>NC_141135.1:20224867-20538815 GCF_053477565.2 Lygodium microphyllum | reverse complement strand
GATATTGGTTACTCTCTATCTCATCTACTCTCTCCATAACCCAAGAATCCATCAAACCCCAATCGTTTTCCTCTCTTCCCTTTGAATCTCTCACTCCTCTTCTGCTCTAAACCCCAGTGGTAGACCTTCAACCCCCAACACGACGAGAGCGTGTAGTGATTAGTATTTAGGATAGTGTATCCCTCGATAGACGCTCCTGGTCCGCGAGGCTGTGTGGTGGGGTTGTCTATTGAGAGCATAAGGTCCGGCTAGTGCCTTAGCCAGTGCCCACCCATTTTAGGTCCCATCAAACAGCCTAGATGCTACCATGACCCGCTTCATTACTGACTTCTCCTCCTGTCCCAATTCCACCTTCATTACCATATGCAACTACGTTAGGCTATTAAAAATCTTACTTAATTAGGATCCCACCCTAGTAGAATATGGTCTCCCTCCACTCTTTTTTTATCCTAACGCCATAGATAGCTACTCAATGACCCACCTAATGATGTGAGCTAGCCTTCTACCTTCCTTTTTCCTTGCTTTTCTCAAGGATATGAGTGACAATGAATTCGCCCGCTGTAACCACCCATTACTCTCCACCACCTCTCTCCATATCCTCTTGAACCTTAAGGGTACATGTAGAGCTAGAAATTTTTTAGTCACTCAATTAAATCCCCTTCCCCATCACATTCTGATGTTGATAACTAGCAATTAGCTACTGTCCCAATCATGTAACTTAGCAAGGCACAAAAACAAGCACACACATAGACAAAGACAACAAACAAATAACAATGAAAGAAGCATACGACATGTCCAAACACAAGTCATGGCACATAGCTCACAATCATTGTACCTAGGGGTCCTCAAGTTAGGCACGTTCAGTGGCCTCGGTCGGCTGACTCCGTTCCTAACCCCCCCTAGCCATTTTCAACTCCCCACTTCATGCTTAGGGCACCTCAAGAGCAGGACATACGTAGGGAGATAACACTCACCTATGGTTAGACCTGTCACCCTAAGCTACATACACATCACCTTCTTTTGCACAAACGGGGTCCTCAAGGGTGGGACATCACCCAGGCTTGCTTGTGGTTAGACCCGACTCACTGTTCCACCAACATGAGCACAGAGCACTGCACATTCAGGTAGACACTCCCCTTAGGTAGAGCACTTTCTCCTTGTAGGTGCAACAAGATGCTATAAACCACCAACTTCGGAGGCCCCCATCATCCACTCGACATACCTTGGGTTCTCCATCCAGCTTCCCAATCAAGGGATTCCACATGTGGCCCTATCATAACTCCACCAGCCCCTTGCCCATAGCCCACCCTTCCACACTTACGAGCTTGAAGTGCCATGGGACTGGCATCCATCTCCGAGGGGGGTAATGTTTACCTCAATTTAAGATGGCGGATATATGAAGCAAAGAGTGAAAAAATGACAGAAAAAGAGCAAAGGCACAAAGGTAGCCCCTAAAGCTAAGCTGAGGCAAAAAGTGCAATTTTAAATGAAAGGCACCTCAAAAAACTCTAAAAGCTCTTGTAAAAGAGTGCCAGGCTCTCTTCTATACCATTTGTAAAAGAATAGATCGGTGTAGGATTAAGAAATGAGACAAGAAGAGGGAAATGGAAAAAAGAACCTTGCCACAATGGCTAGTCATGTAAAAAGGGATGGGTTCCCATGGGATTTTAGGGTTTTGTATATAAATTTCAAAAAGTGAATGGAAGCTCATTCTTTGGTGTGGCTAATAAGAGTCCTCTCTTCTTCTCTTCTTCTCTTCACCTTACTTGTGTGTGTGCTCTCGAGAGAGGAAGTGTGAGAGTGTGAGAGAGTGAGTGTGTGGGAGAGAGGGATCAAGAGGGTGAAGCTCTTCACCATCTCCTCTTCTCTTATTCTCTTCTATTCTTCTCTTCTCTTCCCTTCTCTGAATCTCTTCTCTTCTCTTTTCTTGCGCGTGCACGCGCTGTCGTCGTGTTGGGGGTTAAAGATCTACCATCGGGGTTTAGAGCACAATAGGAGTGAGGGATTCAAAGTCAGGAGAGGGAGAAAAGAATAGGGTTTGATAAGTCTTGGGTTTTAGAGATGATTCAGTTGGAGAACAAGACCTCAAGCTTTCTCATATACTTAGCATACATGAAATGTGTATGAGGTTAATAGACCAATACATGTAGAGATTTTATCTCAGATTTAATCTAAATACATATTTCAAATGCAAGCCCAAAAGGTTTCAATTTCATGAATGCCAATGAAAAACAACTCCAAGATACAAGTATTTAAGTTGTAGAATCCACTACTTCCAAGACATAAACCAAAAACTCTTGAAATGCATTGACAAAGCTTTGAATTCACTTCAGCTCTGTTTTATAACAGTAATTTCCAGCCCATAAACAAGCTCCAAAACTGCACATAAACTCAAGAATAAGCCTCACTAATCACTCTCAAATGAAGCCCTGATATTTAGAGGTCAATACCATCACTTGCAACCACATAGATAACTTGATTTCCCTTCAAGAAGACAAGAACAGTGGGCTGCCCTATTTATGACAGGTTTTAGCAGTCCAAAACAACTCCAAATACCTCCAAGATCTCTCCTTTACTTGCCCCAAAGTCACTTAAGTACTTGGGCACAAGAGGGGCTTCAATGGTCCATGAATACGGTAAGAGAATGGAAGAAGACGTACATAAGAGCAGGATGAATACTTTATCTCCATTTTCCCCTTTTATGGATTGTCATACCTCTCATTTTCGTGATACCAAATGGATGGGCAAGAAAGACTCTCACCTTCTTTCTTTGTATCTCCTCTCTATCTTCAGTTTGCTCTGAGTTTGCATGCTTTGGAGCATGTACCATAGCCTTCAGCTCTCCCTCCATCTGCCACAGGTGTGCAGGCTCAAAAATTACGCCGAAAAATGCGGGCTGCACTTCTCTTCTTCTTCTACACAAAAGTGGACCATATAGGTCACTTACCATTACTTCAGGTCCCATACAAACCAAGTGGACTTTTGGGCACTCTTCTTGATTTCCAAGCAAATACACCTCATGAACCAATGCGATATAACATGTGAACTATCAATTACCTCCTGTTGATCAAGTTGAAGGTCCCCATAGACTTAATTTTTGTCAATTTACATGATACAAACTGAAAGTTGCATGTCAAGTTACGAAGGAACTTATGAGATTAAATGGTATCTAGATCAAATGTTGGGAAATAATGACTGAATTATATATGAAAGTTCCTCATGTGAATCCTAATGAAGTTCTTCTGCAAACATAAGAACTCCATGATTTATGCCATGAACATAAAACTCTTTGACATTCACCCCCTCCTAACCTGCACATCTTTCGGCATGTGCCACTTCATGAAATAGCAGGTTAAGGAGGCTCTTCTTCTGACATATCTTCATCTTCATCCTCTAAGTCTTCTTCTTCTTCCTTGTCTTCAAGTAGATGGCTCACATCCAAGTTTTCAAGCTCATAAGTAGAAGACTCTCTTCGTTTGAAGAGCTTGATACATTTGCTGGCTATTGGTATCTTGATCATGGTCCCATCCATTTCAGCCAAAGTGTAAGTAGCATTATCATGTACCACCTTCACCACATATGGTCCAAACCATCGCTTGGCTAGCTTCCTATGAGCACTATACTGATTGTCCAGGCTACTGTCATAGACAAGTACCCAATCATTCTCTTGGATAGCTCTTGGATGGAGTCGATGACACTTGTCAAACCTCTTCTTATTCTTTAACCTTGCTGCCTTCAGCCTTTCAATGGCAGTCTTGACATCCTCTGGCCTTCTTTTAAGCTGCCTTATGCGCAAAATTAGCAGCTCTTCTCTATTTATGCCTTCATCCCAAGGCAAGATACTCCATGTGATAATAGACTCCTCAAAAGGCATAATAGGTGTGCCCATATATTAGTTCAACTGGCATATAACCTGTTACTGCACTATGGGTAGTTCTATCAGCCCATAATGTGAATGGAAGCATTTTAGGCCATTCTCTCATCTTCCCACTGCAAGACTTTGCCAAAGCTTTGAGAATCGGTTGATGGCCTCTTTCACTCTTACCATTGCCTTCAAGATTGTAGGCTGATGTAAGAGATAGCTTGATTTCCAATTGATCAAAGAAATGGCGAGCTGTATCAGCATCCAATTCTCCTCTATCAGCAGTTACTTTGGCAACACAACCATACCTGCAAAACACTTCTTCAATTAAAAATCTACAAACAGCTTGAGTGGACTTTGTTTTCAAGGCTTTTCCCTCCACCTGATTTGTGAGATCTTCTCTAGCAAGTACTAGATATCTCATGTTCCAAATTCTTTGTAACGTTCACGTAAATTACCTCTTAGGGATAATGATATAACTTTTTTTTAAATGAATAATGGTAATTTTTTTTTCCTTATTCTCCCCTAGCCCCGACGGTCGTGCTGGAGGGGGGAGAGGGAAATAGAATGTCCAGCAAGCTCCTTGCTGGAGCTTCCTCACCTCTAATCGCCATAGAGTCGACACGTAGGGAGGGAGGATCCCCCTCCCCTCCCCTATTTAAATAGAGGGGGCTGCCTCCATGAGGGAGAAAAAGAGGATGCTGAGTGCCGTCCGGTTGGCTGAAAGGAGGGAGTGAGTCTCCCTATTAAACTTGTGGGAGTGAAGGCCTTTGCTGTGAGGAAAGACGGGAGGTGGAGGGAGTGGACTACCGTGACGACTAAGGGAGGGTCATAAATCGTGAAGAAGGTTGTTGTCGCCTTTGTGGAAGGAGGATTGACGCATGCCATCGGGCCCTAACATCCCAGTCCGCGTTTCCCCCCAGCTGTCAAATTGCCGCCCGAGTCGTTGATGGTCTTCTGCTTCCACGTGGCCTGGAAGCTTCCTGGGAGAGGAAGCTTCCAAGGGGCCCTTAAGCCCCTTTTCACCCCCCTTCCCCCCCCCCCCCCCCCCCGTGTCTTATCACCCCTCTTATCCCTTAAGCCTACAACACCTCCGTGTCTAAATACATTATATGGCTCTCTCCCATGGGTGTTGGAACCCCATGTTTTACCCTTAAGTCCTTTCTTTTGGGATTATTATCTTCCCTGTGATTTTAAAGTTCACTCAACCCCTATCCTTAAGCCCCTTTTGTTTTTTTCCCTTGGAACCACACCCCCGTGCTAATCCCTTAAAACCCCTATCCCTTTCCTTGGAACCACCCCTCTTTCCTCCGTGTTAAAACCTTCCCTAGCCCTTCCCTTATGGCGTATTGAAACCCCTTCCCTCCAAGTTGACCCAAGGTCCTTCGACCTTACTTATAATCCTTGCGGTTACTATATTTCCTTGGAGTTCTCTTCCGCACCTTGTGTTTTTTCCATCCCTTTTTGTTCCTCATTTGAGCGAGTCATTAAAAGACCATTAAGCCTTCCCCATGGCTTCAATGGGTCTTAATCGTAGAAGACTCTGAAACACCCTTTCGAATTTCCCTGACTTCCAAGGAGGGAGCCTTCCAAAAACTACTATCGACAAGCGGTGCAAGGAAGCGACGGTGGAATTCCTAGGAGGAGTTGTGGAGCTGCTTCCACGTTCGAAAAACTACAATTGCAATGCCTCCTAAGAAAGTCCAACGGGTAGCCGCGGGAGGGTCATCTCCCGGTATCCATGTGGATATCTCACCCCAAAACCAGGTTTTTCTTCTTGGCTTTAATTCGGTTTTAAGTCGATCATGCAAAGAGAAATTGTTAGGGATAGGATATATTTGTCCGAGTTATTTGTAATGAAGGAGTTTAGCTTATTTGAATGAATGATAATGTATAGAACCTAGTTTCCTTCGAATTGCATCAAGCATTATAAATTACGAGCAAGATTATCCATTTACTATAGTAGTATATTTTAGTTAAATCCTAAAGGTATAGAAATTATATCTTGCACCATTAGTCTTATTTCTTTCGCAACGAATCATTGTAAATGATTAAATTCATGAAAGGTTTCTTTCGTTGCTCAAATTACTAGGAAGTTATCATTGCTAATTGCACATCTTAGCAAGGGAAATGTTTGTTATTTGGCATGAGTTCTGTGCAGAAGAAGAGAAGAATGAGAGTCTAAATGAGCAAGGATGCAGATACTTTGTGGCTGATCATATTTCAACTTGTGAGAAGATTTTGGCCAGGTTAGAAGAAGTGAACTTGACACTATCAGGGCAAAAATCTATTTTTGGAGTAAATGAGGTTGCCATTGTTGGACATATGTGTGGATATTATGGCAAGAAACCCTCACCTGATAAGGTGGATGCCATAGGCAAGATTACGGAGTATTGTTCTACCACTTCAGAGGTATGGAGGTTCATTGGAGCTTGTGTGTTTTATATGATTTGGATACCTCATTTTGCACACATAGCAGATTGTTTATATCAGTTGCTTCGAAAGGGGCAAAAATTTTATTGAGATGAGAGCCACACTAGAGCCATGCAGAAATTGAAGAAGTTATTGCAGATTTCTCCTACTCTCAGGAAAGCGGATTATAATTGTGGAAGGCCTATTGTATTAACAGTTGACACTAGTCCAATTGCATAGGTTGGGCTGTGGGTCAAGATGATGCAGATGGAAACATGTATGCTATTCGGTTTGGAGCGAAAGTCCTAAACGAGAGACAGAGGAGATATCCGCAAATCAAGAGGGAGTTACTGGGAATTGTTATGGCTCTCAAATGTGACAAGGAGTACTTTATTGGAGCTTCAGTTGTGGTAGAGACAGATTGCTTGCCATTGATTGGAATGATTACGAGTTGCTCTACTCCGGATATAGCTATGCTGAGATGGATTGCATACATTAAGTCATTAAATCCAGAATTTAAACACATAGCAGGGAAGGATAATCCAGTGGCAGATATGCTGTCTAGAGCCAGATATGATGATGAGGAGACTCTACTTGCAAAAGAGGATGATGCAAAATTTTCAGCCACTATGGTTGATCATGTTTGCCATGTCTATGATATTGTGGCTTTCATAGAAGAACTCTATGTTGGAGATTGGTTGCAGATTGGCAAGTACCTTAGTACACTAAGCAAAAGAGATAAATGGACAGATGAAGAGTTCATGAAGATCAGAAGGAAATCCTATGGTTATTTTCTCAAGGACGGATTTCTTTGGAAGCATCCGAAGAAAAGAGGCGGATTACCTTTGCGGGTTGTCTGTGATAGAGAGACACAATTACAGGTGATGAGGGAGTTTCATGAGAGTCCTTGGGCTGGTCATAGAGGAGTGTGGGCTACTTATGAGAAAATCAAGGAGAAATATTGGTGGAATGTATTCGATAGTGCGTCATCGAGATGAGCTTCATCCGACCTATCCGCTATGCATTCATTATAAGTGGGTAGTTGACTTGGTTACTATGCCTATGGGTCTATGGCAGATGAGATATATTGTTTTGGCTAGAGAGGATCTTACCAATCATGTTGAGGGAAGATCTTTGAGAACGAAGACCACTAGTGCAGTGTGTAAGTTCTTATTGGAAGAAATTTTTTGCAGGTATGGCTGTGTGGGTAAGATCACTGCGGATCGTGGTGAATTGGATGCAGATGAAGCTAGGGAGTTTTTCTCTCAACTAGGAATCAAGTTGGCTCTAACCACAGCATACAATCCAGAGCGAAATGGAAAGAGTGAAAGAGGGCATCCGCCGATAGTGAAAGCATTAGCCAAAGCATGTAGAGGACGGATTGGAGAATGACCGAGACTTCTACCATTTGCTTTGTGGGCTGATCGTACGACTCATAGTGTTACCACAGGATATATGCCCGCAGAGTTGATATATGATCAGAAACCTGTTATGCCGACGACTGAGACTTGTGCTTTGACTTGGTCAGTTTTACCTTAGCAGGAGGATTTGACGAGAGAAGAGCTCTTAGCTCTTCGGATTCGGCAGTTGGAGAGAAGACCAGAGGATATTCAGCTAGCTATTGACAGGTTGAAGGTTGCTAGACTAAGAAATAAGGATAGGTTTGACAGCAGGCATCGCTTGCGGCCTAGAGCAATAGAAGAGGGAGATTGGGTATTAGTCTTTGATAGCAGCCTTGAAAATCAGCATACTGCACTTTGGAAGATGGTGAAATGATGGTTTGGGCTGTACATAGTTAGACATGTCTTTGATAATGCAACATATGAGCTGACAGAATTGGATGGGACAGTGCTTAGAGTGCCTATTGCAAGAAAAAGAATTAAGATTTTCAAGAAAAGAGATGATGAAGATTATGCATTGGAAGAATTTGCAAGAGAAGAGCAACGAGAAAAAACTCCAATGGAAGAGACAGATGATATGACAGATAATCTTGTTGATATACCGGAAATGCACAATGAAGAGATTGATCTGTTTGTGGATCTTGATGATAATGATCATGGGTAGTTGGCCCATCCGGAGGATGCGGAGGATTAGAGGGGGTGGATGTCGTATTGCTACGCATTCGAGGTGTGAAATCCACCCAAAAGTTGTGTGTGTGGGATTTGATACTTTGTACATATTTAGTTGTTGTGTTTATACTTTTGTTCTGCGTGGAAGGGGGTTTGGAGCAAGAGGAATTTATCTGTAATGCTCTGGTTGACATGTATGCAAAATCTGGTATGCTTGGAAACTCGATGGTATTTCTCCAAATGCTTTCACGTTTGCCTCTGTGCTGAAGGCATGTGGTAACATGGGAACCATTGACAAATGTGAAAAATTACTTTTGGACATGGCAAAGAGTGGATTGGAAACAGATACATCTATTGGAAGCATCATAACTGAGATGTATGCCAAGTCTGAGATGATGTCAAAGGCTTAGGAGGTTTTTGATAAGTCGCCAGCTCGTGACCTTGTGTTGTGGACTTCGCTGATTGCAGGCTATGCTGAACATGGACCATTTGTCAAGGCACTTGCTTCTTATCATCACATGCAATTAGAGGGTGTCTGTCCAGATGTTGTCACTATTGCTTGTGCCTTGAAAGCTTCTATGTGCATGAAAGATTTGAGTAAGGGCCAAGTCATTCACATGGAGATTGGTTTAAAAGGATTTGAACAAGATCTTCCTATTGCTAATACACTTGTTGGACTATATGCACAATGTGGCTTACTTTGGATGCCTAAGACAATTTTGACAAGCTCTCAGTCCATAATGTAATTTCGTGGGCAGCTCTAATTGCAGGATATGTTGAACATGGATTTAATCAAGAAGCCATTCATTTATTTGTTGATGCAGTTCATACAACCGTATCTTCTGCACCATTAGGAAGCCATTTGGACAAAAATTCAGTCACTGAGAGAAATGATAAAGCATACAATCAGAGTAACAGTCAACAGACTGGTCAACAAACTACAGTGCTGCAAAAGCCGATGTCATTGGTCAAGAAATAATACTGCAATATTAGCATGGGAGAAGCACTTTTCTGGTCAGAAAGGGGCCGCTTTTCTGGTGGAAAAAGGGGGCCATTTTCAGGGCGTGTGTTGTAAGCCTGGTGGAAAAAAAGCATCGGGAAGAAGATTTTTGGGAGATTATGGTGGAAGGAACAGGCGATGGGAAAGAAAAGATGAGAGAGTGGCCCATCATTGAACAAGAAATGGAAGATGAGGACTAGCCTACAAATGCCCATCTCAATCCTGCTATCCTACGGTCCTGATGTACTCAATTTCGGAGATTGCTGCTCTGGGATGTGCCTATTATTCTTGTGCTGGTTGATGATGCTGCCGACCTTGCTTTAGTGCAAGTAGCCAATGATAGGAAGGCAGGCAGAAGAGGAAAATTCTGATATGAAGGGGAGGATTGTCCTCTGGTTTTGGAGGGCGAGCTCTGCGTTCAGAGTGAGAGGAGCAAGACATCGAAAAGGAAAAGAAACGAAAGAAGTTGGAGAAAAGGCGTGTTGTAGGCCGCCTGGGGGGGGAGGAAAAGCAACAGTTGAACAGGTTAACAGAAAAAGAAATTGGAGAATCATCGTAATAGCACAGGAGCAAGAGCTTATGGAAGATCTTCTAGGTCCTGATTTTCGAACTCTAGGAAAAATCCATGATGAGAGAGCTCATCTTCTCCACCAACTCCATTCGGCATAGCTAAACTGGCTACTCAGCATTGATTCGAACCAACAATCGCAATGAGGATTTCATGCTTTGTCTCTCGCACACATGCATATGTCTATATATTAGAGTCGAGACTGCTCTGGAAGACGCCATTACCTTCTTCATCAAGCTTCTTAGAGCTTGAAGCCTGTTGAGGAATGACATCGTATCATCTTCTTCAACCTCTACTCCTCTTCATAATCTGGTTGATTCAGAGATGAGATTATTCCTGTGAAGACAAAGTTGGTGGATGCAAAAATTGGGGCAGAGAGGCATGTTGTTGTTTCGGTTGATGATGGGATCAGACCTGGAACTTCCCTTGCCGACCTAGCCAAATTAAAACCTGTTTTCAGAAAAGATGGTACTACACTTGAAGGAAACTCGAACCAGCTAAGTAATGGTGCTGCTACAGTGCTATTTATGAGAAGAGATGTGGCCTTACAGAGAAATCTTCCAATTCTCGATATATTCAGGAGCTATGCAGCAGTAGGTGTTGATCCAGCAATGATGGGGGTTGGACTTGCTGTTGCTATTCCAATAGCTGTGAAAACTGCTGAACTAGAAATCTCTGATATTGATCTTTTTGAAATAAATGAGGCTTTTGCATCTCAATACACATACTGTCTATAAAAATTGGGGCTAGATCCAGAGAAAGTAAATGTAAATGGTGGTGCTTGAATCCGATAGCTCTTATGTTTCTCACAAGAGCTCAGCTGGATACTTGTAGAACTATGATCTCTTATGTTGTACCTCCATCATAACAGGGCAGCTTAGGAGAAAGCTTGTGCCTTTGTATTTCTGGCATCCTCCACAAGAAGCTTTTTATGGTCTTACTAGACAGCCTGAATCCAAGAAGATCACGATAGTGTTGTATTTTTTTGAATCCTAGATTTCTGCACATAGCGTTTGAGGTCAAGGATCTACAAATGCAGCAGAATTAAATTGGGTGGCCTAAAATCAGTGGACTGATCAGATTTGAAGTCATCTTGTATTTTGCAAACTTCATGGCAGTAATATAAAAATTACTTGGCATCATTTTCTCGTCTTGCTTATTCACATGCTGGATCTTCTATCTTGAAATTCGTCAAGGTCCTCTGTGGTCGCGACTTTGCTTTTGAAAACCCTTCGACATCGTCCATGATCTATTTTCCTTTTTATTAAACAATAAAACAAATAGATCAATCCAAAAAGGAGTGTTTCTATGCATGAACCAAGGATATATGTTGATAGATTGTAGAAGCCTTCATTTAAGCACATAATGAAACTAGTCTTAGGAAGTGTCCTCTTATCGTCATAGAACTCATGGAATCATAAATGTCATCGTAGTTACAACATTGAGAAAAGAAATATCAAGCTTTTAGGAGGATAAAACTAGTAGTTGTGAAATGAAGACTCTTGATAGCCAATGGTTGAGTCCAATGTGAACAAGCCATTAATTCCAAACTCAAGAGAGGCACTGATGGCCAAGCGAAGTGCTTGGAGTTGAATGAGCCAATACACCATCTTATGTCAAGTTCTTGGAGTTGAATGAGCCAATATACCATCTTATAACAAGTGCAGGGTGTATTATCATAAAAAACAATCCTTTGAGTAGGACTCTTTAGTATCTTAGGTCTTTCTAGTCTTCAAAATAACTTTGATCTTCAATGGTACCTATCTTTTTAATTCAATGTGAAACCTACCAAAATTCACACTTGAAGATGTACTCTATGCCCATAACAATCTTGCAATTTGAAAGATGTGCGATTTTGAATCAATGTTATGCAACTCAAGCATACAATGTGTAACATGTCCACTTGTATTTTCAGGACATGTCTTAGCTGTCCATCGGAAAGGATGTCTAGAAAGCTCCGCCCGGCACTCCCATGGAATGTTACGGGGTTTGCGATCTAGGGCTTTTCGCATTTGCCACGTAGCGAAAGTATTCTAGCTGTTCCCACTTAGGATCGACCTGAATTAGGGTTTTCCTAATTGGTCATTTCCTAACAGCAACTAGTGTCAGACCCAAGCGAACTACTTTACGCAGAAACGCCAGGTCCGAAGCTGATTCACGCTGCACTTCGTTCAAGGAGAATGGAAAACGAGAGGGATGCAAAGCTCAACCTCTCTGCCATAAGGCATAGTCCCATTCCGATCAGGTCTTTTTGCAATTGGCGCAGCTCCTGGTACTAACCTAATCTCATGATCCACTTCTCTTTGAGGCAGAAGTTTAGTTAACTCTTCAGGGAATACGTCCACGTATTCCTTTAGCCAAGAAGGTCCTTCATTAGACTCTTATTTCTGATCTAACTTGTTGAGTTTGATCAAGTAGACAGGTAATCCTTTTTTGACTCCTTTTATGATCCGAAATACTTTGGCCAATTGGATTCTTGGCACTCTAGCCTCACCTTGAGTTGTGATTAATTCCCTTTCAGAGTTTCGAAAGGAAACTTGACCCTTTCCACAATGAATGTGGGCGTCGTTAGGCTTAAGCCAATCCATTCCGAGTAGACACTCATGGATACCTAAATTCATGACTCTGAATTTGACCGAAGTCTTCTTTCCTCCCAGAAAGAATTCCACCTTAGCAGTTTTCCTGGTACAAGTAACCTCATGACCATTTGCCAATTCCACAAGCAAGGTAGGTGCTTCTACTGTGGCTATTTCTTGCACAAGATGGTGAGATAAAGGAATCTGTACTGCCACAATCAATCAAGGTCTTGAAAATTTTACCTTGATAGTCCGACGGTGTCTGAATCACCGAGAACTCGCGATTCCGCCCTTTCTTGTGTAGGGCGGCATGGACTGTTGCCCTTTCAAACTCTGCTTCCATGGTCGGATCTTCCTCTTCTTCTTCTTCGCACATTTGCCTATTGGCAATGTAGGTGATTCTTCCTCTACCTCGGGTAGCGGCTCCTTGACCACGGTCCATTCCTTAGAAAGCTTCTTGGTGATGTCCTCCACCAAGCTTGGGACATTGCCTCTTGAAGTGACTGGGTTTGTTGCAGTGGAAACAATGGAGGTTTCGGCCATTGCTTTGAGTAGGAACAAAGTTGTTGACATTGTTAGTCCTTGCTTTCTTTCTTTCTCCCTGATTATGACCTTGAAATCTCTTTATCTGAGGTCTGAATGCTCCTCTGTTCAGGTCATTATAAGACCAAGTTTTGTTACCCCTTGGTCTAGACTGCACTTCCTGAATTATAGGCACCGCTCAAATGAGTGCGTCCTGAAGATCTGATGGACGCATAGATTTGAGACAGGTATTTACTGGTGGATTTAAACCAGCACAAAATTTGGACACCTGTTGTGTCATGTCCATCTGTGGCGCATACTTAAGAAGTGAGACAAATTTGGAATAGTATGCGTCAAGAGTAAGTCCCAATTGTTTTAGCTCGTAGAACTCATTCATTTTCTATGTGCGATATGCAATTGGTAAATATCTTCCTTCCACGGCTTTCTTCAGCTTCTCCCAAGTAACGGATCCCTTTCGATCCCTTGATCCCTGCACCATTGCTTCCACCAAAGCCTGGCTTCGCCGGTGAGCTTTAACTTGGTGAGCATAGCCTGATTGGCAGGTGCAGTACCGACTGCTTCGAAGTACTCCTCCATGGATTCAATCCAAATTTCAGCATCAGCTTGAACGAACCTACCTCTCCCGTCAAACTCGGGTGGCTTAATCTGGTTGAGAAGAAACTTTTTCTCCTGGATTACAGTAGTATTTGATGTAGGAGGCGAACTAGGAACTTGTACCTAGGGTTGTGCCTGGATAAAGGTTTCTTAACGTTATTATACGATAATCGTTATTGATTTATATTACATCTTCAATTCTGCTATCATGTAAGCAATGTAGCTACTTAACTTTTTATCAATTCTCATGCACAATCAGACATTGATAAAAAGAAGTCTTATTTGTATTTATATGGGCATAGCCCTTTCGGAATACAACATTTCTTGCGATGATAAGCCAACTGTTACATTTAGTTTGGGGAGAACAACGTTGTATTACATTTATCTACAGGAACTGTATAGTAGTATGGTTTTGGGTCATGGATCTTCAAGAATCGGTAAATCATTGGAAGTTCAGGATATCCTTTCCATTGGAATCCATTCTTCTCATGGCGGCCCAACACTTTAATCCTGTCAGCGGGGATTACACGGGTTACTTCCTCATATACATATGAGTTCATCTGAACCCTTCGACCTCGAATATGTAAAGTTGAATTTACCTGAGCTTCCACAAAAATGAACAGCTTCACGACTTTTAGGTTTTCCAACCACTTGATCCTTTTTAGGTTGGTTTGTAGGTAAGCAAACCGATGGGCGGCTATATAGTAGATTCTTGAAGCATCCGTCCATGTTCGTTCCATGTACAAGGGTGATGGATTATAGATTTTCTCCAAGATGTTCATCATCCCAGCCCTTTGTCAATAATGCGAAGAATGCATTACAGTCATAAACATGACTCGAAATACCAAGAACTTGTTCCACGCTTCATAATTCTGCAAGACAGCATTGAAGATAATGAAATGTTTGGACAGTAACATTTGCTTTACCTCAACTTATTAAGATTTCATAATAACAATTCCGTTGTTGGTCAGTTCTAAGGCTCTAATACCAACTGTAACGTGTCCACTTGTATTTTCAGGACACGTCTTAGTAGTCCATCGGACACGATGTCTAGAAAGCTCCGCTCGGCACTCCCATGGAATGTTACAGGGTTTGCGATCTAGGGCTTTTCGCGTCTGCCACGTAGCAGAAGTATTCCGACCATTCCCACTTAAGATCGACCTAAGTTAGGGTTTTCTTAATTGGTCATTTTCTAACAACAACTAGCGTCAGACCCAAGCAAACTACTTTACACAGAAATGCCAGGTCCGAAGCTGATTCACACTGCACTTAGTTCAAGGAGAATGGGAAACGAGAGGGATGCTCAACCTCTCTGCCATAAGGCATAGTCCCATTCTGTTCCCCTAAAACAGCGTAAATCAGGTTCAAATATAACTCTAGGTCAACGCTCTTGTTGTTCGTGTTCTTTGACGATCTTTCAACTGTCCATCGTGATTTGAGAAAAGTTCCCGAACAACTGGGACCACCCATTCATAGGACGGACCTACGGCCCATCCTCCGCACTTTCCTTGGGTTCTTTTAGTTATTTAATTACCTAACACATTAGTTGGACATGTAACAACCAGCTTCTTTAATTAACCCGTTAGGCACTGGTTCTTTCACGTAATCTTATCACTTGACATAGAAAAACAATATCAGACAAGTTCCTTATTAACAAGTTATCATATTTATCTTTGAAATACAAAGAATCCAACCCGTAGGCTTATCCACAATCCGCCCGAAGGCTATCCAGCAATCCACAGGGATCACTAATCCAAGTTTTCTCCTGTAGACTAGTATGCGGGCCTCGAGATCCAATCCCGAGTCACGTTAGCCTCTTGTGCAGGACCTAGAAGGCAAGGGATTTACAGCTAGAGCCCCCCCTGGCACCCAATCGTCCTCCTACTCCAAGTAGCGCTCAACGGAGAGACCTCTCGCAACGGGTTCGGTCCACTTGCCCGGCGCGGTTAACAACCCCCTTGGTTAGGGTCAGGCAGGCATTCGGGGGTAACTGAAGCTACCTCTCCCTTCAGGCCTTCAACTTGAAGTATAGATATCAATTTATTTTTTAATTCATTGATCAAACAAAGTCAAACAGTGCTCTAGAATCTGTAGCAAGCACAAACATTTCCATTTATGTTTTTTGTTGGCAAACTGCTAAGGAATGAATCCTTCCTTTCGATTGCATCCAACACTCGATCCGGGATGACTTGCAACTTGGCAAGATTCCCTACATCCTGGGTTAGGGCGTACCCTATTAACCCAATTTGGTCAAACCTTAAGTTCATTGGTTACTTCAGTTTATCGGCTAGTCTTTAGTTTCCAATCAATCTTCCTTACTCAAGAAGGATACATCCTCTTGCAATATAACTTGCGTAAGGATCTGCCAACCTCATTGCGAGAATTTGGCCATTCTCTTGTGATCCAATCACAAGATCATATGACTCCGCACTTGCTGCGCAAGTGTCGCATCAAACTATGAGACTTATTTTACTCATTGAACGAAGTCATGAAACAATCGATTCCTGATCAGATTAGACTGACCTTGTTAGACCTAGGGTTTCCAAGTTCCATTTTGTAAGAATCTTAGGGACAAACCCTAGTTCACTTTACAATTGCATTTCACTGTCCCTACATCCGGTGAATGTGGGCAAGTATTTAAGGTATAGGCATTTCTTGGAATTTAACTTATTCCGAACGAGTACTCCGCGGCTTAGGTGTTTTAGTTTTATGCCAATTTAGTTAACTCTAGAAGATAATTTCGAGATTACTTCCACATGATTCGTTGACTATGTGTAAATTGATTTTTCAACCCTAACTTATCTGTTTGAGGTCAGGTATAGGTTAGGTTAATTTCAACTAATCTTCCCTTTTCTTTGCGAACAAAATTCATGCTAAATAAGAAACCTTTTTCTTGCTAATTTATGCAATTGACAACGATAATTTCATAAAGTTTATGCATCGTAAGAATCGTTTCATGCTTTGCACTTTCCATGATGATTCATTGCGATATGGGTTAATAGTGCAAGATGCAGTTTATACTTCTAGGCTTAACCGAAGTATACTATTTTAATGGATAATAATCTAGTCTTATAATTCATTTCAATGCATAAGCTATTTGTTAGAAATGCTTTTATGCTTTCTTTATTTTGCATGTTTCATTAAAAGTATTAACGACTAAGTTCCTTCGTCGTGAGCATCTAGGACAAAAATATATCCTATTTCTAACAATTAACCTTGCATGATTGAATCACAACAATATCAAATAAAAATTAGGAAAGAAAACATGGGTTTGGGGTGAGATATCCACATGGATACCCGGAGATGACCCTCCCGTGGCTGCGCCCTGGACTTTCTTAGGAGGCATCGCAGTTGTAGTCTTTCAGACATAGAAATAGCTTTACAACTCCTCTTTGGAATTCCACCGTCGCTCCCTTGCACCGTCCGTCGAAGTAATTTTTAGAAGGCTTCCTCCTTGAAGTCGGGAATTCGAATGGGGTGTTTCAGAATCTTTCACGACTAAGACCCATTAAGCCATGGGGACAGCTTAATGGCCCTTGTAAACTCGCACGAACGGGGAATAGAAAGGTGTGGAAAAGAAATAAGGTGCGGAAGAGCTCCAAGGGTTATTTTTGCATGGCCTAGGGGGATTTTTAACAAAACACGAGGGGGGGGAAAGGAAAGGTTATTTGGAGTAACCTTTTATGGGGGAAAACCCAAAGGGGGGAAAACTCCAAGGGAAAATAATAACCGTAAAGGTTATAAGTAAGGGTCTAAGGACCCTTAGGGCAATTTGGAGGAAAGGGGGTTCAATACGCCACAAAGGGAGGGAGATAAGGGAATTTACACACGGGGGGGATAATAAGACCTTTAAGGCCTTAGTTCTTTTGTGGGGGGGAAAGGGGCTTATAAAGCCCAAGAAAAAAGAAGGCTAAAGGGTTTTAAACACGGTGGGGGGTGTGGTTTCAGGATGCCCAAGGAAAGGGTTTAAGGGTTAACACATGGGGGGGTGTGGTTCCAAGAACAACGGTCGTTCTGATCTTAACCTAGAAATGAGGCCCAATCTCATAATCATGGACATCCTATAGGACCCTTGATATCACCTTTCCTCCTCTCTTACTCAACTTGAGGGTCCTAAATAAGGACAAAAAATACCCAATGTGTGTGTAAGAAACTTTGCATGCATAATGATAGGCGCTCTCTCAAGTGTGCATGTGTCTAAACTACATATAACGATAGGGAGTCTTATACTATGCAAGTGCATAATGAAGATGCAATTATGCATCAACCCAGATCCATATCATCGAATTAAATTTGATCTAAGGAGATGACCTCTATGTGCATTTTTGTGACAATATATACATATGTAATGCCCATGAACCAAAATTTGTGAAGTGCAAAGTCGATGCCAATGAAAACTACATGTTCTCCTCAATGTTTGGCAACCTCGATGATGTTGGGGGTAAAGGCGCATGTGCCTAGCTACTTGTGTATTATTGAACTGACTATACCCACACACTTGTAACTGCAAGTGGCAGGTGCCTATCACTGTCACTTATTATTTTTTCTTTCAATGATATTTAAATAAAGGGAAGACTTGCCACACATTGTGACTGTTGGAGTTCCTACATCTTGTTCTCTCTCTCTCTCTCTCTCTCTCTCTCTCTCTCTTTGTCTCTCTCTCTCTCTTTCATGTTGATGCTCCTTCCACCATAGCTCTTGCTTCTACTTGCTTCCTTCCACTCCATGCTCCCTCCCTTCAATCGGTATCAAAGCCATCCTCCCCAAGAGCTCGAGTCCACTAACTCGACATTGCTTTAGCTTCCATTTGAATACCTATGGTAGTTTACAGTCAATGGCAGCCATGGCTTCTTCCATTCAAGGTGAGCAATGACCTCTATTGCTTCGAGACTTGTTTGTGCCTTCTCTAGGACCTTCTTTGTTGGGTTGCATGAGCCTTATCTAAGCCATCATTAAGGACAGAAATAGCATCAGGGCTAGTAGGAATAGCTAGCATGATTTGCATCATGTAGTTGTCATGCCCTCTTTGCCGCCCACATTCCAACTCCCATATGGTCTTTGGCACTTGGGCAATCATCTTTGACACACCCTAGCATTTGGCCACCTATGCATTGGAGCTCCGAACCTCTATTACTTTGCCTAAATATATAGCAAACCTACTATTATACAGATCTGAATAGAGTTTTCTTAGTCATTGGAGCTTGTACATGCTTCCCAAGATGCTTGTATGCACGTGTATGGATGTTGGATACTTGCAAGATGATGCGACATTGATATTAGATACTATTGAGATAATTTGAACCCATATTTGGCTCAATTTTCTGTGAGATTTCATTGTTAAAATAATAGGGCTAAATGTCATTTATTTAGAAAAAGCATATGCCTCTTGTCATTTGATGCTTTTGGGGCTTGGTATTCATGCCTAAATGTTAGCTTGACACTTGGGGATGCTTGATACATGTCTTGGAATGCTTTTGGGCTTTGATTGATCTCTCATGAGCTCATTTTGAGCTATCATATCACTGTTGTTCATAGTGGATAGCAAAGACTATGCTCATTATGCTTTAAAGCAGTTCATAGTGGGCATAAGAGATTATGCTCATTAAGCAGTTTCCTAAAAAGGATTATGCTCATTATGCTTTGAATCTGCTTGGGTATCCCATATTGGATTTATCAACACTTTGGTTGTCATGTATGCCTACGGATATGTTGATCACATGCTCCTGAGCTGAGGTTAGAGCTTGGATGCTTTGACATTGGTTATCATTCTTGTCTTTGGATGTTACTTGGATGCTATAGTAAGAGTCTTGCAGACTACTTGGGTTCGATGCTTTTGGATATCTATCACTTCAAACTTTGATGTATGGATGCCATTTACATGATGTTTTGAACTTTATTTGCTCTAATATTTGACTTTTGTTTTAGTAGAAGATATTCAACTTTATGTATTGAGCTACATTGGCACTTGGATGTACTACAAAGCATTTGGTTTGTGTAGTTTATCTTGAGATTATTATAGTGAGACAATGTTACTCATTGTGACATGTACATACTCTCTTGATATGTATTGGATGTAGTCACCCTATCATCAAATGATTTGATCTCTTGGCTTGGACATGATACTAATGTTTGTCAGGGTGTTGTTAGTGGTATTTATATGCTTCTTAGTTATGTATTGAGCTTTGCTCAATGTGTTATGCATCTGGTAGTTCTCTTCATTTATCCTTGAGACCTACCATGTGCATGATATTTATGCCTAATGCATGTATGGTTATTGACACACAGTTGTTGTGACAGTCTTTAGTGCTGCCAGTTGTTCTTGGATTCTTCCTTCTTGGTTGCTCATAGTTTGTTATGCACATATTGTTGCAGTTTATTACAGCACCCTATTATTTTAGTTTTGTTCATTCTATTTGAGGACACTCACTTGTACTTAAAAGTTACTTGCCTACAATTTGTGGATAGCTCATACCTTTGGCAATAGCTCTTGTCTCTTGCTTGATTTAGTAGTGGTTTTGGGATTAATTTGCATAGTATTAGAGCATCCCGTTTTACCCTTCTATACACTTTCTTGGTCTCATTATGGTTAGTGGTTCTTGTGATAGTGCTATTCTCAATATTGGGAAACTGGAAGGGCCAACTACAACTATTGGAATGTTACGATACCAAGCTTAGCATGTGTGGACATTGATGATGAAACACTTGACTAGATGGATTTGCATGTCTAGACTTAGCACGTTCGGGGTCATTATGATCCCCACATGGCCATTGACTTATCAATTACTATATTTAGTTTGTTGCACCTACCTACAATTAGCATAGTTATAGCACCAATCAACTAGTATAGTCAGTTATGTACTATTTGACTTTACATGCCACTTTTATTTATGTTGTATCTTATATATATTTTGTGTACATTGTATTGTCTGTGGAAGCAAAAGAAGAAACTAGAAAAAAAATGTTTTGTCCTCCATCTCTCTTCTTGTGTTCTTGAGTGAGCTTCCTACTGTGTATATGGTGTGTGTTTGGTGCAATAGCTCAAGTAAATCCCTCCACCATGCGATTCTTCACATGGTATCAAAGTTGTGCCACTCAGAGAGGCTGGTTTTGAAGGCTCAAGTAAACGAGAAGAAGTAAGGATTCAAGAAAGCAAGCAACAAGTAAGAAGCTCTCCCATTCTTCCACTCTTTCTCTTAGATAATATATGTGGAGGCACCGAAAGTAGGGTTGGTATAGAGTGAAAATCTCATATTGCTATGAGATTTGGTGTACAAGCAGAGCACTTTATATTCTACGAATTAGCCCTTGAGGACTTGCTTGTAGTTTTTTTAGCCATATAAGGCCATTTTCGGCCTTGTTTTAGACACACACAATTATGGATAACAATTTCAAGTCATACTGCAATTTCATTTGTGTCGATCAAAAATGGATATACAAGTTAAACTTTTCAAATCTATAAATTTTGAGATATTTTCCAGGAAGTAAACATAAGTATTATATGCAAACAAGTTACATATCACATGTACTTTTGAGCACTCACAGTGAAAAAGGTTGCTTGGTGTATTGCAATACACTTACTGTGAGAGATTGAATAAGACTTTCTTGCTATTTTGTATCACTTGTAAGATAATGGCAGAGAAAACTAAATCCCATCATTGAGAAGCTAGACAAGAATAACTACTTATCATGGAATTTATGTGTGATGAACTTCATTATTGGAAAAGGCGTTTATGATTTTGTTTGAGGTAAAGAAAAGGAGCCAAAGTTGAGTAACACTTTGATTAATGCCAGATGAATTAAAGGCATGGAAAGAATGGAATGGAAATGACAAAAATGTTGCTTGGTGTATTGCTGTACACTTGTTGTGAAAGATTGCAGAAGACTTGCTTGTTGTTTTGTATCACTTTAGTCATAATGGCAGAGAGCTGCGGAAATCCTATCATCAAGAAGCTGGACAAGAACCACTACCCATCATGGAAGTCCCATGTGATGAACTTACTTATTGGAAAAGTGTTTATGAGTTCATTCTAGGTAAAGAAAAGGAGCCAAAGTTGAGTAACCTCTAAGTGTAGATGAATTAAAGACATGGAAATAATGGAATGTAAAGGACAAAAATGTGATGTATTGACTATCTCTAGTCATTGATAATACTATACTTTGGTATATCAAGAATGCAAAAACTTCACATGGAGCTTGGACAATTTTTGAGAATATGTTTTCAGTAAATACAAAGGCATGAAAGATTCAATTCAAGCAAGAGTTGAATACTTTAAAGACATAAAAAATGGCTATCAATGAGTATATTTTGAACCTGAAGACCATTGCAAATGCTTTGTCAACGAGAATTGATGCAATTCCTGATGATTATGATTTGGTTTTATTTACTTTGGGTGGCCTTAATAATGACAAGGCTTGGAAATCATTTGTTACTTCTGTATATGTATGGAAGCCATTTTTAGATTTCGATGAGCTGGTCTCTCTCATGATTACCAAAGATATTAATATATAGGGTGACTCAACTTAAAAAAATGGTGAACGAGTCTAAGTATTTTACTGAAGTTCAAGAAAGGGACATGGCAGATTCTGTGTGAGAAGCCATGGTATGGGATATGCTGGTGATAACCAGTAAAATAGGTTAAATCAACAATTCAATGAAATACAAGTTTTTGGAGGTTGTTGAAACTTTAGAGACAAGGGGAGCTCTAGAGGAAGAGATGGATGGTAGAACAAAGATTTTGGCAATTCTTGTATTATTTGTTACTATTGTGGCAAAACAAATTATATTGCAACTTACTATTATGCTAAGAAGGATTATTGTCTTCACAACAAAATAAAGATAAAAATGAGCATTTATTTATTATGCAATCTATGATGAATGTTGTTATAAGAAAGGGGATACATGATGATGTATGGTATATTGATTTAAGTGCATCCAATCATATGACCAGTCATGCTGAATGGCTTGGAGAGATGCGAGACTTATAAAATTCAAGTTATGTGCAGACGGGTGATAGTACATGATACCCAATTTCACACATTGAGAAGGTTCCCTTGTCCTTGCATGATGGCTAGACAAAGAGTCAATCAGATGTATTACATGTACCATCAATCACAAAGAATTTAGTGTCTATTGGCCAAATGGTAGAGCAATGGCAGTTGCAGGTTTGTTTGACTAAATGTAAAAGTTATTTTGCAGAAGACTTTAATGATAAGTGTAGGTTAGTTACAAAAGAAAGTAGAGTTGGCAACATGTTCACTTTAGATGTTGGAATTTCGACAATGAATGTTGCTATGTATGCTAAAGAAAAAAGAGTAATTATAGACATTGAAATATGACATAAACCTATTGGACATGAAAATGTGCAAAGGTTAAAATTAATATATTCCAAAGGATTGGTTACAAGGGTACCTGCTTTTAGAGTTGAAGAATTTCATAAAGTCTGTGAAGCATGACAACCTTTTTCATATGATAGAGATGTGAATAGAAACATACTTGATATTGTACATATAGATGTTTGGGGACCTTCATAGAATATATATCTTGGGTGGCAACAAATATTTTGTTCCATTCATTAATGATTTTTCAAGGAAGCTATGGGTATATTTCATGAAGGAAAAGAGTGATGTATTTGAGCACTTCAAAACTTTCAAGGTTGTAATTGAATAGAAACATGCTTGAAAGTCAAGTGCTTGAGATCAGATGGAGGAGGAGAGCTCTCTAATGAGTTTAGTGTCTTCTTGAGGTCTCATGGGATAAAGAGATAATTTACTTGTAAGTATATCCCACAACAAAGTGGGATTGCAGGAAGAAAAATAGGTACATTGTAGAAGTTGCACGAACATATTCATACAACTATCTATATTATGAACAGAACTCCCACAACTATAGTTCATGAGATGAGCCCTGAAGAATGCTTTACAGGCAAGAAGCCTAATGTGTAACACTTGAAAGTGTTTGGCTATATCACATATGCTCATGTACCAAATGAGCAGCAAAAGTAACTTGATCTAAAGGCTGAAAAATATATTTTTATTGGACACTCTTTAGAGTAGAAAGGGTATTATTATTATAACCCTGCCACAGTTGATTTCAAAGTGAGCAGTGATGTTATTTTTTATGAGGAGAGCAGTTGATATATATCTAGTGGTGATGCATTGGATGATGATGATGATGATCATGTTAGTTATGTGAAAAAAAAAGACAATAATCACAGGGTCATAGTGTACTAGAAACATCATATGGTACTACATCTACAATTAGCCCTTGGTGTGCGAGACTAAGGAGTAGCCCCACATCTTCAGGTGGATCTACAAGTGCTGCAGGTAAACACAAATGAAAGAAGAAAGTATTTGATGTTAATGATACATCTACTAGTCACTTGGGATTATTTAATGGAGATTTTAGTGGTTTAGACAGTTTGGATGATAAGCTTAGTATTCCTTCAGTCAAGACACCAGGTATACAGAGAGCACATGGTAATATAAAGGCTCCATTAACTAATCCAATGGTATGTATGTTTGACAAGATCAGATACCCTCTTAAAAGAATGTGTTTTTTAAGGTTATGTAGCTTACCATTATACTTATATGGCAAAGGTAGTTGAGGATGTTGAGCCCACTTGTTTTGAGGATGTTGTTGGTCATGCTTATTGGGATGGAGCAATGGATGAGGGGATGGCTACATTAGAAAATAAGACTTAGTATTTGGTATTCTTTCCTAAGGCCAAGAAAGCTATTATCTTTAGTGGATTTAAAAAATCAATCATAGTGTAGATGGTTCAGTTAGTAGGTATAAGGCTAGGCGGTTGCAAATAGCTATGCTCAAACATATGGCATAGATTATGAAGAGACATTTAGCCTAGTTGCTAGAATGGAAACTATTAGATGTGTGATTGCTTTGGTAGTAGCCAAAGTTTGGAATTTGGAGCAGCAAATGGATGTCAAGAATGCCTTCTTGGATGGTGAATTGCAAGAAGAGGTGTATATGGAGCAACCACAATAGGTTGTAAGGATTTAGAGTATCCCACATATATACATTAAAGAAAGAACTCTATGGATTAATGGAAGAACCTAGAGCATGGTCTCAGAAGATCGAATAGTATCTTGTCAACATTGGCTTTTATGTTCCGATTGTTGATCACTCACTTGATGTCAGAAAGGGAGATATAAGCTTGGTCATCCTAGTCATCCAAGGTGAGTTGAGGTACTTTCTTGGTATTGAGATGATCAGATGTGATGATGGTGTATGGCTATCCCAAAGGAAGTATGGCTTGAGCTATACTGTTGGCCTTGTCAGTCAGTTTATGTAGATGACTAGAAAGCTCATTTTGGATGCAATTAGATGCATATTGAGATATCTGAAGTCCACTTTACATTATGGACTTTTTTATGAGGGCAAGTAAGGATGTACAGGTGTTTGGATATGCATATGTGGATTGGGTTGGTAGCATGTCAAAATAGATAAAAGATCTAACAACAAATTCATGTTTTTCCTTGGTAGTACAACAATTATATGGAGTAGTAGCAAAAAGCAACCTACAATTGCTTTATTGAGTACAAAGGCTGAGTATAAAGGTGTGCTATGGCAACATGTGAGATGATATGGTTGCAAAAGTTATTGAGTGGTTTGGATATATAGAGAGATAGTTCAATTGGTCATTCATTGTGACAACATGAGTAGCATACAACTAGCTAAGAACCCAGTGTTCCATGCTAGGACAAAACATATTGAGGTGCACTACCACTTTGTGAGAGAGAAGGTACTTACAAGAGAGTTTGACTTGGTATAAGCATGCAAGATCAGATAGTTGGCATTTTCACAAAAGGCATTGGGTGCAAGAGAAGCTTCGGAATTTTCAATGCTTACTTGGAGTTGTAGAGATACATTTGAGCTTGAGAGGAGTATGAGATGGCAAGCTCAAAAAGTGCAGACACCGATGATAGACTACCTGGCTAGATGGATATGTATGTCTACACTTAGCACATTGATGGTCATTATTATCCTCATATAGTCAATGAATTATCACTTATTATATTTATTTTGTTGCACCTACCTACAGCTAGCATACTTATATAATCAGTCGATTAGTATAGTCAGTTATGCAATATTTGACTTTGTAGTCCTCTTTCCTTTATGTTGTATCTTATCTATACTTTTTGTACATTGTATTGTGTATGGAAGAAGAAGAAGAAAACATAAAGAAAAAATTTTGGCCTCCATCTCTCTTCTTGTGTCTTAAGTGAACTTCCTCATGTGTGTATGGTATGTGTTTGGCATAGTAGCTTAAGCAAGTCCCCCCACCACGTGATTCTTGACATGGAAGGCCCAAATATGGTAGGTTTTAGTACAAAATTTGCAAGTTAGACCACTCCAAATTGGGGATGCCAAAACCAAAAACATTGCAACAAAGGATTAGGATGAACTGGATGAGCTATGCAAAACCACAATCATCATTTTATCACTCGCTAAGCAGTTTCACTACAATGTTGTAACTGAAAATGAGACTATGTATGAGCTTTGGACATAGATTAAGAATCTTTATGACAAGAAGAGTCCTACTCTCAAATGTATTGGTTGAACTAGTTGATGGACCTTGCTTGAAAGGAAAGACTTCTATATTTGCACACTTGAATGAGTTTCACTCCATCATCAGCCATTTAGCTTTATAGGAGATTGAGTTAAATGATATTTTTTATCCTTTATTTGTATTTGGTACTCTATTCAGTCATGGGATACTTTTTGTATGGCTCTCTATGCTAATGATGGGATGAAATTGCAAGATGTTGAGAGTGCCCTCTTGACAGAAGAGGTAAACAGAAAGAATGTGGATGCTTCTTGTATGTCATATGTATTAAATGTGAGAGGCCGATAGGATGGAAATGGCTATAGTAGAAACTCTAACAGGTCTCTATCTACGACACATGGATAGTCTTGCAATAAGTCCTATAGTCATAAGTCTAGTCTTACTTGGGACTATTGTGGGAAAGCAGGTCATATTTGGCCATAGGTCCATAAAGTGCAGGAAGACAAGCAAAAGGAAAATAGAAAGTATAAAGTGCATGAAAATAATGATGATTGGAGCATTGTGCCTAGCAAGTCTAGCATTAAGATTGAGAAGATTAATGTGGTGCAGGCTTGATGTAGCAGTGTTGATTGATAGATTCAGGGGCTTCCTTTCATATGATCTCTCATAGGGAGTGTTTTCAGTACTCCTATTGCAGTATGATTGGATTAGTCTATTCAGGTAATGACTTGGACTTAGAGATAGTTGGTATTGGTGATGCCTAGTTGCAGTTTGTCTCAAGCAGCATGTTCACTCTTCATGATGTACATCATGTGTTGGCTCCTGACGAAAAGCCTTATCTCTACTAGCATTTTGGATGATGCAAGTTATGTTGTCTCTTTTGATGATTTCTCATGGAAGATTACATGTGGGAATATTGTTATTGCACATGGTGCTAAGTTTAGTACCCTCTATCCTTTGCTTGTATCTAGGTTAGTTGACCATATTTTGGTTGTGTCTACAGTTCCACATGTATCTTTTTTACATCGTTGCCTTGGGCACATGTCTTTGAAAGGAATGAAAATGCTTACCAGTTTGCAATATCTTTTTCCCCTATATTGTAAGTGTTATGAGATTTATGACCATTGTTTATATGGTCGGCAAACACATAGTACTCATAAGCAGTGTGGCATGAAGTGCATGGGTGAGGCTTTGGCTCTTGTTCACTCCGATGTATGTGGTCCCCTGCCCTATTAGTCACTAGGTCGTGCAAAGTAATTTATCACATTCATTGATGATTACTCACATAAGGATTGGGATTACCCTATTAAGAAAAAATCAAATGTCTTGTCTACCTTCTTGCAGCATTGTGTTGCTCTTGTTAAGAACCGGTCTAGGTATAGGCTGAAAATCCTATGATCTGACAATGGGGATGAGTATGTCTCTAAAACATTTGAGAATTTTTGTGATGAGACGAGTATTCGGCATCAATTTATTGCCCCTTACATCCCTTCCAAGAATGGTATTGCCAAATACATGAACGTGACTATTTAGGAGAGAGTCGACAATATGCTTAGCTAGGCAAGCTTGCCAGAACACTTTTGAAGTAAGGCAGTTACTACTACCATTCACTTGATTAACACATCCCCTTGTAGTACTCCTCATTGCCACATTGTAGAGGAAGTATGGACTGGAAAACCTCTATCACATACTCATTTTCATGTCTTTGGTTGTGTGACGTATTCTGCTATGTTTCCAAGGACAAGCACAATAAGCTAGATCCCAAGTCCATGAAATGCATACTTCTTGGTTATGGGGATGTAGGTGAGCTGGGCTATCACCTATGGATCCATAGTCTCACAAGGTTATCCGCAGCCATGATGTAGTTTTCCATAAGAAAAAGATGTATAAGCAGCTTGAGCAAGTGGTTGAGGTACACAGGTGATCTTTCAAGAGGAGCCTCCTACTCCCATACAACTAGCTAGACAACCTGTAGCAGTTGATGCTCGAGTTGCCCAATATCTACCTATTGTGTAGGCTCAACCTATATTGAGATGCTCTACTAGAGCTAGATGTCAGCTTTAGTGCTTCACGCCCTCCATGGATTATGTTATGGTAACATATGTAGGCAAGTCTCTCTCTTATGATGAGTCCATGCACAAAGATGATAGTTACTCATTGGACATGGTTGTGGAGTCAAATTTTGACTCCTTACAGACTAACCATATGTGGGATTGGTTCCTTTGCTTGGTGGATCGGGGGCTCACCTTGTAGAACATGTAATATACCACATAAGTTCAAAAAAATGGTATTTTTATTATATTGACTTACCATTTTTCAAAATTTAAGGGGGTTTATAAATATACCTCATGTAAAATTTACCTTAGGGGTTTTTTAATTTGAACATTTTTCGAAGCACACTTAGGGGTGGGAGGGGAAAGGGGGAGGTAAGTGAATACTTAGACTTGGTTCACACACACACACACACACACACACACACATTTAGCTATAACATGCCATTCCTAGGCAGTTTCCATGCCTTGTGTCTCTCCAAGTGATTAAGTAGTTTTATAGGGGAGCCCTACGAGAGGCGGTTGATGAATTTACACACCAAAATTCTCTAAGGGATTCACAATGGGAAAGTTACAAAATCACATAAGTGCAGGGGAGGGGGGGTTTTCCAAAAGGTATATGAGCATATACATTAGGGATAGACCCCCATTAATTCCCTCCTCAAACCATAAAAGTAAGGATGGGGTTGGGGATTTACCATCTTGGGAAGGAGGGATGGGGGTGAGGGGGTTTAATACTTTACTACTACTATTTTTATTATACCCCTAGCAACATATATTCCATAGTACTAGTAAGGCATACTTTGAATGCATTGATTTAGGTACTTTAGTCCAACCTCTACTTTGAAGTAGATACTAGATCTTGAAATTTATGAATGAATAATCCAAAATACCAATATGATTAATATGATTTTTTAATCTCATGAGACAAGCATTTGATGCACATAGACATATTGTATCTTGAGACCAGATTTTGAACTATGAAATACATTATATGATACCTTTAGAAATCTAACTAATTGAAGGAAAGACTTATATCACTTGAAATCTTGGGCTAAAGTAATAACCTTATTGTGAAATCAAAAATATAACCTACTAATATGTGAAATAACAGCTATATCTGGCAAGAGTCTTACTCTAGGAGAGAGAGAGAGAGAGGCAAAAAAAGGCAATGTGGCCATCTTATAATGATAATAAGTTGATAATTTCATAAAAATTTGGTAAAAAGAGATATTAAATGTATTTATATCATAAGGATAGCTCAAAATTATGACATAATCTTGCTGGGTTTAATGACCTTAATAATTGTTTTGTTATAATAATAATAAGATGATAATTTCATGAAAAATTGGTAAAAAGAGATATTACATATACTTATATAATAAGGATAGCTCAAAATTATGACATAATCTTGCTGGGTTTAATGACCATAATAATTGTTTTGTTTAATGACCATAATAACTATGCAAACCAAGGATGTGTCTTTTTCCACTTGTCTCCTTAGGGGGTTTGCCATTGTAATCATTTCTTAAAAGATACTATTTTCTCCTCAAGCTACATGAGAGCAAATAAACACTATATAATCTTTTGAATGATTATTGGGAGAAGTAATGCTTTTAAAAAATATGAGATATTGTGTTATTGGTAAATCTTGTTTTTCAATTAGAAAATGTGTGCCTAATGGCTATTTTTATTCTTTCATATTTTTCACGACAAGTGTCAAGCCATCACAACAACAACTGGGAGGATTTGATCTTTGGACTCATAGAAACTCATGCACCCACCTCTACTAGTTGGGGGCTACAGCTCATTGGTTGGTAGATATTATTGATTGCAACAATTGTGTTAGGTCCTTTATTCATCATGATGGAACATTACTGCCATCAATTTAAAAACATTAATAAGTATACAATATTTTTTTAAATAATAGTTTCATTTTCTTAAGAGAAACTTTAAAAATAAACAAATACATGTCATCTTGTGCGAGCTGGCAGATTAGAAAACCCATGTAAGAGACTGTAAGATTCTTAACCTCTACAATATGCTTTAAGGCATGTTGTCTTAATGGTAAGGAATAGATGTCTTGTAATTTTTTAAAATTTTAATTTCTTTATATCGAATGCATACACATTAGGCTTGGTATCATTTTTAGTTGAATCACGATTGTTGTGGATACCATCAATAGAGATCATGAATCTTCTACCATACTACAAGATCCATCATAAAGTGTCATGATGGATAAGCAAAATGATGAAGATGATAGATTCGTGAAGTGCCTCATGGATTTAAAAAAAATACTAAGGGGTAGAAAAGATAATATCATTACTATATAAAGAGAGAGATATTATCGAGAAAATAAAGATTTCAATGCACCCCAATCAAATGCATCACTCTGACTGACTACGTAAACCCTTCTAGTTGCTTCTTCGAAGAGAGAAATCAAGGCAAAAGGCTTTTGAGAGAAACCCTATAAGCCTTGCATGCACTATCAAGATTGTGGGAGAGAAGGAAGGAGTCTCACTTGTAGCTTTCTTGCTTGCACAATGGGGGAATACACACACAGGTGGAGGCTGAAAACAATTTTCCTCTTCTTAGTTGTGTAAGCCAAAAGAACTCTTGTACATAGAAATAGAAGAACCCTATATATGGGTCTCAAACCAAATTCAACTAACTAAGGTGGCATACTAACTGAGCCACGAACTAGAGTAGATAAGGATAGCTGTCATCTAGCTATTATTCATGGGCGGTGTACCAACCACATCTGCAACTGACAAGTCGGTGACATAAATGCACAACGGTCTCCCTGGCATATCACGAGTGGAGCTCGATATCTCAACACTCCCCCTCGAGCTCAATCCCAATTCCTGCACACCAAGCAGGTCTCTGAACTTGTGCAGCTTCTGTGCGCCCAATGCCTTCGTGAATATGTTAGCTACCTGATCCTCTGTGCTAACATAAACTAGATCAATAAGACCTAGTAAAACCCTCTCCCGCACATAGTGATAATGCACCTCAATGTGCTTTGTTCTAGCATGATAGATTGGGTTATTTGCCAAGTGTATACTACTCATGTTATCACAATAAATGACAACTGGCCCATCTGTAGGCTGATGCATATCATAAAGTAGCTTATGCAACCAAGCTACCTCACATGCAGCCATTGCTGCACCCCTATACTCAGCCTCTGTGCTCGACAAGGCAACTGTAGGCTGTTTCTTGCTGCTCCAAGTGACTACAGCACTCCCAAAAGAGAACACATATCCACTGGTAGATTGTCTATCAGAAATACTACCAGCCCAATCAGCATCAGTGTATCCATATAACTGTATCTGAACCCCAGTCTCATAAAGTAGTCCATACTGCAATGTGGACTTCACATACCTGAGTATGCGTCTAGCCGTATCCAAATGCGGTTTCCTTGGAGCCTGCATAAACTGACTTACCAATCCAACAGCATAGCTCAAATCTGGCCTGGTAATAGTCATATAAATCAAACTTCCTACTATGCGTCTGTACATAGTAGGGTCTTCTAGAAGCTCACCTGCATCTATGCTTAGCTTCACATTCTGCTCCAAAGGAACTGAAATAGGCTTACAGCCTGTCATCCCATATTTGGACAACGTGTCCAATCCATACTGCCTCTGCAAAAGCCGTATCCCACTTGGTGATCTAATCACCTCAATGCCCAAGAAATAACGCAGCTCTCCCAAATCCTTCATCTCAAACTTCTGCTTCAATAGCATTTTCACATGAAGGATATCTTCATCACTGTCACCTGTCATAATCAAATCATCAACATAAATGACAAGTAGCATAATACCTTTCTCTGTTTTTCTTACATAAAGTGAGAAATTTGCCTTGGAAATCTGAAAGCCAATAGTGACAAGATACTGTCCTATCTTGTCAAACCATGCTCTAGGTGCTTGCTTCAAGCCATACAATGCTTTCTTCAACCTGCAAACAAACTCAGGATGAACAGTATGCACATAACCTGGTGACTGCTCCATATATACCTCTTCTTGCAAATCACCATGCAAGAAGGCATTCTTTACATCCATCTGATGTAAAGACCATTCCTTTGATGCAGCCATAGCAATGACTGCTCTTACGGTTGCCATCCTTGCAACCGGACTGAATGTTTCATCATAATCAATGCCATATGTTTATACATACCCCTTGACTACTAATCTTGCCTTGTATCTGTTCACAGAACCATCTGCATTGTGCTTCACCTTATAAACCCACTTACAGCCAATTGCATTCTTACCTTTAGGCAAAGGTATCAATTCCCATGTAGCATTTGCTTCCAAGGCATCCATTTCTTCATCCATGGCTTTCTCCCATTTTTCTTTTCCCATGGCTTGCTCAACTGAAGTGGGTTCTGGTTCCTGTATCACTTTGACCATATAGGCATACCTAGCTCTGGTAGACCTGCGCAAATTAGGTTCACTCCCAAGTGCTCTCAAAACATCCCTTGTCTTCCTTACTCTAGGTGTAACAATAGAAGGAATACCCAACTCGTCATCAATGCTCTGTTCTGAGCCACTAGATTCACCATCCACATAAGAGTGACCTGCATTCACATCAAACATGGGCTGATCTACCTTCTCTTTTCCTTTGCATGATACCTGAATACCACTATCTGCATTGCTTTGAGAAGATTCTCCTGATCTCAATCTGCCTGTCCATGGCGAAGAATGTAAACCACTGCTAGAGGACGTTCCAGGTCCACTAATATTTTGTGACTGCTGCTGTGAGTTCTGTGCAGCATTACCATTTTGTGCATCTACATCATCAATCACATTTACTGGTTTATACCAGCTACTCATCTCATCAAAAACAACATCTCTGCTCACTGTAAACTTACGAGTAGAAGGGTTATAGCATCTATACCCTTTCTGCTGCAGAGAGTAACCAATAAAGATGCACTTCTCAGCTTTTGGATCCAACTTGGATCTCAACTCATCTGGCACATGAACATAGGCAATGCAACCAAAAATCTTTAAATGAGAAATATCTGGCTTCCTAGCAGTATATCTCTCCTTTGGAGTCATCCCATGTATTGCTGCAATGGGAGTCCTGTTCATTATGTAGACTGCTGTAGCAATTGCTTCAGCCCAGTAAAAATCTGGCAAGTCTTTTTCGTTGAGCATGGCACGAGATACCTCTCCAATATGCCTGTTTTTCCTTTTTGCAATTCCATTTTTTTGTGGGGTATGACTGCATGAATATTGTTGCTTTATGCCATGCTCCTACAGGAACCTTGCAAACTCATTTGAGAGGTACTCTCCCCCTCCATCTGACCTTAGACATTTTATTTGCAGGCCTGTTTCTTTTTCAACCATAGCTTTAAGAGTTTTGAAATGCCCAAAAACTTCACTTTTCTTTTTCATAAAATACACTCAAACTTTTCTGCTATAGTCATCAATAAAAGTGACAAAATAATGACAGCCTCCAAGAGATACAGCTTAGTAGTCCACACATCAGAGTGGATTAATTCCAATGGCTTCTTACTCTCTTGAACATGTCTAGGAAATGGTTTCCTTGCCTGTTTTCCAAATTGGTAGGCTTCACATACCTTATGCATTTCTGCAACCTTGAATTTAGGCAATCCTGCAACAATATTTTGGGCCTGCATTGATTTAAGTCACTATACATTAACATGACCAATGCATTTATGCCAGATATCAATATCTGCAACTACACCGGTCCTATGTGCAAACATTGCTACACTCAATTTAGACATGTCTGCATCCAACATAAACATTTTGCCCTTCTTCTTTCCTTTTGCTATCAAGCGACCTTTATTTTTCATATCCTCAACAAAGCATCCATGAGAGTTAAATCTAACCTACAAGCCTTGCTCAACCATTTGACCAACAGAAACTAGATTCTTGGTGATATTCGGGACATGAAATACATCCGATATGTATTTCTTTTTCCCATCTTGCATAGACAAATGAATTTTTCCAATCTGCACAATAGGATGTGCAGTATCATCACCAGTCTTCACAAATCGTGGTTTTTCCATTTTCCTTGCATCCTGCATCCATTCTACATGACCTGTCATGTGGTTTGATGCACCTGAGTCAACATACCACACATCGTTTCTTTCTTCTGCACTTGTCACAAAATTGGTCATGTGCTGCACCATAAACCACCCATGTAGCTTGAATATCTCCTTGATAAACAATCTTGCAATGTCGGAGGCTTTATAGTTTGTCTTTACTGGAATCAGGTGTGCAACCTTGGTAAGCATGTCAACCACAACCATAATGGAATTGTATCCTCCTTGGACTTGGGGTAGGCCCACAACAAAATCCATACTAATGAATTCCCATTTCATTTGGGGAATTTCAAGCGGTTGCAGTTTCCCTGGCATCATGACATGTTCGGCTTTGATACGTTGGCAAGACAAACACTCAGTGACATATTTGAGAATGTCACCTTTAAGCATCTCCCAATGGTAGCTCTTCCTAACTGCATTAAGAGTCTTAGCATCGCCAGGATGTCCTGCGAAAGGAGAATCATGAGCTTCCCATAATATCTTCTGCTTAAGTGACTGGATTGCTGGTATACACAGCCTTGTTCTGTAGTAGACAAGTCCATTATCAATGGAAAATTCCTGATACTTAGCTTGCAACTTCTGATTCTGCTCCTTGGTAGATATTTTCTTTATCATTGTTTGGTAGGCCAAATCATGGCATGCTTCCTCTCTAGCTAGTTCAAGTATAGGGTTGTTTGGCATAGATACTTTTGTAGCCAGAGATCTAGCCGTTGATGGATTCTGCAAGATTAGGGAATTTAGGAATGCCTTGCAACTGAGTGCATCGGCAACTACATTCTCCTTCCCTGGTCGGTACTTGATTTCAAAATCATATTCCTCCAATACTTCAATCCACCGATGTTGCCTCATGTTGAGCTCGTTCTGGGTAAAAATCCATTTGAGACTCTTATGATCGATTACTAGAGTAAACTTGTTACCCAACAGGTAGTGTCTCCAAAGCTTTAGAGCATGGATGACAGCTAGTAATTCCAGATCATGCGTGGCATAATTCTTTTCATGACTCTTCAATTTCCTTGAAGAGTATGCTACTGGATGACCTTCCTGCATAAGTACACACCCCAAGGCAAGAATGCTAGCATCAGTTACTACCTCGAACTCCTTATTGAGGTCAGGAAGTTTTAGAATAGGTGCTGATATCAAACTTTGCTTCAATTTGTCGAAGCTATTTTGTTCGGAAGTTGACCATGTAATGGAAGTCTGCTTCTTTAGTAAGTCTGTAAGAGGTGCTGCAATCAAAGCATAGTTTTTGATGAAGACCCTATACCATCCTGTCAATCCAAGAAAGCTACGTATCTCTTTGACGGATACTGGTATTGGCCATTCAAGCACATCTCTGACCTTGGCTGGGTCTACTGATATTCCTTCTGATGATACTATGAATCCCAGATATTCAATCTGACGCTTGAAGAATGCACACTTCTTTATTTTTGCATACAGCTTATGAGACCTCATTGTCTCAAGGACAATCCGAAGTTGAGGTTCGTGATCTTCTTCCTATTTAGAATAGACTAAAGTGTCATCGAAGAAGACAAGTACGAAATCATCAAGATATGGTCTAAAGATATCTTGCATTAATCTATTGAAGGTGGCAGGTGCATTTGTAAGCTCGAATGACATAACCAGGAACTCAGAGTGCCCATATCTTGTATTGAAGGCCGTCTTTGGAATATCTTCTTCCTTGATCCTTATTTGATAGTAACCTGACCTGAGATCAATCTTGGAGAAGATCTTTGCACTTTAAAGATGATCAAGAAGCTCATCTATTCTAGGAATAGGATACTTGTTCTTGATTATTGATTGATTCAACCCTCGGTAATCAATACATAGTCGAAGTGTCCCATCTTTCTTTTTCTGGAATAGTACTGGAGCTCCCCACGGTGAGTTGCTAGGCCGGATGTAACCCTGTGATCTAACAGTTGCTTGAGTTGTTCCTTCAACTCAATTGCTTCCGGTATGGACATTCTATAAGGTCTCTTTGCAATTGGTGCAGCTCCAGGCACTAGCCTAATCTCATGATCTACTTCTCTTTGAGGCAGAAGTTCAATCAATTCCTCAGGGAATACGTCAGCGTATTCCTTTAGCCAAGAAGGTCCTTCATGAGACTCTTGCGTTTGATCTAACTTGTTAAGTTTGATCAGGTAAACGGGTAATCCTTTTCTGACTCCTTTTATGATCCGAGATACTTTGGCTAATTGGATTCTTGGCACTCCTGCCTCACCTTGAGTTGTGACAAATTCCCTTTCAGAGTTTCGAAAGGAAACTTGACCCTTTCCACAGTGGATGTGGGCGTCGTTGGGCTTAAGCCAATCCATCCCGAGTAGACACTCATGGATACCTAAATTCATGGCTCTGAATTTGACTGAAGTCTTCTTTCCTCCTAGAAAGAATTCCACCTTAGCAGTTTGCCTGGTACAAGTTACCTCACGACCGTTTGCCAACTCCACAAGCAGGGTAGGTATTTCTACTGTGGTTATTCCTAAACTTTTTGCACATGCTGGTGAGATAAAGGAATGTGTACTGCCACAATCAATCAAGGTTTTGAAACCTTTATCTTGATAGTCCGATGGTATCTGAATCACCGAGAACTGGCGATTCGGCCCTTTCTTGTGTAAAGCGGCATGAACTATCGCTTTTTCGAATTCAGCTTCCATAGTCGGATCTTCCTCTTCTTCTTCTTCGCATCTTTGCCTATTGGCAATGCAAGCGGTTCTTCCCCTTCCACGGGTAACGGCTCCTTGACCGCGGCCCGCACCTTGAAAAGGCATTTGATGATGTCCTCCGCTAAGCTTGGGACATTGCCTCTTGAAGTGACCGGGTTCGTTGCAGTGGAAAAAACAGAGGTTTCGGCCATTACTTTGAGTAGGAACAAAGTTGTTGACATTATTTGTCCTTGCTTTCTTCCTTTGTCCTTGATTATGACCTTGAACTCTCTTCATTTGAGGTCTGAATGCTCCTCTGTTCGGGTCACTATAGGACCAAGTTTTGTTACCCCTTGGTCTAGCTTGCACCTCCTGAATTATAGGCGCCGCTCGAATGAGTGCATCCTGAAGATCTGATGGACGCATAGATTCGAGAGGGGTATTTACGGGTGGATTTAAGCCCGCACAAAATTTGGTGACCTGCTGCGTCATGTCCATCTGTGGCGCATACTTTAAAAGTGAGACGAATTTAGAGTAGTATGCGTCAAGAGTGAGTCCTAGCTGTTTTAGCTCGTAGAACTCATTCATTTTCTGTGTACGATATGCAGGTGGTAAATATCTTCCCTACACGGCTTTCTTCAACTTCTCCCAGGTAACGGACCCCTCTGAAATCCCTTGATCCCTGCACCATTGCTTCCACCAAAGTCTGGCTTCGCTGGTGAGCTTTAACTTGGTGAGCATGGCCTGATTGGTAGGTGCAGTACCAGCTGCTTCAAAGTAATCCTCCATGGATTCAATCCAAATTTCAGCATCAGCCTGGACGAATTTGCCTCTCCCGTCAAACTCGGGTGGCTTTATCTGCTTGAGGAGAAACTTCTTCTCCTGGGTCACAGCAGTACTTGATGTAGGAGGCGAATTTGAAACCTATACATGGGGTTGTGCCTGGATAAAAGTTTTCTTAACGTTATTATATGATAATCGACGTTAGCTTATCTTTCATTTTTAGTTCAGCTATCTCGTAAACAATGTAGCTACTTAACTTTTTAACAACTCTTATGCACAGCCAGATATTGATAAAAAGAAGTTTTTATTTTTATTTACATGGGCATAGCCTTTTTTAATACAACGTTTCGTGTGATGATAGGCCAATCATTACATTCAGTTTGGGGAGAACAACGTTGTATTGCATTTTTCTACAGGAACTGTGTAATAGTAGGGTTTTGGGTCATGGATCTTTAGGAATTGATAATTCATTGGAAGTTCAGGATACCCTTTCCGTCGGAATCCATACTTATCATGGCGGCCCAACACTTTAATCCTGTCGGCTGGGATTACACGGATTACTTCCTCATATACATATGAGTTCATTTCAACCCTCCGACCTTGAATATGTAAAGTTGAATTTACGTGAGCTTCCACAAAAATGAACAGCTTCACGACTTTCAAGTCTTCCAACCACTTGATCCTCTTTAGGTTGGTTTGTAGATAAGCAAACCGGTGGGCGGCTACATAGTAGATTCCTGAAGACCCCGTCCATCTTCGTTCTATGTATAAAGGTGATGGATTATAAATCTACTCCAGGATGTTCATCATTCCAATTCTTTGTCTATAAAGGGGAGAATGAATTGCAGTCATAAACATGACCCGAAATACCAAAAACTTGTTCCACGCTTCATAATTCTGCAAGACAGCATTGAAGATGAGAAAATGTTTGGACAGCAACAATTTCTTTACTTCATTTTATTGAGATCTCATAAAAATAATTCCGTTGTTGGTCGGCTCTGATACCAACTGTAATGTATCCACTAGTATCATCCAGGATACGTCTTAGCAGTCCATCAAAAAGGATGTCTAGAAAACTCCGCCCGACACTCCCATGGAATGTTATGGGTTTTGCGATCTAGGTCTTCCCGCGTCTGCCACATAGCGGAAGTATCCTGGCCGTTCCCACTTAGGATCGACCGGAATTAGGGTTTTTCTCATTGGTCATTAGCTAACAGCAACTAGCGCCAGACCTGAGCGAACTACTTTACGCAGAAACGCCAGGTCCAAAGCGGATTCACGCTACACTTGGTTCAATAAGAATGGGAAACGAGAGGGATGCAAGGCTCAACCTCTCTGCCATAAGGCATAGTCCCATTCTGTTCCCCTAAAACAGCGTAAATCGGGTAAGACGTAACTCTAGGTCATCGCTCTCGTTATTTGTTTTGATGATGATGATCATCCCGCTGTTCTTCGAGATTTTTGAGAAAAGTTCTCAGCTAACCGGGACCACCCAACCATAGGCAGTTCCCCTAGTTTCTCTAACTAGGAAATGTTCCACTTTCCCTATTATTCACTTTCTCTACTTGTGTGTAATTGGAGCCCCAAGAGGAACACCAAGGAAAAGGGAATTCTCTTGCAAGAAAATCTATCTTGTAACATCAACAAGCTTGTTTATTATGTTTCATATGATCACAATGAAGAAAAGAACACCAGGCACAACAAATCTTCATACAGCATCATGTAGATCTCCCACGGATTTAATAGAATCAATCATATTCTTCAATATCTTCACAAAATCCATCAATATAACAAAGAAAGCAAATGAATACACCATCTTTGAATGGAAATACATCACATAGTATTCATCTTCAATATCTTCATAGTCTTTTCTCTCAATCTCTCATATACAATCACTCTGTTTTAGTAGAATTGGCTATCTCTGACTCTCTCTCTCTCTCTCCATCAATAATACATCATATCCTCACTACAATATCTCATAATCACTCTCAATAATCCTTCTTAGGTCGTGGATACCCCTCCCAAGAGGTATGTCTGATATGAAGAGTCACCAGAGCCACTACAGTGTCCTTTCATAGCTCACTACTGTCACCTCACTCCAGTCTTTACTTGAGTCTTCAGCAGCTACTTCTTTCAGCTCTTTTGCACTTGTATTCACCTCTTTCCAAGGCTAGAAAAATTTCCCAATCTACACTCTCATCCATCAGAACACATACAGAAGCATACAGAATAGTCACAGAACAGTACCAGAACAGCTACAGTACAGAACAGAACAGAAACAAAAACTCTACAGAAGACCTCTACAGAAGGTTACAGAAGGTCATCAAAACCACATAACTCATACTCAAACCATTCCAAACTCTCACAAACCATTCAATAAGCTTTCACAATATCTCAATCTTCATCAATCAATACTCAATCCCTCCTTACAGAAGACAATCAGAACAAAACAGAACAAAACAGAACAAAACAGAAGCTATACAGAAGGTATACATAACCAATCAGAACCTATCAGAACATCACAAAACCTCATATCTCCACTAATAAACATCATGAACTTCCAAAACACAATCAATATCATCCAAAACACTCTCAAACCACTTCCAAACCAATCAATCATCTCATAAAATCAAACCATTCAGCTCTCAAAAACAACAAAAAACAGCCAAAAAACAAGTCATTTCAACACTCAACATATCCCCACACTTAATAAGGAAGCATCCTCGCGACCCAGGAAAAAGGGAATACAAGTTCATTCAAAAGCTCAACTTTGATCTTCAATAAATCTTCAAAAACAATCCAGCCAACCACGACCCCAACTTATCACCTGTATCTGAGATAAAAATACAACGAAAGGAAAACCCTTTATACATTAACACTTCTTATCAAACTAGAAATCACAACAAACTTGTAAAGGATATAAGAGTTTTCTTCTTCTTCTTCTGCATCATCTTCAACTCTCCAACCACAACCCCATCACCATAATTCTCCAAAATGTAGCTCGCATGAAATCCAATCCAATAGGAAACCACCACATTCTGTTTACATAAATTAACCCACAACACAAACACTACACACAACACAACCATCTGAACGACTCCTCCAAAAAAGAGAGATTTTCATTAAAAAGCATCCACCATACATTGGAAAGGGTATCAATGAAGATGATCCCTCTTGAAAGATTGATGATTTCGGAAATGATCCATAGACAAGGATTCATCTACAAATGTTTTGGGAGGATTCTGAAAAAACTGAAGACAGCACATCCTTTCCAACAGGACCAGGTATCTGCTAGGCAAACAAAGGGCATGAAAATACAATATATCCAGCTGCTAGGAATCAATGCTCACATTGACATTCATGCACAACTTTGGAATAGGCTTGGAATCATTATGAGAGTGCCTATGCATATACGCCAAGTACCAAGCAAAGTGAGCAGTTAATCTCACTGAAGGATCTGCAGACTGTGAATACTGCTGAGCAAAATGAATATAGTTTTGATAAGCTTGACTGGCAGCTTTTCATTCTCCTGGAATTACTGGCCAGTTGATCTGAGGTCCTGTAAGGGAATCATTCGAGCTCCATCCCCTTCTTCTGGAAATCTGATGATCAAACCCGTCATAGTCACTAACCAACTGAGGTGGTTGAGATATAGAAGTGTTAGGAGAGGGAAGTGGAATAAGAAAAAGTGGATGAAGAGAGGGATAGGCAAAATCATAAAAGGAAGAATGATTTAAAGAAGGAGTGGCAGAAATTTGTATGGAATCAGTAAGAAAGGGTGTTAACTGATAAATAGGAAAGGTGGAAGGTACATGAATGGATGGAGAAGGACATGGTGGAGAAGGGGAAAATACTCTATCCTCAATAAAGGAACAGTATGTAAAAATGGAAATTTGAGGAAAAGATGAAGGTTGGAAAAGAAGGGGTAAAATAGTTGTGGAATTAGATTGACAAAGGGAAAGATATATATGATATTGGTGAGCCATTTGTTGGTAATATAGGAGGGTAGGAATAGAAGGTCCTAAGAGAGATCTTCTATGATAGGCATAAAAAAAGGTAGAATCAAATGAATTATGTTTGGAAAGATAAGCTAAAAGATCCACCCTTAGTTGATTAGTACTCTAGGCATAGGTAGGGGCTGTATTCTGTCTTTGATTCAGGACCACAGAATCAATCATGGTATGCCGGGAATTATCAGGACAATTAACCACTTTGGAGGAGTAACTCTGGAACATGTCAGCTATGCGCAACTCTAAATGGTTGACATACAAAACAGCTTGTAGAACCACGTCCCCCACATACCATGCCATATCCACCTCATCTGGAATTAACAAGTCTCCTCGTAGATACATGTATGACATCAACATGATATCTGTCGTGACAGAATCTTCAAACACCATTCTTACCACCTCTGTCAACAACTCAGCAGACCAAGCCCCACTCCATCCATCCTCTGGAAGAGATAAATCCATCGTGGAAAGCTTCATGTAGAAGGCCAACTTCTGTAATTGGTAGTGGACAAAGAAAGAATGGTCTGGTGGAACATATTCCTGAAACTGCTCAAATGTAGACCATATCAAATCCATTCTGGATTGCAATCTTTCCACTTTATCTTGGAAGAGAGGACACAAGGTAGCCTGTCTCTGAAGAGCAGCCAAGTCCTGCTGTGAGAGAGAAGGAATCAAGGGAACATTAGGGCTCGGAGGAACAGACCGGGACTTTGCCAGAGTTGATCTTGCAACTGCTTGATTTGGGAAGCTTGGGATTCCACTGTGTCATTAGCAGTCTGTAAGGTGGAAAGTTTGGCATCTAAAAGAGTTTAGAACTCTTGCGCTTCTCTAGACATCCTCTCCTTCTCCTCTGAAAGGCTAGTAACCTCTGATTGAGCCTCTAGTTAACTGGAGCTTCAAAGAAGAGATCTCATCTCATTGGGTTGCAACCAGTTGGGTTTGTTGTTCCATCTGCTTAAACAAATCTGCTAGGGTATCCTTAGCAGAGGCTAACTCGGATGTTGCCTTATGCAACTGGTCCTTAGACTGCATGAGCTCTTCATAAAAGGAAGCATACAGCTGTTGAACACAGGCTTTCACTGACAATTCAATGGAACTCTGAATGTCTTTACAGAGGAAAGGAATGGCATCTCCCGAGACTAGACTGTTCAGTGAGGGAACTGATATGTCCAACGAACCTTCTCGATGTGCTCTGAACAGGTTATTACATGTGAGATACCTAGGGAGATCACTGCCAGAGGTAGCAGGAATGGGCACTGAAGGAAGAACTGAAGGAGCTTTATCCGCTACCCGCTTCAAGCATTTGCGCTGTATGACCAGGGGAGGCGGAGAATCATCATCCTCTATATCAATGGGTTCAGACTCATCTGAAGGTGGAGGAGGAGGTACTGGATCGAATGGAGGAGGTGGAGGCACACTTTTATGTAAACCTGAGTAGGTCAAGAAGGCAGACAAGTACGATCCATAGGTGACATTGGTAACATTACCCCTGGTGACTTTGACGAAATGTTGATCCATTTAGTGAGGAGGTAAGTGCTCCAATCAATAGCGACTCCTTTCAACACCATCCTTGAAGCTGTGAAAAGCTCTTTGGACAAATACTCGGATGGCGTTTTTGTAGGCATAAACCTGTCCTGGAGAAACTGACTGACCATCTTCCACACAAGATCAGTGATCATGGAAAAGGAAACTCCGGAAGAGTTGATCACCTTCTTCACATCCAGCATTTCCCTTGTCTGTTTTTGTAACAGCTTCAAAATCTCTTCATTAGAGAAAAGCTGACGAGTGGCAACAAAAGGTTCACCTTTGGAGGGAAGAGACAGAGCCTTCCCTAGGCCTCGAGGTGTCAAAGTCATAGAAATACCCTGGACCAGTCCCGACTTCTTGCTGTAGGAGGCCAGAAACTCATCACACAGCGATGGATCCTCGGGAAGAAATGGAAAGGAGGTAGCCACAAAAGCAGCGAGTCCTGCCTTCATGAGAGGCTCAAAAGTGAGTAGGGAAGAGTAATCCCTACTGACTAGTGGGACATACTGGATAGGAGGAGGAGCGTGAGAAGGTGCCATTCAGATAGTTACACACACACCACAAACACAGACAATCAAGGAGAATGCCTGCAAAGCAACAGACAAATACCAAGGATAAGAGAACAACCAAAACGATAAAACGTGACTTGACTATCTATCCCCAAGCAAACCACAGCCTAGAAAAAATTCGACATGACCTCTAGACATATGCGACCGAAAGCTTCATGCTATGCATCATACAAACACCCAAATCCCCGTATCAGGCAATAAAGAAAAAAAAATGATACACCATACCCTTAGCCGGAACAAAGACACTAAACCAAAACATAATCACAACCTACACACATCAAGACCACATTGTTGATAAACCGGTGTTTGACCACGGAAATAACTCCAAAGACTACGCATACCCATCCCACGAAACCGGGTTCGTTAAAAAAGGGAAATAAGTGCAGTGAGGGGGAATTAATTTAATGAAATGTTTATTTTAATAAATTATTAAGAAATGGGTGAATTTTTATTAAGTGATAAACCTTATCAAGAAAATGGCGGTTCCTTCTTAAAAATTTAATTACCAATTATTAGGTTAAAGCAGTGCTTTAATTCGAATCCCGGACTTTGATACCCAGACTGGGTCTCTAAATGCAAGTTCATTGATTACAAATTAAGGTGATGTGGAGCGCTTTTTTACCAGCGCGTGCTCTTGTGATGGCTGATTCATTTTAATTAAAAATATTAAAGTGCCTCTTTAGCGCACTTAGCACGTGCTAAGTGAATAGCTGGTTTATTTTTATTTAAAAAAATGGTGTGTTTAGTGCGAATGCGCGTGCCATGGTGGTGTGGAGGGTTCATTTGTTTACTATTTGTTTGTTTGATTGATTTTTTTTTGTTGTTTTTTATTTTTATATTAACCGTGGGTTTTGGGGTAGCTGAAAAAAAACAAATAAAATGAAAAATACCTGGTAGTGGGTGTATGGAAATGCAAAGAATGCGCTCTCCTCAATCCAAAAATATCTGGATTTTTTTTTCTATATGGTTAGTTTGTGTTTTGAATGAAAAAGGATGTTTATGATTTTTTTTTGTATTTTTAAAGAATTTAGGTGTGAAATAAAATATTTTGACAGCTTAGAAAAATATGCAAAAAATAAGTAAAAATGTTAATGAAAGTGTTAGGAATTTTTTGAAAATTAATTTGGATTTTTTTAGCATTTTTAATGAATTTTTGTCATTTGTTTTGGGTATTTTTAAAAGATTGGGGAATTTTAAAAATGATCGGAAATGTTTTTTCTGAAATTTACAGGTTGAGAAAAATATGGCCATAGGTTGCAGAAATAATATGAATTTTTTTAGATTTTTCTGTATTTTTTTCAGAATTTTTAAATGATTTTGTTTAATTTTTCAATGGTGTTTGTTTTTTGGTTTTATGTTATTTATTTATTTATTTATTTTTTGTGTTTTTAAAAGGGGTTTGCGGGTTGTTGAATGAAAAATCTGGGAAAATACCCAGAAATAGGCTGCGTGGCAGCAACGGACGAACAATCTCCCACACCCGCGCACGAGCACGAGCAATCGATCGCAAGCACCCATGTGCGTGTACACACTGACGCGTGTGTCGAGGCCACGAGGGTGTCGACGAGTGGAACAGGGGTTTATGGAGTGGATTGCTGTGGTTTAGCCGTGCAGCGGGGCTGCAGCGTGGGACAGGGGGCTTATAGGGAGTGCGTGTTAGGGGGGGGGACACATGGGTAATGAAGGGAATGGGGGTTAGTGGAGGGTAAGTGTGTGTGTGTGCTGGGGGGGAATGGGGGCTAGGTTGGGGGTGGGGGGGTTTCTGTTTGCTGGGGGTGTGAATGGGGGCTAGGTTGGGGGTGGGGGGGTTTGTTTGAATGGACACTAGAGGAGGCGGGAAGGCATGCAGGGACAGGTAGGGAAGCTGACGGGCAGCGCGGGGCGAAGGGGCGACTTCAGCAGCTGCACGGCGGGGCTGCGGGCGTCAAGGGCGCGCAGAGGGGGGGCGAGGCGCTGCAGGGGGGCGGCACCGGGCAAAGGGGCGGGCTGGAGGGCGCGGACGTCCAGGGCGACGTGGCACGACCTGGAGGGCGGCGGCGTCGGGCGTCCAGGGCGAGGGCTGGAGGGTGCGACCTTGGCGGTAGGCGACCGTGGCGACGCAGAGGGCGGCGCGACCTGCCAACGGGCTGGAGGACGGCACTCGACGGGGACACAACGTGGGGGACGGTGGCTTGGGCGACGAGGGCGAGGGCGTCCAGAACGAGGCGGGCGGGCGTCTGCGGGGCGCTGCAGAGGGGTGGCGCCACAGGGTGGTGACGAAGGGAGAAGGGGGAAAGAAGAGGGAGGAGGAGGGAAGAAAGAGAGGAGGAAGGAGGGAAACGGGAGAAGATGGGGGAGGAGGCGAAGAAGAGGAGGGGAGGGGGGCAAAGAAGAGAAGGGGAGGAGGGCAAGGATGGAGATGGAGGAGAGGGAGGGGATGGGCACGACAGGGAGGGAGAAGAAGATGGGGGAGAGGAAGGTGGTTGGAGGGGAAGGGATCGTGAGAGGGGAGGGGGGATAGGGAAAGGTAGGGGTGGGAAGGGCAATGGGCAGGGTAGGGGTAGGGTAGGCCATAGGGGGGGTGCCCAAGGGGTGGGTTAGGGGTAGGGTTAGGGGATAGGGGTAGGGTTAGGAGTAGGGTTAGGGGATAGGGGTAGGGTTAGGGGATAGGGATAGGGGTAGGGTTAGGAGTAGGGTTAGGGGATAGGGGTAGGGTTAGGAGTAGGGTTAGGGGATAGGGGTAGGGTTAGTGGGCCCAAAAAGGAGGCGTACCCCCTCCCCCCGCGCGCGTGCGCGGGGCGGGGGTAAAAAAATTTACCATGACGGGAGTGAAAGGGCGCCGGATGCGGGGAGAAGGCACGCGGATGCGATCGGGGCACGTTAAGACGCGTAAAATTAAAAACGGGCGCGTTCACACGCGGGACGGGGCACGTAAAAACACATAAAAATAAAGAAAAATTAATAACTCCCAATCCGGACATCAAAACGAAATGGCATAAAAACAAAAAGTGGGTAGGACGACAGGGGGAAGACAAGAAAAATGTGCAACGGGAGTTCCGGGGGGGATAAAGGGCTGTCACGTGCAAAAAACACAAAAAACAAATCAAAAAACGCAATTAAAAATTAATATCGGAAGATCCGTGCATCGGAACGAGGTGCAGGAAAAAGGAAAAATGTGCAAAAAGACATGCCCGACAATCCTATCACATCAAAACATAGTTTCGACTGAGATAAGACGCGTTCACGTGGGAAAAACCCAAAAAAAACCCGAAAATAGAATCAGAAATTAATATTGGACGAACCGTTCACCGGAAGGACATGCAGTAAGAAAGAAAAATGTCCGCAGGAAGGGATGGCACAGGGTTGTCATGTTAAACCGCAGTTCCGGTGGAAGTAGGAGGGGTTCACATGTGAAAAACGCCAAAAATACACCCGAAAACACATTTAAAAATTAATAATAAAAAATCCAGAAGGCGAAAGAGAGTGGAGAAAAAAGGAAAAAGGTGGGGAAAGGCATGGAGGACACGGCTGTCAAATCAAACGGGAATTCCGATGCAAATAGGGCAGGTTCACATGGAAAAAGGTCAAAAAGACGCACGAAAAAGTCTTAAAAAACCAAAAAATTAATATTGGACAAACCGTGCATCGAAATGACACGGAGTAAAAAGGAAAAATGTTAGGGAGAAAATTTTTGTCAGGGCTATAATGTCAGATCACGGTTCCCAAGCAAGCAAAGCGCATTCATATGGAAAACCGGCTAATTTACGCAAAATGATTCAAAAATTAATAACTCAAAAACCGTACACCGGAATAGGGGTTGGTAAAAAGGAAAAATGGTCAGTTCAAAGAGAGGAACAGGGCTATAAGGTTGGATGTGGATCTCGGTGAACGTAGGGTACGTTCACATGGCAGGATCACAAAATCAGGAAATGAAGAAAAACTGCAAGGGAACAGCCCCAAGGGTGGGTGGAAAATGAACGGTTGGGTGAGAAGGGACCCCATCAAGGTAAAAGCAAGTCATGGCATAGAGGCATTAGCAGGTTGAGGCATATGCAGAAGGGTATGCAATGTAGACGCGCAGGGACGCATCCCCACACTTAAAACCTTAATGGATAGGGTGAACCGAGCAACAGGGACCTAGGACCATGCCACAGACCATCCACTAATGTCCCCATACTTAAAACCTGAACGTCATTGAGAAACAGAAGGTGTAGGGTTAGAAAAACTTGGCCCATGTTGTCGAGAATCAAGGTTGATTGTCGATGGCACGTCCTGTGCCGTTGTCGGCTGCTGGAGGTACCAAGGCATCTTCTTGGCACACGTCCTTCATGGCAGGGACCATGCAACAGCACCTAGGGAGGTAGCTGGTCGAAGGGATCGCAGGAAATTTGTCGATGATAAGGAATGTTGCACTCAACTCACAGTCACTCAAATGAAATGAAAGAACTGTCACTTGCCCCATGACTAATATCACTCGAGGAAAAATGATTAAAACCCATATCGCATACGCGGTTTAGGAATCGACAAGGGGATGTTACAGAAGGAGTATGCCAGGGTGCACAGTTGATGGTGCATTAGTGCGTCCAACCCATCTGGCATAGGTGCAAAGAGGAAGGCAAGGGAGCCTTACAGTGCAGTGTATAGAACAGGGTGACGTGTCTTGTGATAACGGTAGAGACCCATCTTGTGGGTGCATAGGGAAAGGGGAACATACCTTACGCCAAGTGTCGTAACATCCCTGAATCTCACCTCTTGGTAATTGATTAAAGAAATTCCAGTCATACTCAGCCCACCCTCTGTCTCACGCTCGGTTGATAGATACAGGAGGGCAACCATGTCCTGAAACCCATTGATGTAATCCTCACAGTCACTTGTGCAAGGGTTGTATGCCTTGTGCGCATTTGATGGTGCAACTGTGCATCCCGCCCTGTGCTGGCATACGGTGCGAGAAGGAAGGCCAGGGAGCCTTATAGTGCAGTGCACAGAAACAAATTTTGCTTTGTGCATTGAGAGGCCCGTCCCGTGCGTGCAACACTTCATTCACACTTCTCACCTCTCATTTGACTTAAAGGGAAAAGACTGGTCTCTCGGCCCACCCTATGTCTCACTCGTTGTTTAGAGATACAAGAGGGCGACCATACTCACTTTCCCATCCGGTTAGGATGAAAGCTCACATCACTCGATTGTTTATCGATGAAGATCGCATCGTCAGTTGTTGAAGAGGCATACCCAGGGATGTAGCCATCAAATCGAACATTGTGTTGGATAGAAACATGTCGTATGCGAGAGGACAGTTAGACGCTCTATAGAGAGACCCAGGACACAGCGTACCAAGGGAGGCAGCTTCGGAATTGGATCCTGGAAATATCAATTGATGATTCCACTTTCTGGACTGCTAGGTGTTGCCACCTTTTCCACAGCCAGCTTCCCGCCCAAGGGTGTGTGCCACCTTTTCTTGGAACAAGGCCTGCTATGACAGGGAATTGCTTCCTTTTCTCTCATAACAGATTTGTTTTTCATGTTTTCTGTTTAATCTTGTTTTTCTTTTTTTTTTCTTTTCTTTTTTTTTCTTGTTTTCCCCTATTCCTGACGGTGTTTCCACCTTTTCTCGAAGAATAGGTCGGCATGACAGGGACCTAGGTCCTTTTCTCCCATGACCGATATGTATATTTTCCTTTTTTTTTTCTTTTCTTTTCTTTCTCTTCGAATTAAGCAAGGGAATGGTAGAAAGACCATGTATCAGAACCAACCTCGCCACTGTTGCTGGTGGAAAATAGAGGATAAGAGATCAAGGCTGGAAGGTGGGGTTGAGGGGACAGAGGGTTGTGTCCACCTCATCAGGAGTGGCGGAAGAATGGCTATCAGAATTAGCATCATAAGAAGTACAGTGCCACACCAACGAGGGAAAGGATCAAATAACCATGATTGTCAGGATCCCCAAGGAGGGAAATACTTCTTCAGGCGATATCCATTAATCAGGAAAGGATCATCAGAGGCATCAACGGTCTGCACTTGGACAGAGCCATTAGGGTTGATAGCAAGTACCTTATATGGGCCCATCCACCGCTATTGGAGCTTGCCAGGAAACTTTCCAAATCGTGAATCATAGGCTAGGACTAAATCACCTTCTTTGAACTCCTTGTGCTTGATGAAGCTGTCATGGTAAGCCTTGCGTCGAGCTTGCGTGGCTTCCATGCACTGTAGAGCCATCCTGCGAGTTTCATCCAAACATTCCAAGTGCAGGAGACGGCGTTGCAGTGAATCATCGTCCCCTAAACGTTCTTTGATAGCCACTCTCAAAGAGGGTAATTCCAGTTCAACAGGGAAAACTGCTTCTGTACCATACACCAGCTGGAAGGGTGTCTGTCCTGTTGCTGCTTTATGGGAGGTTCTATATGACCAGAGGGCCTCTGTAAGTCGATCATCCCAATCACGTTGATGTGCAGCAATCGTTCTTGTCAAAATCGAACAGAGGATGCAATTCGTGACTTCGACTTGGCCGTTGGCTCTGGGGTAATAAGGAGTGGACTTGCGATGGCGGATCTTATACAACTCTGTCAACTCTTCCATGACCTTATTAATGAAATGAGTGCCTCTGTCACTTACTAGCTCTAAGAGACTGCCAAAACGGGTGATGATATTCTCGTACATGAACAGGGCCACACTGTTACCATCATCCCGCTTTAGGGCTTTAGCTTCACACCACTTTGTGACATAATCCGTACATACGAGGATGTATCTATTCTGTTTCCTTCGGGTAGGAGGATCGATTGGACCTACGAAGTCGATGCCCCACTTCTCGAACAGCTTCAAAGGAAGGATAGGCTGCAGTGGCATGGCACTTGTCTTGGTGGGTTTCCCCATTCCCTGACAAGCATTACATATTTTACAGTAATCATAAGCATACTTATGAATGGTGGACCACCAGTATCCTGCTAGCAGAGCCTTCCTGGCTGTGGCTTCTCCTGCAAACTGGCCTCCACATGGCTCAACATGGCAAGCCTTCAGAACAATCCCAATCTCATCTCCTGCAACACATCTTCTGAGCACTTCATCTTTGCCTTTCTTGTACAGTGCACCGCCTAGCAGGGTGTAGGGGGCTGATTCTAACATAAGCTTCTTCTTTTCCGGACTAGAAATGCCAGGAGGGTACTGTTGGGTTGCCAGCAGATTGGCAATGTCTTCATACCAGGGAGTTACAGTTTCTACCAAGAATAGGGAAGCATCAGGAAGGTCTGGACCATCCTGCTCCTCGTCTGTAGTCTGTGGGATACGTGACAGATGATCAGCTAGAACATGGGAACGACCAGGTTTGGTAATTACCTCAAAGTCGAACTCCTGGAATAGAAGGAGCCATCTCATCATTCGTCCTTTCACATCTGCTTTGTTCATCAGGAAGGACAAGGCCTCGTGATCCACATAAAATTTAAAATGGGTAGACAGGAGATAGTGGCGAAACTTCTCTAGGGCAAATACCATTGCCAAGCACTCCAACTCTGTCACTGTATAGTTCCGTTCCCTATCAGTGACTTTTCGGCTTGCGTAATAGATCGGCTGATCCAACTTCGAGGAGCCCTTCTGGCAAAGAACTGCGCCTAAGCCTTCAATAGATGCATCAGTGTGGACATGGAACTCTTTCGTCCAATCAGGAGGTTGCAAAATGGGTGCCTCAATCAGACACTACTTCAAAGTGTTGAAGGCTTTGTCACATTCTTCTGTCCAAACAAACTCTGCATCTTTCCTTAGAAGCTTGTGCAAGGAGATTGCCTTTGTTGCAAAATGAGCTATGAACCTTCTGTAGTAACCCACATGGCCTAAGAATCCCCTCAACTGTTTGAGGTTGGTGGGTGCTGTCAGAGCTGCAATCTTTTCGATCTTTGCAGGGTTTGTTGATATCCCTTGTGCAGAGACAATGTGGCCCAACAGAACTCCAGAAGAGACTCCAAAGATGCATTTGTCGGGGTTGAGGGAAATCCCATACTCCCGGCATCAAGCATTGTTCCAAATGTCCCCAGTGTTCACGGATCAAACTATAGACACAGAAGTCATCCAAATATACCTCAATAAAGTCGTGCAAATGAATTTGGAATGCGGCCATCATGACTCGCTGGAAAGTAGCAGGGGCATTGCAGAGCCCAAATGGCATCACTTAGTAAGCGTAGGTCCCCCATTCTGTGGTGAAGGTTGTTTTGGACTGGTCTTCTTCTGCTATCTGCACTTGGTTGTATCCACTGAATCCATCCAGAAGGGAATAAAGCTCATGTCCTGCCATTCTGTCCAACAGTTGGTCTGTGAAAGGAATCGGAAAGTGATCCTTCTTCGTCTTGGAATTGAGCTTTCGGAAGTCCACACATATTCGCAATTTGCCATTCTTCTTGGGTACAACCACGATGGGTGAAACCCATTCACTATTTGCCACTGGATAGATGAACTCGGCTTCCAGAAGCTTCAGCAGCTCTGCTTTCACCAACGTGGAATAATTCGGGTTCATTCGCCTCTGTCGTTGCCGTACTGGCTTGGCATCAGGCTCCAAGTCAATATGATGCTGACATATTGTGGGATCAATCCCCTTTAGGTCTTTGTAGGACCATGCAAACACGTCCAAATTCTCTTTCAACAAGTTGTACAAGGTTGACAACTCCTCTTCTCGTAGGCTACTACCCACCTTCAAGTGGCGTTCAGTGCCATCTGCATCCACAAAATTTAACTGCCTTTCACCTTCTACTTCACGGATGAAGGTCCCGCGGACTGCTTCTGGGTACAGATCCGACTCCTTCAAGGGAGTGGTGTCCTCTTCTGATGTCCCACTAGAACCAACTTCTTCTCTTGGTGGAGACTTAGGTTGCTCCTTGAGATGTTGAAATGGGATTAGGGCCGTTTCGGACTTGGTTTCAAGATTAATTACCTCTTGGCTGGAAGACTCATCTTCTGATGACACATCCGAGAATGTCACATAACAGGGACCCTCTGATTTCTGTTGGATTTGTGAGACTGGTGCTTGTTGGCACGGTGCATCATCGTCATCTTTCTTTGGCAAGGATGGGTGAGGACGGCAAGAGCCACTGCTGAAAGACGGCTTGTTCTTCTTAATCCATTTCTTATAAAGATTTTGCATATGAGAAGATCCATTTACCAGACCAAATGGTACCATCGCCATTCTGTCCCATAGCATGAGCTCGTCTGCTTCTGATGCTTCTGGACCTTCTTCTTCAAATGTATCCTCTGCAGGTGGGATAGATTCTTCTGGCTCACTTTCATAACCTTCTTCGTCCATATCATATTCATCCTCTTCTGTCTCTGTCTCTGTATCTGTCTCTGCTTCTGTCTCTATAGGAGAAGAACAGGTTCTCTGTTTCCTCTTCTGCCTTTGTCTCTAGCTCTGCTATGGCCATGTAACAGGGAGAGCAGTACATCCATGCTTCTATCTCACTGTCAGAAGTGATTTCGAAAATCGTTCAGGCAGGAAGTATTCACCCATTGATAATGGCTTTGCATCTTTTGGGAGTCGGCTTACAGTATCCATTGTTAAGGAACGTGTCACTATTTTCTTGGGAAGGATCTATTTGACAGCATCTTTGTTTGCTAATGTTCCATCTATAGCCTCATTAGGGGAGTCAGAAGATAATTCCAAGGAGGTGGATCCATGTCCTTTTTGAGAACCATACAGTTTCAGCACCACTTTAATGGGTCCTCTACCCAAGGTCAAGGTTCCTTTAAACCAATCCGTCCTTGCTCTGGCTTCAAAAAGCCATGGTCTGCCCAGTAACAGAGGGTAGGATGTACCATAAGAGTTTGGCTTCACTACCAGATAGGTTAGCCAATAATCTTTTCCAGCCACTGTAGTCTTCACATATGGGAGAATGCCCAAAGGCTTGATTCTACTCTGATCCGCCAGTCTGATAAGCCATTGGGTTGGTTGCACACCTTGTAGGCCTAGATCCTTCATTGTTACATCCGTCATAATGTTTACTGATGAACCTCCATCAATCAGTGCATTTGCAATGAAGTAGCCTTCTATCCACATGCCAGTCTCTGGGGTACCCGGATCTAGGAAGGCGTTAGCCACATCCACTTCTTTGACAGGCTCTGGAGCTTTGTTGGACTTTGTTACTGTTGAGGAAGCAATCTTTAAGCCACGTCTTCTTGTCAGTATACTTTTGAACCTTTTTCGGCAACTGGGAGACAACACCAATAATTGTCGAAACGTGAGATTTGGTTTAAAGGTATCTAGATCTCTGACCAAATCGTATTCCTTAATAGGATCCACTAGCTTCTCTAACCGGTTAGGGAATGGGGCAACACCCATTTTCATTTTCCTTGTTTCTTCCAACAGGGGTATCATGGGGACTTCTTCTGCCACTGGTGGCACTTCCTCCTCTTCTATCTCCTGGACCTCTGGTCCTGTCTCTGAAACTGTCTCTGTGACTCTCTGTGGCACTGTAGTGCTCTGTACGGCACTGTCAGGTTCTGTTTTGTTCTGTTCTTCTAGTGGAAGATTGAACTTCACTGTTCTAGCAGGAGGATTTTTTTCTTTCTGGATAGGTGGTTCCTTCTTCTTTGCACGCGTGATGGCAGCAACTTCCAATTCCACTAAATTGGAGGTAGGCTCTTGGGCCTTGGCCGAACTATCAGTAGCACTGTTTTTCATTGGGGCTGGGCTTGGACAGCCTTTTGCAGTGTGGCCTTCTCCTTTGCATCGACTGCATAAGGGCTTGTAATCCACTAACCTTCTGGGATTTGGACAATTTGGTGAGATGTGTCCCTTTTCTCCACATCTGTAACACTCCACTTCTGATCTCTGACCACCGCCAGAATGTCTTCCTCTGTAACTTTGTAAAGGAAATCTTCTGGGTCCGAAATTAGGACCAAACTCTCTAGGCTTGGGTCCAGTATCCTGTGTTGTCATTTTGGATTCCAGCAAGTTGAATCTTGTGTCTTCTTCCTTCCTTCTCCTATCATGCATCTCCTTCAGAGAGCAAATATCCTCTGTATGGTTCTTCCGTAAACAGTAGGAACAGAAGGCTCCAGGGATGGTTGGTTTTCATATACATTCAGTGGCTAAATGGCCTGCTTGATGACACTTACCACACCAAGTATTTGACCGCATCACATCTCTTCCTGCTCCTGCAATGTTGGATATGCTAGCGGTATTCACTTTCAGCGTCTGTAGCTGCTCTGTAATCACATCCATAAACTCCTTTTTGATATTTGCAACTGAGTTGGATAAGTAATCCTTCAAGCTTTCTCCTCCTGAGGTACTGGCAGTAGGGTTTTGAGGAGTCTCTATAATCACTGCATAAACAGGTTGGGCTGGTGCAGAGGGCTCTCTGCTCTGATTCTGATTCAGAGCTCCTGTTTGAACTGTTGACTGTTAGCTCCAGTTAGCAGGATGCCACTGTTGCTGCTGATTTGGCATTGGGAAAATTGGTTGGGACCATTGTTGTTGTGGTTGAACCATCATTTGAGGCATTGATTGTGGCCATTGTGGATTTGGTGCACTGTACTGTGATACCGGGGGCATCTATTGGTAGGGATAGGGTGCTGTCCTTGGGACTGCATTTGTTGGGTACATCATTCCTGGCATCAGAGGAGGTAGGACTCCTCTTCTTGGATTCATCATCAATCTAGCTTCCACTTCATCGTACAGTAAAGCATTTAAGTCTCTAGCGTGCATCCAGTGTGCTTCCTCTACAGGATGGTTCTTAAATTTAACTAGATATCTAGAATATCTTCGGCCAGTTCTAGTGGTCATAAAGTCAGTGTCTATGATAGCTTCGGGTTCAAGTATTTCAGTCTCTTCTTCTAATAAAGGTAGGTTTTCATAAACAGGGTGTACAGGTAATTGGCCTCTAAATGGTCTCAATAAACTAATGTGAAATGTGTTGTGAATTTTCCAATGAGGTGATAATTCTAACTTGAATGCATTATCATTAATTTTATGAATGATCCTAAATGGTCCATAGAATCTAGGGGCTAATTTCACAACTGGATGTCTATCTACACTTTGTAGTCTACATTTTTGTATTCTCAACCAAACATAGTCATCAACTTTGAAATTCATTGCTTGTCTTTTCTTGTTGGCTTGTTTAGTATATGATTGCTGGGCTTTAGCAATCATATCTTTAACCTCATCAAAAATAGTATTATGCATACTAGCAATATCATCAGCACTCTGAATTCTATTTGACAAAGGTGCAACAGGTGTAGATAATCTATATCCATAAATCACTTCAAACGGTGCTTTCTTTGTAGATGTGTGTGGTGTATTATTATATGCAAACTGTAATAAATGCAAATGTGTGTCCCATGTCTGTGGTTTAGAAATAGTATATGCACGTAAAAGATCTAGAATTGTGCTATTAGTGGCTTCTATTTGTCCATTAGTTTCTGGATGAAATGCAGATGAAAAATCAATCTTTGTGCCTAGGTTAGCAAACAAAGTAATCCAAAAGTTGTTACAAAATCTAGAATCACGATCTAAAATAATAACTTTTGGCAATCCATGGTTAGTAAAAATAGTTTTCAAAAACAACTATGCTGCTTGTGATGCTGTTAAAGTTTTCTTACATGGAATGAAATATGCTTGTTTACTAAATCTATCTACAACTGTCCAAATCATATCATGGTTAGATTTAGTATTAGGTAAACCAGTAATGAAATCCATAGAAATTTGTTCCCAAGGTTTAGATGGAATAGACAAAGGCATAAGTAATCCATACTGTTTACCATGATGTCTCTTAACTCTTTGACAAATCAAACATTTAGAAACAAAGTTAGATACATCAGCATCCATATGTGGCCAATAAAAGTCTTCAGTTAATGTACGTAAGGTAGATATGATACCTCTATGACCTTGATATGGGGGACAAGGAATTTCATTCAAAACAAAAGATCGGAATGGAATTGTAACACACAATCTCTTTTCATAAAACATAAATCCATCATTATATGACAATGAATCAATAGGAATCAAATTATTTTGAACTAATTTATTCCAATCAGCATGAAAAGTAATATCCTGATGATAAGTATCTTTCATAGCAATCAAAGAATCAAAAGATATAACAGAAATATTATGAATGGCAGGTCTTCTACTCAATGCATCAGCCACTACATTTTCTTTTCCAGGTTGGTATTGAATGATAGGATGAAAACTTTGAATAAAGGATGCCCATTTGATATGACGGTCAGAGATTTGGGGTTGGCTAAGTAAACGTCTAATACTTTGCTGATCGGTCTTAATCATAAATTCTGAACCCATTAAGTACTGGTTTCCACTGTCTTAATGCTTGTACAACTGCTAATAGTTCTTTGTCATATGTGGAATATTTCAGTTCAGAAGGTTTCAGCTTACAACTAGAATAGGCTATGGGATGGTTGTCTTGCATAAGTACAGCTCCTATTCCTGATCCATTAGCATCAATCACTACTAAAAAGAATGGTCTATTAAAATCAGGAAACTGTCTAACAGGGGCATGGGTTAATGCATGTTTCAATAAATCAAAGGATTTCTGTTGATTTTCGGACCAATGATAGACAATACCTTTCTTCAGAAGTTTGGTTAATGGTAATGCAAGTAATGAAAAATTATGTACAAACTTCCTATAGAAACTAGCAAGACCAAGGAATGAGCGTAACTCATGCACGTTTTTAGGTACAGGCCAATTCAATATTGCATCGATTTTCTTAAGATCAACTTTAATTCCATCAGATGATACTATATGACCTAAATACTCAATTTCTATTTTAAAGAATTCACTCTTTTCAGGGTTTGCATACAGTTGATTTTCTTTCAATAACTGAAAAACCAATGACAAATGCTCATAATGTTCTTTCTCATTTTGACTAAACACCAAAATATCATCAAAGAAGACAATTACACAATACTGATATTTTAGAAATATACGGTTCATCATTCTACTAAACGTAGCAGGTGCATTAGTCAATCCAAATGGCATTACTAAAAATTCGTAGTGACCAAATTGTGTCCTAAATGCAGTCTTGAATATGTCAGACTTATCTAGTCTCACCTGATGATAACCAGACTTAAGGTCTATTTTACTAAATATAGCAGATCCTTGCAGTTTGTCCATAAGATCATCAACTCTAGGAATGGGATACCTATTCTTTACAGTGATCTTATTTAAAGCTCGATAGTCAATGCACATATGATAGGTATTATTCTTTTTCTTGACTAACAGAACAGGTGCACCGAATGGAGAACTGCTAGGTCGAATCAATCCTCTATTTAGTAATTCCTCAACTTGACTCTGAATTTCTTTTTCCTCTATCTGGTTATTATGGTGCTTTGCAAGGTGGTTGTGTGCCAGGGATCAAATCTATCTTATGGTCTTCTGGGCGTGAAGGAGGTAAACCAGGTGGTAGGTCTTCTGCAAAACAGTCCTTAAAATGTGCAAGAAATTCTTTATGCCTAGGGTGCATATGACTTTCTTTTACTTGCAATTCATTCACCCAAATGAGATAAGATTTACTACTCTTGCGTAATGCAGGTGGTTTTGCCCAATTTTTGCGGAAAGATGATGAAGAGAAACGCCCTGGATTAAATCTTCTAAAATTGGAATTGAATTGCTTAGATCCATAATTACCATTGGCTTGGAATTGTTGTGGACGTCTGTCTCTACCTCGTAACTTATCTTCAGTGTCATGAGCTAGTGAAATGGCGTCTTCAAGGGTAGCAGGCTTGAACATGTTAACTTCAGCGTAGTAATGTCCAAGGAGTCCAGACATATACTTACGCTTGTGTGTCGCTTCAGATATGTCTTCAAGCATGCGTAGCTGGAGTAATGCATTCTAAAAATGCTCTGTATACTGAGGAATAGGCTCACGATCCTGTTGCTGAAGAAGATCCCATTGCTTAATAGCTTTCTCATGAAATTGTGGTGGAAGAAAATTCTGCATGAACTTCTTCTTGAAATCTTCCCAAGTAGCAGGACAATCTATGCTCTTGCGTACTACAGTCCACCAAAGAGATGCTCTGTCTACTAAATGATTAGTGACACACTTGATTTTATCTTTTTCTACATAGGTTTCCTCATGGAAATAGTCATCAAACTGACTAATGAATGCTAGAACAGTTTTTCCTTCTCGTATGCCATTGAAAGTACGGAATTTGAAACTTCTTTCACTTATCTTTGATTCCTTGTGGATGGTTTGAGCTTCGAGAGTTGCGTCGATGGTACGTCGAATAAGATCTTCAGCTTGAGGTTCTTCTTTGTCGGTAGACGCTCTTTGTAAATTTGCTAGTTGAACTTGCAATGCTTGCCTAGCCCTTCGTTCTTCTTCCAATTGCATCATGATTAAGTCCAGCTTTTGCTCCATCGTAGGCTCAGGTAGGTCGCCTTCAGCCATAAGATCATCCATATGTGGTTCCGTCATCCTGCAAAACTCAAAAGACCTTTCTCACTCAAAATCAAGTTAGTGGGATGAGCGTAGCTCAAGTTCGGGAATACAAGGCTTATGTGTTTTTGGGTATGGCTTTCACAATCTTCGAAAAATTTGTGTTTTATCCTTCTTCATATGCTAAAAATGCTTCAGCAAACCTGCGTATGGGTAGAGTACCTTCCAATGAACAACTTTGCAGTTCGGAGTTTCTGCGCAGGAACAGTCCTTCTAGGAGTTTTGAGCACAAGTCAGTTCTGACTCGAGTTGACTTGTCTGACTTGCAGAGTTGCAGACTTATGTGACTTGCAGACTTGCAGACTTGCAGAACTTAGTCGATTTAACTGACTTGCAGAATTTAGACTTGAGAGACTTGTTGAATCTGAACTTTACAGACTTGCAGTACTTGCTGGATCTGAGAGACTTATATGTCTTGCAACTTAGGTAACTAAGCTTTTAAGCTTAGCTTAAGGAAAAATTGTGAAATCGTGGGGGGGGGGCCGTTTTGCTGACGCCGCGGAAAAATCGGAGGTCTCTGAAGACCTCGCAATGACAAATCGAAACTTTTCCAAGCTTCTTAAAGCTTAGCAAGCTTTAATGCTAAGCTTACTAATAATAAAGCTTTGAAGTTTATGAGCTATGGAGGATTTCTCACTGTTTATCCACGACTTGATGAAGGAGATGTAGGAGTGGTCCTCCGCCTCTGTAGCCCGGTCCTTCGCGATCCAATGACGGAAACAGGGGTTCTTGATCGCCAGAAGTCTGCTTGTATCGACGGTTCGCGACGAGATCGACCGTAGAGCCCGATCGTTCCAGGAGCTCCGCCTTCGCATGAGATGGGTAGCGATTGAAAGCTCTTGATCTCAGCTTCGCTCTGATACCACTGGTGCACAGATCGGACGTTGTATGCTCGCGTAATGAATGCCGGAAGATCCCCAAGAACAATGAACTCTACTTTTTGCACAAGTTACAAGGTAAAAAGCATGAACGACAAGAGCAATAGACCAATTGGGTGCAATCTCCCCCCATGCCTTGTGTGAGTGCTCCACAAAGCATGTATTTTATGTATATTTTATCTTCATGCTCAATAATAGCCCAATTTACAAAAAATAGCAAGCTTTTAGCTTTTGAGTTTGCTTTAACACAAAAATAGGAATAAAGCTAATGGACGGTGCCCAAAGAGTCTGGCACGCCCTATACAATGTCCAAATAGAAATAACATAACCGTGCGCCCATGCGCATACAAAATAATAATAAATAATCGATGCCTCAATAAATAGGCATGACAAAATATAGACGTGGCACCTATCAAAATATAATCCATAAATCGAATACTCGCTATCCTCCAATGCTTTCCTCCGCCACTGCTGCTATCTCTACACATCAACTGAAGCATTCACAATCATTAGTAAAATAATACAATTAAACCGACAAAAGTGAATACCTAGTAGTCTTCAGCTACATAAATAAATCAACTGGTTAGAAATAAATCCTAACCTTAATTTATTACGAGTGCGCACTCAAAAAACGTTTATTAATTTAATATGCATTTTGCGGAATCACCCGCTATGGAATCACCCATGTACACACTAAATTAATGAAACGCCCGAAAAGGACAGGCGTCCCCATCAACTTCTCGCACAAAGAATCCACTTTGTGTATGAGCCTCGGTCATCAAAGTTTACGGAATCCACCGTGGCACGGAATCCACCGTGAAATATGCCTCCTGGCATCATTTAGTGTTAGGTAAACCAGTAACAAAGTCCATTGAAATCTATTCCCATGGTCGTGATGAAATAGATAATGGCATCAGTAAACCATACTGTTTACCATGGTGTCTTTTATCTCATTGACAAACTAAACATTCAGATACAAAGTTAGATACATTAGTGTCCATATGTAGCCAATAAAAATCTTCAGTCAATGTACGCAAAGTAGATATAATACCTCTATGACCTTGATATGGAGGATAATGAATCTCATGCAAAACAAAAGATCGAAATGGAACTGTCACACATAATATTTTTTCATAAAACATGAATCCATTATTGTAAAACAGTGAATCAATAGGAATCCAATTATTTGCAACTAATTTATTCCAATCAGCTTGAAAAGTAAGATCTTGATGATAAGTATCTTTCATAGGGATAAGGGAATCAAATGATATCACAAAAATATTATGAATTGTCGGTCTTCTACTCAAAGTGTCGGCTACAACATTCTCTTTTCCTAGTTGATATTGTATAAGGGGATGAAAACTTTGAATGAAAGCTGTCCATTTAATATGTCGCTCAGATATTTGGGGTTGACTAAGCAGATGTCTAATGCTTTGTTGGTCAGTTTTGATCATAAATTCAGATCCCATTAAATAAATAAACTTGCATTTGTGAGTCGCTTCAGGTACATCTTCGAGCATGCGTAATTATAGTAGGGCATTTCAAAAATGTTCAGTGTATTGGGAAATAGGTTTGCGATCTCTTTGCTATAGAAGATCCCATTGCTTTATGGCTTTTTCATGGAACTGAGGAGGAAGGAAATTTTACAAAAACTTCTTTTGGAAACTCTCCCAGGTAGTAGGACAATCAATGCTCTTGCGAACCATAGTCCACCATAAAGATGCTCGATCGACTAAATAGTTAGTGACACATTTAAATTTTTTTTTCTCAGCATATGTCTCTTCATGAAAGTAATCATCAAATTGACTGATAAATGCAAGTACAGTCTTTCCATCTCAAGATCCATTGAAAGTACGAAATTTGAAGTTTCTTTTACTTATCTTTGTTTCTTTGCGGATGAATTGGGCTTCGAGTGTCGCATCGATGGTACCTCGTATAAGATCTTCGGGTTGCGGTCCATCTTTATCAGTGGTAGTTCGTTGTAGATTGGCCAATTGAACTTGCAAAGCTTGTCGGGCTCTTCGTTCTTCATCAAGCTACATCATAATCAAATCCAATTTTTGTTCCATCGTTGGTTCGGGTAAATCACCTTCAGCCATAAGATCTTCCATATGTTGTTCAGTCATCCTGTAAGATCCAAAAGACCTCACACTTTCGAAATCTGATTAGCGGGATGAGCGTAGCTCAAAGGCGGGTATACAAGGCTTGTAAATTTTTGTTTGGCTTTTGTAGTCTTTGTCTTTTGTGATTGCGGTATTCGTTGTCTTCGTAGAAACTGCATATGACCTTCTGCGTTTGCTGAAACTGATTCAGCAAGTCTGTAGTTGTGAACAGAGTCTACAAGAGAGAAATAAACAGATTCTGTGCTTCTGCGTGTGAACAACCTTTATGGGAGTAGTTGAATAAGTCAGTAATGACCTCTGTGACTTAAGTAACTTGCAGGAGTAAGAAAACTTGGAGGACTTGGTAGACTTAGTAGTTTAAAGCTTATGTGATTAAGCTTGAAGAATCTGACTGTGACGATTTCGTTTTTAAGGAGTGGGGGCCGTTTTTTGCACCGTCGACCCAGGCGAGTACATGCCGCTACTGCTCAATGACGAATTTCATGATTGAAGCTTTTATAAGCTTCTTTTAAAGCTTACTAAGCTTTAAGTTTAAGCTTTTAAACTTTTGAGCTATGGAAGCTTACTGTCAGTTTGGTTGAAAAAAACGACTTCAAGAAGGAGCTTTCCACGTGGTCCTCCGCCTCCACAGGCTGGTCCTTCACGATCAAAGAGTGCAGATAGGGGTTCTTGACCGCCAGGAACACACCCGTATCAACCGTTCGCAATGAAACTGACTATAGAGCTCGATCGTTCCAGGAGCTCCGCCTTCACGCAAGATGGTAAGCGATTGGAAGCTCTCAATCTCAGCTTCGCTCTGATATCACTGGTGTACAGATCGGATGCCATAAGCGTGCCTACTGAGTGTCGAAAGGTCCCCAAGAACAAAAGAACTCTACTTTTTGCACACAAATCAATGTAGAAAGCTTGCATGACATGAACAAGAGACCAATTGGGTACAATCTCTCCCCATGCCTTGTATGAGCGCTCCACAAAGCATGTATTTCATATATTAATCATCTTCAAGCTTAAATAATAGCCCAAATTACAAAATAGCACACTTTAGCTTTTAAGTTTGCTTTTGTGCCAAATAGAATTAAAGCTAATGGGTGCCCAAGAAGTTAGCAGCAGGCGTACCCAAATACAATGTCCAAATACAAATATCTAAATCGTGCGCCCATGCGCATACAAAAATAATAAATAAATATCAAGTGCCTTGATAAATAAGCGCGACAAAATATAGGCACCATGCCTAAGACACGTTCCCATCAAAATATTGACGATAACTTGAATACACGCTATCCTCCAATGCTTTCCACTGCCACTGCTGCTATCTCTACACATCAACTGAAGCATTCACAATCGTTAGTAAAATAATACAATTAAACCGACAAAAGTGAATACCTAGCCGTCTTCAGCTACATAAATAAATTGGTTAGAAATCAATCCTAACCTTAATTTATCACGAGTGCGCACTCTAAACTCATAAATGTTTATTAATTAAATATGTATTTTGCGGAATCACCCGCTATGGAATCACCCATGTATACATAAAATTAACAAAACGCCCGAAAAGGATAGGCTTCCCCATCGACTTCTCGCACAAAGAATCCACTTTGTGTATGAGCCCCGGTAATAAAATCTTACGGAATCCACCGTAAAATCCCACAGAATCCACCGTGGAATATGCCTCCTGGCATCAAGATTGGGCATAGACACAAGCATAGAACATGATTTGGTCACTCAATTCCTGAAGGTAGGTAGTTACTATTTGATTTGGTCATGTAAAGCAAGAAACATGAGCTGGAGGCTTTGGTCGAGTTGAGCTTGACTTGAGAGATACTGACTCACTTGGGCTCCTTTGGTTTTGTGCTAATATCACTCTTTCCCAAGGTATAAGCAGTATTTTCCTTAATGAAATTGGTGGGTTTAGCTATAGTTGGAAAGCGTGACTATTGTGGTTTGACATCTTGATGGGAAGTAGTAATTACTAAGCCAATGGATTTAGATATTGGTTTGTTCGAAAGGACTCTTGGGGTTAAGTGACTCATTTTTTATTGTCCCTTGTGGACGTGTCTTTAAGGATAGTGATTCATTCCTTTTAGAGCCTATGTTCAGGATTTCTTTAGGAGGTATGGATTCTTAGCCTAAATCATCAAGATTATTGCTCTTTTTGGCTCTAGCAAGGTGAGGAAGGTTGTGGTACATCACTCTCCCTTGCATACTTAGATGAAGTACTAGATTGTGATAGGGTAAAATTAGGAGAGATAGATTAGGTTTTGTGTCACAAAATGGTGGTTTAATTAACCACTTGAAGAAGGTAGGATTGTACTAAAATGAAACGCAGTCATCCACAAATGTTGGGTGTAGAGTAAGGCAAAATACATATGCACTAATATCAATCACCATGCTTTCTACTCCCAGCTTGTTAACAATGTGTCGATCTTCGTCTATTACCCAAACTGACTAATTTCTTTCATTAACGTTTACTGCTTGGTCAAATCCTTATCCTAGTTGGGTATGGCAATATCCTTGGTGGCTGGATTTTATGGGTTTATCTACATAGACTGAGCAATTGCATGAGGCTGCTTCTATTAGGGTTTCCATTTCTGCTTAGTTGAAGATGATTTCAAAGATTTGGGACTCTTGAGGAGGTTGGTTGGTGCCTCTAATGGTTGCTTGTTGCATCTTTATGATGCTACTTTTTCCTTGTTTGAGCATTCGTGTGCAACTAAAGTAGTACCATGAGGTAGGCACTTGGGTCCCTCTTTTACATTTGTTGTCCCATGAGTTATCACCAACTTCTCCTTGGTTTTGAAAACTGCATTGAGTGATTGTACTTCAATCAAGTTAGGATGATTCTCCTTTTTTTGATAGGTAAAGTTCAACTGCTTAGTCTCTATCTTAGCTGGCTCAATTTTTTGAGTAGTTTTTGCCCTAAAGCATGACTCATGTTAAGGTCATTTTCTTTTTTTTCTTGTTTTGGGTAAAATTTAAGCTACAATTGATAAAGATGGTGATCTAGGTGGTTTGGGTAACCAAATCCATCGGATTTTTACATAGTACCCTTGAGCATGTAGTAATGCTTTGGGAACCCACGAGGCATTGTGCTAACTCTCTATTAGTGTTTATAGTGGTATCCACAAGATGCTTGTTTTTTTTTGGGTGGTGGTCTATGTTTGGTAGGAATTGTATTGGAGCTATGCTTGGATTTTCTCAGTAGGATTAGGGAACTTCACATTGATGGGCATTTGCTTCCAGTCTTGTGCCTTTAGTAGTTCTCTAAGAACTTCATGACTCTCTTTGCTTGAGTTTCATGCTAGTTCAAAGATGGGTTGCTTGCGCTTGATCTTAATACTAGGTAGGGTCAACTGTATTTGCTGTGCCTCCTAGTCTACATCGCACTTGGTTTCACACTTGAGAGGTCTTCCAAGTAGGATTTTCTTTCCGACGTTGTCGTACTGTTACTAAGCCACCCAACGAAACGTCTTAATTTCCTTTGAGCTCAAGGAAGGAACGAAATAAAGTTATGAAAATAAAGCCTTGAATGTCGAGGCTATATACAGAAAGGGGATGTCTCTCTAGACCATATGCTTATGTTTGTGTTTGAAGCACACATTGACATGTAAGTATCACAAATGTGAATAATGAATTAATGGAGATTTGTGCCACACAAAAACATCTCCTAAAAAAGAGGCACTCTTACGTGAGATTCATGAGCATTCCAAAACTTAGCTCTACCTGTGAGCTTATGCAAAAGTTTATGATGCACATTAATTAGAAGATGGAATATAAGTAGCTTAACCTTTCAAGGTTAAGTTAGGACCTTGTTAAGCTTAAGCTTTTGATACAAGCTTGAAAAAAAATGACTTGCTTTTTGGGAAGTGAAGGCTTAGAAAAAAAGAAAGAAAAATGCTAGCTTTATGTGTCTACTTCAAGATTTTTTTTAAAGGGTTGCAGATCCCTTCTAAAAGCATTGACCTTCAAGAGAAGGTAAAAAAATTTTAGACCTTGTTATGGAAGGGCAAAGAAGAACAATTTTCCTTCTTGATGAAGGGTAAGTTTTTTCAAACCTTGCTATCAAAAGGTAAAAATTTCAAAAAAAATTGGTATATATGTATAGTAATACATTTTTATCAAAAAATATCTTTAATACTATATCCATAATCCCTTAAAGGTTAGATGTTATCTTAGGTTGGAGGGCGCCGGGCGCGGGCAATGGGTAATGGCACTGGGCCGTGGGCACTGAGCCTAAGCTCTAGCCCTAATTTTTAATCTATGGCTAGGATGAGTCGTCACGAATCAGACGATTGAGCGTTGGCACTCGTGACCTAAGTTCCAAACTTCCAAGTTCCAACAGGCTTCACTCGAGCCTCGGGAGTCGGCCCTCGAGTTCCAAACTTCCAAGTTCCAACAGGCTTCACAGGCTTCACTGGAGCCTCGGGAATCGGCCCTCGTCGCTTGTGCTGCAATGCTACTGTTTCAGGTTATTTCTCAATAGCTCGTTGCTCGCTACACAAGTCTCGAATCTCGATACAAAGCTATTCTCTCTAGCTTGTCGTTGTGGTAACTTGCAAGTTCAACCAGCTCACCTTGAAGGTTTTAAGCGTACGATGTATTCCCAAGATTCCCCATCAAGCTACAACTCCCAACAATCCACGGCAACACTGCAGTGCCGCACTACTATAAGGTTCGTCATCCGACTCATTTGAAGCGATGATTCATCGTTCTTCTTTTTGGTACACTAGCAGGAGATTGCAGTAATACGTCAAAATAAAAAATGAAGAAAAAACAGACAATCTTCGACTACATACTACATAGTATACAGTACTAGTATCATATTCCCCGTTGGCGTCGAGTCTCAATTGCGTTATGATATATACGTATTATGCACTACTGCTCAGTCAGCAATCTCCATGATGCACAAAAAGTAATCTCCAACATGTTATCGCACTGCTGCTCAATCAACAATCTCCAACGTATTTCTACTGTTGCGCCTCACCATCACGACGCTTCCGTGCGGATGATTGGAACTCCATATTAGCCGCGCTATCGTGTCGCCTTGTAATCTAGAGTTATAGCCATCTTTTCAACTCGATGGCCACCTTCAACATGTCCAGCACATTCAAATGGAAGAACTATCACCTTCAAAAGCAACATGGTCACCAATCAAGCTCGATCCAAGCGGCTGCTTCGGTGCTTGTTTATGTCTTTTAATCAACGATGTCTTTTAATCAACGCGTTGTCGTGTCACTATGCAGACATGGTGTGAAAAACTCTCGAGTGTATCATCATTCGACTTTTTTATTGATCAAGAGAGTTAATGTGATTTGAGTCATTAGTACTAGTGTGAGTGGCATGAATGGTCCAAAAATACTAGATTTTTGAACAATTTTAGTTTATTTTTTATATTATTTTTTGTAAAAATTCAAAAAAGTTAAAAAAGCTTCTTATTGATTCAATTCATTGTGCTTTGTCTTTATTGTGTTTACCTATTGTCTATTTTTTTAATTCTCTTTCATCTCCTATCTCTACTCCCTTCTATCTGTGATCCCCGATGGATACGACCTTTCGACAAAAACCCCTCTGATAGTGTCGACCCTTTATGTAGCCTAGCTCCTCACTAAATTATGTGTTGCTATTAGAGATAAGCCTATTTTAAACTTTTAGAAGAATGTTGAGGAGTTAGTATTTCATTGCTATTAGGGATAAGCCTCTTTCAAACTTTCAAAAGAATATTGAGGAGTTATTATTTTTTGGGGTACCATATGTTCCTAGTCATGTAAGTTATGCATCCTATCTTTCTTCATCTTCTGCCCATTTGTTTTTGGAGGCATGCTACAAATACTTGTTTGAGATAGTGAAGGCAGAGATTAGTGAAAGTTCTTTTTATTCACTTATGATGGATGAAAGTACAGATGTGTTTAATGATCACCATATGATTGTATGTATCACATACTTATGTGATAACAACAATGGACATGTATGTGATAGAAATGTTGCATTATTGAAAACACAAAATGGGACATCTCAAGGATTGTATGATGGACTTTCACTACAACATATAGACCCAATAGCGACGTTTAAAGCGACGGAATTATTCATGGAAAAAATTATCCCCGTCATCGCTATTCGCGTCGCTATTAGCGACGCGATCGATGCGTCGCTATATGCGTCGCTATTAGTGTCACTATTTGCGTCGCTAATTGGGTTAGCGACGCAAATAGCGACACTAATAGCGACGCAAATAGTGACGCAAATAGCGACGCTAATAGCGATGGTTGCAGAGTAAATTTGCGATGCAAATAGCGACGGTTACAGAGGGGGGAAAAAATAGGTGGCAGGGCATACAGCCCTGCCACCCTTCTAGCTATATGCACTAAATATTTTTGCATAATTCATTTGCCAATGTCAGCTACATCTAATGTCTAAAAATTGTGTATCAAATTATTTTAAAAAAACTGAATCCTTTGATTGCAAAAGCAAGATATAATTAATTCGAAAAGGTATTTCGCAAGGAGCTTTTTCATCACTTACTTAGGTCCGAGAAAAAAAAGAGATTGTGATTACAAAAGCTAGATATAATCAATTCAAAAAAGTATTAATCAAGGAGCTTTTTTATCACTTGTTAGGCCCAAGAAGAAGAGCTTCACTTCAAGCTTTCATTATAGTCCCATTGAATAAGTCCCATTGATCTTCTGCTTACTCCAGCTTATTCCAACATTGTTCAAGTCTTTTTGGGGGAGCATTTGGACATCTGTAAGAGTTATACCATGGTGTTGGAGCCAGAAACCCTTATATAGGGAGTGGTAGTGTCTCTAAGCTCTACTTCTTCCTTTTTGTTTTTACCTACGTCTAAGTCATCTTCTATCTCTTCTTTCTTGTCTTCACCCTCAATCTCAATGGATGGAGGTGTTTTAAGATCAAAAGAATCAAGCTCATCCTCCCCCTTCTCAAACTCCATTTTTTGAGCTCAGATTAGTTACTGTACTCCAAGTAGATCCATGAAACAAACAAATTTCTCTTTACCAAGTGATTTGGTAAAGATATCGGCTACCTGGTCTTGTGTCTTCACATGAAGTAGATCAATCTGTCCTACAAGTACCATTTCTCTAATGAAATCGTAATGAATCTCCATGTGTTTGGATCTAGCATGATAGACAGGGTTGCTAGCTAGTATCCATATACACCTCAGGTTGTATACATAACCCTCATGCTACTCCATATATACCTCTTCAAGCAAGTCACCATTCATGAATGCATTTTTGACATCCACTTTTCATAATTTTCAGCCCTTAGAAGCCACTAATGCAATGACTATTCTCACCATTTCCATCTTAGCAACCGAGCTGAAAGTCTCCTCATAATCTAGGCTGTATTGATGTGTATATCCTTTTGTAATGAGCCGGGCTTTATACCTTTCCAACGAACCATCTGACTTGCATTTCTCTTTATAAACCCATTTGCTTAAAGACATTGAGTATCTCATCCTTGTACTTCCGAATGTACAGCCATGTGTATCAGTTGAAATCATCTATCCAACCGACACTAGATTCTTGCAAATTTCGTTCTACCATCTGTCGAATCGACAATATATTTTTGGTAATAGAAGGTACATGTAGTGCATCATGTAGGCTCTTCTTTCTATCATCATAGTTGTAGCAGTCTACCTTCCTACTGGTGGGCTGTCTCACACTCGTGCCTGGTTTCCATCTCCTCTTCTTCTCTAGTGGTCGTTGTGCTCTATGGGGAGTAGCTGTTGCTGCACTAGAGGAGGCTCCACCTTGTACTCCAGGTGGCGGGCTTTGGCATGAGGCCTCTCCATGGCCGAGAAACGAGGAGATGCTTGCTTGGTGCCTGTCATGCAAGCTCGAGGAGGCAAAGATGGAGAAGAGACAGAGGTTGGCTTCTCCTTTGTAGTTGTCCCCTCTCTTTTAGTGGATGTGGTGGCAATGGTAGTGGCAATGGTAGCTTCTCTCTCTCTCTCTCTCTCTCTCTCTCTCTCTCTCTCTATTTTTGTGGTGGCAATGGTAGTGGCAATGGTTCCCTCATTCTTCTTTGCATTTGTCCCCTGTATTTTTGTGGTGGATTGGCGGTGGTAGTGACCTCTCTCTCTCTCTCTCTCTCTCTCTCTCTCTCTCAATCTCGCTTGCGCACGTTGATCTCTCTCACTTTTTCTGTCTATACACTCTTCATCAACAAAAAGAAAGAGAGAAGTAAAGAAAAGAGAAAAACAAAGAAAGAATAGATAATGCACTTACCTCAAAGCTTGAAGAAGAATCCCTTCGCGCTACTCTCCTTCTTCTTCTTCTCCTTCACGGGTTCCCTCCTTCTTCTTTGCAGTTGTCCCCTCTCTTTTTGTGGTGGATTGGTGGTGGCAGCGACCTCTCTCTCTCTCTCTCTCAATCTTCCTTGTGCACATTGATCTCTCTCACTTCTTCTCTCTATACACTCTTCATCAACATAAAGAAAGAGAGAATTAAAGAAAATAGAAAAAAAGAGAGACTAGATAATGTACTTACCTCAAAGCTTGAAGAAGAATCCCTTCACGCTACTCTCATTCTTCTTCTTCTCCTTCACTGGTTCCCTCCTTCTTCTTTGTAATTGTCCCCTCTCTTTTTGTGGTGAATTGGCGGTGGCAGCGACCTCTCTCTCTCTCTCTCTCTCTCTTTCTCAATCTCCCTTACGCACGTTGATCTCTCTCACTTCTTCTCTCTATACACTCTTCATCAACAAAAAGAAAGAGAGAAGTAAAGAAAAGAGAAAAACAAAGAGAGAAGAGATAATGCACTTACCTCAAAGCTTGAAGAACAAAGAGAAAAACAAAGAGAGAATAGATAATGCACTTACCTCAAAGAGAAAAACAAAGAGAGAATAGATAGTACACTTACCTCAAAGCTTGAAGAAGAATCCCTTCGCGCTTCTCTTCTTCTTCTTCTTCTCCTTCACGGGCTCCCTCCTTCTTCTTTGCAGTTGTCCCCTCTCTTTTTGTGGTGGATTGGCGGTGGCAGCGACCTCTCTCTCTCTCTCTCTCTCTCTCTCTCTCTCTCTCAATATCCCTTGTACATGTGTTGATCTCTCTCACTTCTTCTCTCAATACACTCTTCATCAACAAAAAGAAAGAGAGAAGTAAAGAAAAGTGAAAAACAAAGAGAGAATAGATAATGCACTTACCTCAAAGCTTGAAGAAGAATCCCTTCGTACTTCTCTCATTTTTTTCTCATTCGGGAGTTCCTTCCTTCTCCTTTACACTTGTCTCCTCCCTCTTCATGGATGGTGGCAGTGACAACGGCCTCTCTCTCTCTCTCTCTTGCTTGTTTACAAACCTGTAAAATGCCATGCTCGGGTTTTGACAAATTTTTATGAAGCCCCTCTCTCTCTTGTTTTTTATTTCTCTCCATCTCTCTCTTCCTTCCCCCTTCTTCTCTCTATTTCTCTCCCTCCTTCCCTCCCCACTCTCACTCAACTCATCTCATTGCAAAGACAATCAAAGATAGAAAATAAAAAGCTTAAGAAACAAAGATATTGAAAGAAATGCCACCCCACCTCTCTTTATCTCTCTCTCCCCCCTCTCCCTTTACTTTTCTTTATTAACCTTCTCTCTCATTCTCTCATTGTTTTCCTATTTCTCTCTCCCTCTCTCACGCTCTCTATTTTTTCTCTCTATCTCTCTTTCTCCCTCTCCCTCTCTCTCTTCTTTTCACTCTCCTTCCTCTCTTTACCTCACCCTTCTTTTCTACGTCCTCCTCCTCTCTTCCTTCCCTCTCCCTCTCTCTATTTCTCCTCCCCTCCCATCTCCCTCTCTCTATTTCTCTCCCCCTCTCTTTATCTCTCTATTTCCCTTTCTTTGTTTTCTCTCTCTTTGTTTTTTCCCCCTCTCTCTTGTTGTTTCTCTCACTCATCCTCTCCCCCTCAATTCATCTCTCATTTCTCTCTTCCTCTTTCTCTTTATTTCCTTTCTCTACCTTTTTCTCTCTTTCTCTCCCTTCATTCTTCTCCCTTCTTTCCTCCCTCCCTCTCTTTCCATGTATCTCTTTGCAAAGAAAAACAAAAAAAGAAAACAAGATAACACAAAAATAAAGCAAGAAGAGGCAATGTACCTACCTCAAAGGCCTGAAGATGAAACCCTTTGTACATTCTCTTTGCACCTTCCCTCCCTTCTCCGTTGCACACTTCTCTTTCTTCTTCATATATAGCGGCGGCGGCATGGTGATGAGCTCCCTCTCTCTCTCTCTCTCTCTCTCTCTCTCTCCCTCGCAAAGCTTTAAGCTCTCTCGCTCTCTCTTTCATTCTTTCTCGCAAATGTTTTCTCGGCGAATGTTACGCTTGGGTTTTCAAAACTTTTTCCCCAGATCGGCGTCGCTATTTGCGTCGCTATTTCCGTCGCTAAAAGCATCGCTATTTCCGTCGCTATATGCATCGCTATTTGCGTCGCTATTTCCGTCGCTATTTGCGTCTCTATTTGCGTCGCTATATGCGTCGCTAATATTAGCGACGCAAATAGCGACGCATATAGCAACGCTTTTAGCGACGCAAAAAGAGACGCATATAGCGACACATATAGCGACGGAAATAGCGACACCGCTTTTTTGCGTCGCAAATGGCCGTCGCTATTGCCCCATTCCCTTGTAGTGTTTCAGAGTTCCTACAAAGCTTTGGTCTATCGAAATCAAAACTTGTAAGATTTTCCACTGTGATGGATGTAGTGTAATGATCGGGCAAGAAAATGGCCTAGTCAAGCGGTTTGCTCGAGAGGTGCCGCATTTAGTTGGGGTCCATTTTATAGTGCATAAAGATGCATTTGCAGATAGGAATGCATTGTCTACATTGCCAATCTTTGATATAGTAGAGGCATTGGCTCAAAAGTCATATAAATGGTTCACTAGTTCTTACAAGAGGAACATAGAATTGAAAGATTTAGCTAGTGAATTTGAGATACCAGTCCATGAGCTTTTAAAGGTGCATGAGATCCGTTGGCTCTCTAGAGGATAAGTGATAAAAAGGCTTGTAACACTTATGCATGTTTTATTGCATATATGGATGAGGAAAAATGTAGAGTTGTATATACTTTTTACTTCATTTAAGATTCAAATTTTCCTTCATCTCTTAGCTGATGTGTTGCATTATCTGAACTTTTTGAACAAAATGTTCCAGGTTGAGCAAGTGGACATAACTTTGATAGGAACAGAGCTTATGGTAACCATAGATATTCTTGAGACACACTTCCTATTACGGGACTTTGGTCATGGAACACAACATCTCACAAAGTTTTATGAGCAAGTCAAATATGGATATGTTCATTTTTTGATAAAAAATGTTGGAGCTATGGAAAGGCATCGTCTTCATAACTTTTCATTGGGACCTAAGGATACATGTAGCCAGTTGGTGACTTGGGACAATTGTAATGAAATTGGTAAGCAATTTGTTCAAAAATTCATATCTGGATTATATGCAAGGTTTGATGATTTAAAGTTGTTTGAGGCTACAAAAATCTTCAGTCCAAAGGATTATCCACATGATATTCGGGGATGCTTCACAATGGGTGCTATATGGATAAATGCCTTGTTAGAAAAGTTTAGGACCCTTGTTGATGCTGATGCATGTAAGCTTGAGTATGGAGACTTCATGGTAAAGTTAAAAAGAACATGTCCATGTCAAAGTATGCATATTGCTTGGCAAGTATGTGGGCATGATAGTTTGATCAAGTCTCTGGAGAGATGAAAAAGTTATGGCATGCATGCTTGGTTATTATTTGCTACCTATAAATTGTGATTGCACCATGCGCGATTTCGCCAATCCTTGTTTTTTTCATGAAATCTCTCCAAACTCACTAAAAAAGCCACTTTCTTTTTGCATGCCACCCTATTCTAGAAGTTTTCTATAGATTTTTAGGATATTTACAAGAGATAATATCCAAACACTACAATAGAAACGAGGCATAGACGCGCATGTTAGAAGCACAAAGTCGGGCGCGTCTATCATTGCGTCTATATGTGCGTGCAAAAGTGCGTGTAAATAGATGCGAATTTTGCATCTATATATCCGCGCAAATAGACGCCAATATAGACGCGCCAGCAGATGCACAATTATTTAGCCATCTAAAATTGAAATTAATATAATTAAAAAACCAAGTTAATAATTATTTAACCACCTGAAATTGATTCTTGAGCATGCACGTGTGCGCATGATAAAAACCATAGAATTAAGAATACACATTGAATCATTGAATTAAAAAAATAAAGTTAATAATTAATTTTTCATTGCTCTCTAATGAATGGCAGTTCCTCTAGTTGACAAGCTTGATATAAGTAATTAGCGGCAAGCGACAAAAACCTTACAATTAGTAGCAAACATTGTAATATGTATCTCGTAATTTCTCTACTTGAAGATGATAAAAAATACTTCCTTTTTATTATGGAAAATTCAATTTAGCTTTAAACTTGACTATTGATTCTTGAGTATGTACGTGTGCGCATGATAAAAACCATAGAATTAAGAATACACATTGAATCATTAAGCAAATTAAGTATGTTATAGTGAATGATCCATCTCATCTTCAATGAGATCAGCCCTTGCTAAACTATCTACTTCTAGGTCTATGTTACCAAGAGATAACGAAACAAATAAGTCTATCCCACTATCAGATATGTTGCTATATTGCTCAATAACTTCATCAATATTATCGACAATCACATTATTATCTTCTTCTGCGTTTCCTTGAACATCCTCGCAAGGTTCATCTTGTACTATATCACGCATATCATCCATTATGGTGTCATCATGTACATCATCATTAATTGTTGGATTGTCGTCTGCTATCTCCATATCGGTAATATTACCATATATTGGTTTTGAATGATTAGATATAGGGATGACATACCACCATCGGTTATTGTTTACCATTGGATGATACACAACCTGTATTTGAAAAACAAAAGCAAGAAACTTAAATACTTATTATATTGTGTATATGTATCACATGTATACATATTAAAAAATTAGCATTTGCATATATACCTGTTTGCATTGTTGAGATAGTACTAATGTGTCATTCTTGTTTTGGTGAAATTTTGTAGAGTCAATGATTACAAAACCACTTAGATGATGTCTGATTGTGCAATGCTCACAATTTGTTACCACTTCTTTAAACCGCTTCACATCCAATACATATATAAAGAATCGTCTGAAGCCAAGCTTCAGAATATCTTGGATCAAGCCACAATAACCTTCCATGGTACCATTGGCATCCTCGAAGTGAGCAAGGATACCACAATCTTGGGTATTTCTCTTTTCATCTATACGTTGAGTTTGAAGATGTTTACCCTCACACCAAAGTGCATTGAATAATGTGTACTAGTAGTAAAAGATAAAAGATCAAACATGTCAATTATTTATATAAAATAAAACTTATAGAAACAAATTAATTGATAGTATGTCTCACCTTTGATAAGCAACCTCGTGCATATTCCCACTCTGCTTGAGATATATTAATTTCCTCCTCTTTTTCCATTCTCTCCATTTCCTCATGTAACCAATCTATATCAATATGACGTGGGAGCGCATTTAGATGATCTGGAAATGAGATATTACGTCCATATCTACTGCGAAATTCTTGTCTTTTGCTTTTTCTTCTTGCCCTTGCTTCATTATATAGTGTCACCCATTTGCTCATTACATCACTATTGAGCACACAAAAACTATTTAACTTACAAAGTTCTTCTTTTGTTAGTATTTTACTCATTCCTTTTCCTTGAGGTACTATAGAGGTCATCCTCAAGTCATCATCATCTTTCCATAGTTGTGGTTGAGAGGGATCCACTTCAGCAAGATATTCAGAGATATAAACAAGGGATGATTGCACTAACCAACCCTCAGCCATGCTTTCCTTAGGCCGTGCTTTTTGCCTGACAAAATCTTTCAAGGTTTTCATGAAGCACTCAAGAAAAAACATCCACCTTACATGAACTGCCCCACAAAGTGCGATCTCATCAATCAAATGTACGAGTAAATATAATCAAGTAGTCAAAATGGATCGAGGAAAAATTTCCTCCACCAAACAAACCACCTCAATAGATAATACTCGAGCATCTTGCAATGTGTTTGGATCAATTTCCTTCGAGCTCACGTATCTGTCAGGATGTATTTGAGAATTTTTTATTTTTGTGTAGAAATTCAAAGATATATAATGAAAAAATACAATGTATACACACCTCACAAGCTCTCCCATCTTGTAAATGATATCACGTACATCTTTGGATACACAATGGGATATGCTAGTAGGAAGTACGAACTGAATATAAACAATATTCATAGATCAAATGATTAGTTGAGGAAAAAGTCATCATACCCCAAAGTTTACACATAGTTACTCCACTAATTACTATATTCATAGTTAGAGATACCCTTACTTGAATCATTTTGTGCCAATCGTGGGACTTCAAACCAGATAGTTTCTCCACACCTCTTTTCTTTTTCTTTATGAAGGCTCCCTTGAGACATCTCATACATCATGTGGGTGTTCGAAAGCTATATATTTGTTCATTCACTATTTTTTCCTCATTCTTTGACAACAACCAAGGTGCATGGGGTAGCTCAATCTTTCCTCTGGGTCCAATGCGTGGCCAGGCTCGTCTCATGCGACCAATGTTACGTAAATCCTCCCTTACATTAACTGAATCACGAGCCCCTATCAAGTGATCCCATAATGTAGATACAACATTTTTGAATATGTGCATGGGGTCCAACAGGTGATTGATCTTGAGTTCAATCCAATACGGAAGACGAAAAAATATAGAGAACCTAACAAACAAACAATATATTATGTAAACAATTCATCATGCTAAATACTTTAAAGTCAATCGAGAGAAATGCACTTCTTACCAACTCATCCCAAGTGGAGGGTGGCTGTCATCATTAATCCATCTCTCCTTCCAATCTCGAATGGTTAGAGATTGTGGAGTCATTCCATTAGTAGGGAGAACATATTTGGGATGGTCAATAAGAAGAAATCGATGATGATTGTCGTAGATAACCTTCTTTAAACGTGCTGGCCTAGAGGAAACTAGAGAGAGACCGCAAATAGGACATGCATGATATCCTGATTTGGTTAAACCTGAAAAAAAAAGTAAATTAATAAAATGCAATTGATTCAAGTCTTGAATTTCAAATATAGAGTTATATACATGTATCTGAACACTCTCCGTATCCTGGAAAGTCATGCATGGTCCACAACAACATGGCCTTCAATGTGAAATCTCTAGAGGATGCAGATGCACTTGTATCTTGCACCTCAATACCTTCCCATAACATTTCTAACTCTTCAATCAAAGGCTCTAAGTAAATCTCCATGTTTTTTACCTTGTGCTTTCCAGGAATCAGAAGGGACAACATTACATGTCCCTTTTTAATTGCCATCGATGGAAGAATATTATAGTTTACCAATACTACTGGCCATACACTGTATGATGTGCTTTTGATGCCAAATGGATTGATTCCATCCATACCTAAATCAAATCTCAAATTTCTTGGCTCTTCTTTAAAATCGGGCCACAAATTATCTATATGTTGCCATGCCGATGTGTCTGCAGGGATCCTTCATTTTCCATCATTTGAACGATGACTAGCATGCCATGACATGAGCTTTTCAATAGATTTACACTTGAACATAAGTTTTATACGTGGAAGAATCGAAAAATGTCGCAAAACCTTACGAGGCACATCCATTAACTTCATCTCCACTTCGTATCTCGATTCGCCACAAACATGACACTCTCGTGCGAACTCATGAATCCCACGAAATAAGACACAATCATTGACACATGCATGGATCTTGACATAATCGAGGCCTCCCAGAGATGTCAAGTAATGTCTTGCTTGCTCTCTCTTAGTTGGCAATTTGTTTCCTTTTGGAAGCATTTGTGATAATAACCTACATATATTTTTAAAAGTGAGTTAAAAAACCACCAATATATATTTCTATCTGATTTCAAAATAGAACAATTAATATTATGATTCATAAGCCAAATTGAATTGATACCTACTTCAATAACGCATCCAAACTGACATTACTCCATCCATAAATTGTTTGCAATTTAAGTATCTCGAGGGATGCACGAAGAACGGAGTACATACAACCTTCATACAACGGAGTAGATGATGCTACATATAGTGGATCATCTGGCTTTGTAGAGTGACCTTCTCCCTGAACCGGTTGCGAAAATAGATGGTGTACCATGTTGTCCAAAATCTCATCCTCTACGACTTGATTGGGGCATTTCATGAGGGCTACTATCATGGTCGTGAGTCTCTACTCTTCTTGAAGACTCTGCCTCCTCGCGTCGACGTTTTGTAGCCTCTCGACGCCCGGGAGGGAGCATTTGAGGATGTGGCACCGCATCCTGCTCAACCACAAAAGGGAGTTTCATGTACATTGATATATAATTCCCGTAACATAGACTAGCAATCTTAATGGTAAAAAAAAACAATGAATACTGGAGCCCCAAGAGGAACACTAAGGAAAAGGGAATTCTCTTGCAAGAAAATCTATCTTGTAACATCAACAAGCTTGTTTTTATATGATCACAATGAAGAAAAGAACACCATACACAACAAATCTTCATACAGCATCATGTAGATCTCCCACGGATTTGATAGAATCAACCATATTCTTCAATATCTTCACAAAATCCATCAATAGAACAAAGAAAGCAAAGGAATACACCATCTTTGAATGGAAATATATCACATAGTATTCATCTTCAATATCTTCATAGTCTTCTCTCTCAATCTCTCATATACAATCACTCTGTTTTAATAGAATTAGCTATCTCTGACTCTCTCTCTCTCTCTCTCCATCAATAATACATCATATCCTCACTACAATCTCTCATAATCACTCACAATAATCCTTCTTAGGTCGTGGATATCCCTCCCAAGAGGTATGTGTGATTTGAAGAGTCACCAGAGCCACTAGAGTGTCCTTTCATAGCTCACTACTGTCACTTCACTTTAGTCTTTACTTGAGTCTTCAGCAGCTACTTCTTTCACTTCTTTTAGCTCTTTTGCACTTGTATTCACCTCTTTCCAAGGCTAGAAAACTTTCCCAAGCTACACATACATTCTACAGAACACTTACAGAAGTATACAGAACAGTCACAGTACAGTACAGAACAGAGACAGAAGCTCTACAGAAGACCTACAAAAGCTCATCAAAACCTCATAACTCATACTCAAACCATTTCAAACTCTCAAAAACTATTCAATAAGCTTTCACAAGATCTCAATCTTCATCAACCATCAATCCATCCCTCCTTACAGAAAGAAAACAGAACAAAATAGAAGCTATACAGAAGGTATACAGAACCTATCAGAACCAATCAGAACATATCAGAACCTCATATCTCCACTGAAAATCATCCAAAAATTAGCCAAAAAACAGGTCATTTCAACACTCAACATATCCCCACACTTAATAAATAAGCGTCCTCGCGACCTAGGAAAAAGGGAATACAAGTTCATTCAAAAGCTCAACTTTGATCTTCAATATCTCTTCAACAACAATCCATCCAACCACGACCCCAACTTATAACGTGTATTTGGTATAAAAATACAACGAAAGGAAAACCCTTTATACATTAATACTTCTTATCAAACTGAAAATCACAACAAACTTGTAAAGGATATAAGAGGTTTCTTCTTCGTCTGCATCAGCATCTTCAACTCTCCAACCACGACCCCATCACCACAATTCTCAAAAAATGTAGCTCGCACGTAAGCCAATCGAATAGGCAACCACCACGATCTTATTACATAAATTAACCCACAACACAAACACTACACACAACACAACCATCTGAATGACTCCTCCAAAAAGAGAGTTTTTATCATTAAAAATCATCCACCATACATTGGAAAAGGTATCAATGAAGATGATCCCTCTTAAAAGATTGGTGATTTCGGAAACGATCCATAGACAAAGATTCATCTACAAATGTTTTGGGAGGATTCTGAAAAAACTGAAGGCAGCACATCCTTTCCAACAGGACAAGGTAACTGCTAGGCAAACACAGGGCATGAAAGTACAATATATCCAACTGCTGGGAATCAATGCTCACATTGACATTCATGCACAACTTTGGAATAGACTTTGAATCATTATGAGAATGCCTATGCATATATGCCAGATACCAAGCAAAATGAGTAGTTAATCTCACTGAAGGATCTGCAGAATGTGAATACTGCTGAGCAAAATGAATATAGTTCTGGTATGCTTGACTAGCAGCTGTCCATTCTCCTGGAATTATTGGCCAGTTTATCTGAGGTCCTGTAAGAGAATCATTCGAGCTCCATCCCCTTCTTCTGGAAATCTGATGATCAAACCCGTCATAGTTACTAACCAACTGAGGTGGTTGAGATATAGAAGTGGCAGGAGAGGGAAGTGGAATAAGGAAAAGTGGATGAAGTGATGGGTAGGCAAAATCATAAAAGGAGGAATAATTTAAAGGAGTGGCTGAAAATGTTAGGGAATCACTTAGGAAGGGTGTTAACTGATAAATAGGAAAGGTAGAAGGTACATGAATGGATGGAGAAGGACATGGTGGAGAAGGGGAAAATACTCTATCCTCGATAAAAGAACAGTATGTAAATATGGAAATTTGAGAAAAAGATTGAGGTTGGAAAAGAAGGGGTAAGATGGTTGTGGAATTGGATTGACAAAAGGAAATATATATATCATAACGGTGAGCCATTTGTTGGTAATACAGTAGGGTAGCAATAGAAGGACCTAAGATAGATCTTCTATGATAGGCATAAAAAAAGGTAGAATCAAATGGATTATGTTTGGAAAGATAAGCTAAGAGATCCACCCTCAGTTGATTAGTGCTCTGGACATAGGTAGGGGCTGTGTTCTGTCTTTGATTCAGGACCACAAAATCAATCATGGAATGCCAGGAATTTTTAGGGCAAGTAGCCACTTTGGAGGAGTAACTCTAAAACATGTCACCTATTCGCAACTCGAAATGGTTGACATATAAAACAGCTTGTAAAACCACGTCTCCCACATACCAAGCCATATCCACCTCATCTGGAATCAACAAGTCTCCTCGCAGATACATGTATGATATCAACATGGTATCGGTCGTGGTGGCAGAATCTTCAAACACCATACAGACCACCTCTGTCAGCAATTCAGGAGACCAAGCTCCACTCCAACCATCCTCTGGAAGAGGTAAATCCATCGTGGAAAGCTTCATGTAGAAGGCCAACTTCTGTAATTGGTAATGAACAAAGAAAGAATGGTCTGGAGGAACATATTCCTGATACTGCTCAAATGAAGACCATAGCAAATCCATCCTGGATTTCAATCTTTCCACTTTATCTTGGAAGAGAGGACACAAGGTAGCCTGTCTCTGAAGAGCTGCCAAGTCTTGCTGTGAGAGAGAAGGGATCAAGGGAACATGAGGGCTTGGAGGAACAGACCATGACTTTGCCAGTTGATCTTGCAACTGCTTGATTTGGGAAGCTTGTGATTCCACTGTCTCATTAGCAGTCTGTAAGGCTGAAAGTTTGACATCTAAAAGAGTTTGGAACTCTTGCGCTTCTTTGGACATCCTCTCCTTCTCCTCTGAAAGGCTAGTAACCTCTAATTGAGCCTCTGTTAACTGAATCTTCAAAGAAGATATCTCATCTCTTTGGGTTGCAATCAGTTGGGTTTGTTGCTCCATCTGCTTAAACAAATCTGCTAGGGTATCCTTAGCAGAGGCTAACTCGGATGTTGCCTTATACAACTGGTCCTTAGACTGCATCAGTTCTTCATAAAAGGAAGCATACAGCTGTTGAACACAGGCTGTCACTGACAGTTCAATGGAACTCTGAATGTCTTTACATAGGAAAGGAATGGCATCTCTCGAGACGAGACTGTTTAGTGAGAGGACTGATATATTCAACGAACCTTCTCGATATGCTCTGAACAGGTTATTACAGGTGAGATAACCAGGGAGATCACTGCCAGAGGTAGCAGGAATGGGCACTGAAGGAAGAACTGAAGGAGCTTTATCCACTAACGGCTTCAAGCGTTTGTGCTGTATGACCAGGGGAGGCGGAGAATCCAAATCCTCTATATCAATTGGTTCTGACTCATCTGAAGGTGGAGGAGGAGGAGGTACTGGATCAGATGGAGGAGGTGGAGGCACACTCTTCTGTAAACCTGAGTAGGTCAAGAAGGCAGACAAGTACGATTCATAGGTGACATTGGTAACATTGCCCCTGGTGACTTTGACGAAATGTTGATCCATCTTAGTGAGTAGGTAAGTGCTCCAATCACTAGCTACTCCTTTTAACACCATCCTTGAAGCTGTAAAGAGCTCTTTGGACAAGTAATGGGATGACATTTTTGTAGGCATAAACCTGTCTTGGAGAAACTGACAGACCAACTTCCACACAGGATCAGTGATCATAGAAAAGGAAACTCCTGAAGAGTTGATCACCTTCTTAACATCCAGAATTTCCCGGGTCTGTTTTTGTAACAGCTTCAAAATCTTTTCGTTAGAGAAAAGCTGGCGAGTTGTAACAAAGGGAACACCTTTGGAGGGAAGAGACAGAGCCTTCCCGAGACCTCGAGGTGTCAAAGCATGGAAGTACCCTGGACCAGTCCCAACTTCTTGCTGTAGGAGGCCAGAAACTCGTCACACATCGATGGATCCTCTGGAAGCAATGGAAAGGAGGTAGCCATAAAAGGTGTGAGTCCTGCCTTCGTGAGAGGCTCAAAAGTGAGTAGGGAAGAGTAATCCCTAATGACTAGTGGGACATACTGGATAAGGGGAGGAGCATGAGGCGCTATTCAGATGGTTACACACACACCACAAACACAGACAAACAACGAGAATGCCTGCAAAGCAACATACAAAAACCAAGGATAAGATAGCAACCAAAACGATAAAACGTGACTCGACCAACTATCCCCAAGCAAACCACAACCTAGAAAAAATTTGACATGACCTCTAGACATATGCGACCGAAAACTTCATGCTATGCAACATGCAAACACCCAAATCCCCGTATCAGGCAATAAAGAAAAAAAAACTACACACCGTACCCTTAACCGTAACAAAGAACTGAACCAAAACATAACAACAACCCACACATATCAAGACCACAACGGTGATAATCAGGGTTTTGACCATGGAGACAACTCCGAAGACTTCGCATACCCATCCCACAAAACCGAGTTCATTAAAAAGGGAAAAGAAGTGCAGTGAGGGAGAAATTAATTTAATGAAAGGTTCATTTTAATAATTTATTAAGAATTGGGTGAATTTTTATTAAGTGATAAACCTTATCAAGAAAACGGCAGTTCCTTTTTAAAAATTTAATTACCAATTATTAGGTTAAAGTGGTGCTTTAATCCGAATCCCGGACTTCGATACCGAGACTAGGTCTCTAAATGCAAGTTCATTTTTAAAAAAATTAAGGTGATGTGGAGCGCTTTTTTGCTAGCGCGTGCTCTTGTGATGGCTGGTTCATTTTAATTAAAAATATTAAAGTACCTCTTAAGCGCACTTAGCGCGTGCTAAGTGAACGGCGGGTTAATTTTTATTAAAAAAAATGGTGTGTTTAGCGCGAGCGCGCGTGCCATGGTGGTGTTTAGGGTTCATTTTAAAAATTAACCGTGAATTTTGGGGTAGCGAGAAAAATAAAAATATAAAAGGAAAAATACCTGGTAGTGGGTGTATGTGAATGCAAAGAATGCGCTCTCGTCAATCCAAAAGGTATCTGGATTTTTTCTAGAATTTTCAGTGTATGATTGGAATGAAAGAGGATTTTTTATTTTTAATGAATTTAGGTGTTTAATGAAATATTTTGACAGCTTAGAAAATATGCCAAAAATAAGTAAAAATGTGAATAGAATTTTTAGGAATTTTTTGGCTTTTAGCATTTTTAATGAATTTTTTTATTTTTGGATATTTTTAAAAGAATTTTTAATTTTAAAATGGTCTGATTTTTTTTTCTGAAATTTTAGTTTAGAAAAATATGGCAATTTGCTGCAGAAATATTGAGAATTGTTCAAGATTTTTTTGTAATTTTATTTGTGAATTTTTACGTGTTTTTTAATGATTTTTTAAATTTTCAATGTATTTTAAAGGTTTTCGGGTATTTGAAATTAACAATCTGAGAAAATACCCAGAAATAGGCTGCGTGTCAACTGCGTGTGAACAGCCAGCGGCACACCACCTCACGGACCAGCTAACGCGCGTCCCCGCGCGTAAACATCCGCGAATGGTCTCCCGCACACGATCACGAACAATCACAATCAGCCACGTGCGTACACACCCGCGCGTGTGTCAGGGGCTGAGAAAAGGGCGTATGGGGGGTTTTCTGTTGTTGGATTTCAGCGGGTGGGAACAAGGGCTTGGAGGGAGGTTTTCTACGGTTCTGCAGGGGAACAGTGCTTACGGAGGGGTTTGGTGGGTTATCTGCGGGGGAACAGTGGCATGGAGGGTTTTCAGCGGTGGGGTTTCTGCGGGGGGGGCACAAGGGTTATGGAGGGGGTTGGGTGGTTTTAGTGTGATGGTGGGAAGGGGGGCTTAGGTGGGGGTGAGAGGGTTGGTGTGTGTGTTTGGGGGGAAGGGGGGCTTAGGTGGGGTAATGGGGGGGTTTGGATGGTGGCACATGGAGGACAGTGGGGGCACCCGGACGGGAGGCAGCGGCGGACAGGGTGCGTACAAGGCGGCGGGAGCAGCGGCCAGAAGGGCAGCGTGATGGTGGCGGCCACAGACGATGTCGGGCGGGCAGGGCATCCAGGCCACGTGGCAGCGGACAAAGGCGTCCCAACGGCAGCGTCAGGCGTACAGGGCGGGGGCCAGGGCCGTCACGGCGGCGGAATGGCGGGCCACAGGCGATGTCGGCGCGGGGCAGGGCCACGTCACGGGGTTGTTGGCAGGGCCAAAGGGCGGCGTCGTCAGAGGCGTCGGCGGCCACAGGCGAAGGTAGCGGGCGCCCGCACAAAGCCGTCACGGCGGCGGGAGCGCAGAGAGGACGACAGCGGCCAGAGGAGCCACGAGCTTCACGGTGGAAGGGGCGTCAAAGGGGCGGCGCGAGAGACGGGCACATGGCGCCACGGGCGGGAGGGCGGGCAGGGCGTAGGCGGCCCACGAAGAGAAGAAGGTGGGGCGTCGCTGAGGAGGGAGGGAGGAGAGGAGGAGGAGAAGAGGAGGAGGAGGGGAGGGTAGGAGCAGAAGGGGAGAGTGAAGAAGAAGATGAAGGAGGTGGAGATGATGGAGGTGGAGATGGAGGGAGGGGAGAGAGCATGCAGGGACAGGGAAGAGAGAGAGAGGGAGGGAGGTAGTTGGGGGGGGGAAGGGTCGGGGAGAGAGAAGGGTGGGGGGGGATAGGGAAGGGTGTGGGGGGGGTTGGAAAGGGTGGGAGGGCCCATGGGATGGGGGGTGGGCATAGGGGAAGGGTAGGGGGAGGGGCCCATAGGCGCCCGGGGGTTGGGGGTGGGGTGCCGAGAGGGGAATGGGCATAGGGGATTGGGGAGGGGCCCATAGAAGTTGCCTATAGGGGGAGAGAATGGGCGGGAGGGCCAGAAAAGAGAGGCATACCCCCGTCCCGCGCGCGTGCGCGGGGCGGGGTAAAAAAAATTTGCCGTGACGGGATCGAAATAGCACCGGGATGGCGGTACGGGACACGTGGACGCGACCAGGGCGTGTGGAGGTGCGTGAAATTGAAAACGGGCGCGTTCACGCGGGGGACGAGGCGCGCAAAAACACGTAAAAATAAAAAAAAATTAATATCTCCCAATCCGATCATCAAAACGAAATGTCGTAAAAACAAAAACTGGGCAGGACGGCAGGGGGAAGATAGGGAAAACATGCAACGGGGGTTCCGGGGGAAAGACAGGGCATTCACATGAAAAAATCACAAAAAACGGGTCCAAAAAAGCAATTAAAAATTAATATCGAAAGATCCGTGCATCGGAACGAGGTGCAGGAAAAAGGAAAAATGTGCAGAAAGATGTGCCCGACAATTCTATAACGTCAAAACATAGTTTCGACTGAGATAAGATGCGTTCACGTGGGAAAAACCCAAAAAACAGACCCGAAAATGGGATCGAAAATTAATATTGGAGGAACCACTCGCCGGAATGTCAGGCAGTAAAAAGGAAAAATGTCCGTAGGAAGGGGGGTACAGGGTATGTCAAAACGCAGTTCCGGCGGAAGTAGGAGGGGTTCACATGAGAAAAACACCAAAAATACACCCGAAAACACATTTAAAAATTAATAATTAAAAATCCAGAAGTCGAAAGAGGGTGGAGCAAAAAGGAAAAAGATGGGGGAAGGCGTGATGGACACGGCTGTCAAATCAAACTGGAATTTCGATGCAAACAGGGTAGGTTCACAAGGAAAAATGTCAAAAAGTTGTACGAAAAAGTCTTAAAAACCCGTAAAATTAATATTGAACAAAACGTGCATCGGAATGACACGGAGTAAAAAGAAAAAATATCAAGGAGAAAGTGATTGTCAGGGCTATGACGTCAGATCACGGTTCCGAAGCAATAAAAGTGCGTTCACATGGAAAACCGGCTAATGTGCGTAAAATGCTTCAAAAATTAATAACTCGAGAACTGTGCACCGGAACAGGGATAGGTAAAAAGAAAAAATGGTCAATTCAAAGGGAGGAACAGGGCTATAAGGTTGGATGTGGACTTCGGTGAATGTAGGGTACGTTCACATAGCAAGACCGCAGAATCAGGGAATGAAGGAAAACTGCAAGGGAACAGCCCCAAGGGTGGGTGGAAAATGGACGGATGGGTGGGAAGGGACCCCATGAGGATAAAAGCAAGTCATGGCATACATGCATGAGCAGGTTGAGGCATATGCAGAGGGGTATGCAATGTAGACGCGCAGGGACGCGTCCCCACACTTAAAACCTTAACACATAGGGTTAACCGAGCAACAGGAACCTAGGACCACACCACAGACCATCCACTAACGTCCCCACACTTAAAACATGAACGTCACTGAGAAACAGAAGTAGTAGGGTTAGAAAAACTTGGCCCATGTGGTAGAGAATCAACGTTGATTGTCGATGGTACGTCCACTGTTGTTGTCGGCTGCAGGAGGTACCAAGGTATCTTCACAGCACACGTCCTTCGTGGTAGGGACCACGTGGCAGCACCCAGGGAGGTAACTGATTGAAGGAATCGCAGGAAAGTCATCGATGATGAGGGATATTACACTCAACTCACAATCACTCAAATGGAATGAAAGAACAGTCACTCGCCCCATGACTAATATCACTCGAGGAAGAATGATGGAAACCCATATCTCGTACCCGGTTTAGAAATCGACAAGGGAATGGTGCAGAGGGAGTATGCCAGGGTGTATAGTTGATGGTGCATTAGTGTGTCCAACCCGTCTGGCATAAGTGCAAGGAGGAAGGCAAGGGAGCCTTACAGTGCAGTGTACAGAACAGGGTGATGTGTCTTGTGATGACGGCAGAGACCCATCCCGTGGGTGCATAGGAAAACGGAAACATACCTGACTCCAAATGTTGTAACGTCCCTCAATCTCACCTCTCGATAATTGATTGAAGAAACTCCAGTCACGCTCAGCCCACCCTCTGTCTCATGCTCTGTTGATAGATACAGGAGGGCAACCATGTCCTAAAACCCATGGATGTAATCCTCACGGTCACTTGTGCAAAGGTTTTATGCCTTGTGCACATTTGATGATGCAACTGTGCATCCTGCCCTGTGCCGGCATACGGTGCGAGAAGAAAGGCTAGGGAGCCTTATGGTGCAATGCACAGAAACAGATCGTGCTTTGTGCATTGAGAGGCCCATCCCGTACATGCAACACTTCATTCACACTACTCACCGCTCATTTGATTTGAAGGGAAAGACTGGTCTCTCGCCCCACCCTCTGTCTCACTCTCTGATAGTTACAGAGGGTAACCATACTCACTTCCCCATCCGGTTAGGATGAACGCTCGCGTCACTCGATTGTTTGTCGATGAAGATCGTGTCATCAATTGTTGAAGAGGCGTACCCAGGGAGGTAGCCATCAAATCGAACGTTGTGTTGGATAGGACATGTCGTCTGCTAGAGGACAGTTAGATGCTCTGCAGAAAGACACACGACACAGCGTACCAAGGGAGGCAGCTTCGGAATTGGATCCTGAAAATTTCAATTGATGAATCCACTTTCTGGACTACTGGGTGTTGCCACCTTTTCCACAGCCAGCTTCTCGCCCAAGGGTGTGTGCCACCTTTTCTTGGAACGAGGCCTGCTATGACAGGGAATTTCTTCCTTTTCTCCCATAACAGATTTTTTCATTTTTCTTGTTTTTTTTTTCTCTTTTCTTTTTCTCCTACTCCCGAGGGTGTTTCCACCTTTTCTCGAAGAATAGGTCGGCATGACAGGGACCTAAGTCATTTTCTCCCATGACCGATATGTATATTTTTTTCTTTTTCTTTTGTTTTTCGATTTAAGCAAGGGAATGGTAGAAATACCATTTGTCAGAACCCACCTCGCCACTGTCGCTGGTGGAAAATAGAGGATAAGAGATCAAGGCTGGAAGATGGGGTTGAGGGGATAGAGGGTTGCGTCCACCTCATCAAGAGTGGCTGAAGAACGGCTATCAGAAATAGCATCATAAGATTTGACACTAGAGTTAGTTAAAGTAGAATTGGTGGGAAAATTGAAAGAGCAGCTTGCTTCGACTGCGCCTACTATTTCTTCAAGTGCTCCTAGTGCACCTAGGAGTGCTCCTAGTGCACCTAGGAGAGATCGAAGATGTAATTGGTGTGATAGTACGGACCATCAGCATTGCAGGGATTGTGAATCTTTTCAAGATGCAAGGAGGAAGAATTTGGTATTTTGGGGACAAGATGGTAAGATCTGGTTGACTGAAACAGGAGCTCCTCTTGCTACCAACTTTGGAAAAGGCGGAATGAAGAAATTAGTGGATGACATGGCTGCACGTACTTCTTATGTGGCAGCTAGAGGAGATGCTTTTGCATATGGAGTTCAGATTGAGAAAGGATCAGAGAATCAGTCAGCATTATGGACTTATGCTATGGAGACGGTAAACAAGGGAAAAATTCAGCAAACTGTTTTGACTAGTGCAGGTTCTAGCATAAGATCTGAGACAGGTTGGGATTCGCCTGTTGACAGGTACATTATTTATGCCTACTTGGCTAAGTCTCAGGCAGCAGATGTACTTGTTGAGGAGAAGCATAAGAGGGATGAAGAAAATCCAAATGCAACTAAAAAGACTAGAGGGGTGAGTTTGTTACTCCACCTACTGCAGGACCGTCTTTGAGACCAGGGCCAGAACGACAGATGGAAGATGCTCAAAAGAAAGAAAAGAGGCAAGAGCCTAGAGAGAGGAAGCAGCCAGGGTTTAGATTGATGTCTGATATTGAGACATCTACAGACATGAAGAAAATCTTTAATGACAAGATACTTGGCAGTGAGGTGACTTTTACTATTTCTGAGGTTTTGGGCATCTCGAAAAGAGAGTTTCAAGATCAGTTCTTCCAAGAAGTCCTGAATAGGAAAAGACATGCATTGCCTACTACTGATACACAGGGAGTTTTGATTGGGGAGTTGGATGAGGATGAGGATGAGGTTATGGTTGAGAATGCTTCTGTTTTTCCATAGATAGAGAAGAGGGTTCAGCCTATGCATTATGCTAAAACTGATGACCCTGTCTTGATACCGCGTAGTCACTTTTCGCAGAGTCATTAGGCTAGGGCAACTACAGAAACGATGGTGAAAATTGGAGAGAAACAGGTGCCTTATGTTGCTTTGGGGGATCATGGTTCAGACATTAATCTCATAGTTCGTGGAGTTTATGAAAGTAATAGATGGCCTATGGATGTAGAGCATGGGTGGCGTATGAGAGCCGTCAACAACACTGCAGGTGATTTGTATGCTGCCTGTCCTAGTGTCAAGGTTTCTATTGGAGATGTAGAGGAGGATTTCCATTTCTTTGTGCAGGATTCATGCTCTTATCCCATAATTCTTAGACAGCCATTCATCACAGAGATACGCATGGAAACAAAAGTAATGGATGATGGATTTGCTTATGCACGGATTCGCAGTAAAGATGGTATGAGAGCAGTTCAGTTTATGACTATGTGTGTGAACCATGTTAGAAACAGGGATACTCTTAGAGATGCACCTTTGCCCACTGTGAGGGATTCGGATTTTCATTACGTACCGCTGTTTCGCGAGACGACGGTGGTACAGAGCAGAGGAGATTGGAGTTCTCGCCTCCTGGCAGCAGTGTTTTCTCCTCCAGTTTTGTTGGAATTTCAGCAAACAATTTGATGAGTTATCAGAAGACTTCTAAGTTGCCTAGAGCTGCCAGGCAGTACATATGCAGGAAGAAGAAAAATTTAAAAAATGCAGGTATTTTAGAGGATGATGAGCATATAGATGGGATGTATGAAAGTATGATTTGTGAAGATACGATGACAGAGATGGAAAATATGCTGAAAACTGATATGCAGAGTTGTCACAGTAATGTATTAGTGCAATCCCTGGACATGTTTCATGAAATTGCAGATTTTGTGTCACAGAAAGAGTTAGAGGCTGAGGTGACTCAGCAAAAAGTGTTGAGTGCTGAAGAAATTCAACAAACAGAGTTTCCGGGTGATTATGAACAGCTTACAGAGACACAGAGGGCTAAAAACATTCAGCCAACAGAGTTTATTGCTGCATCCACAGTTTAGGGCTGTTCCTATGCAGTCCATAGAGCAGAGGGCTGAGGATATTCAGCCGCCGCTAGAGTGCAGAATTGCTGATTTACAGCAAGATTTGAGTAATGTAGAGGATCATAATGAAGCCAAGGTTGACACAAAATACAAAACTGTGGATAAGAAGGTGAAGCTAGTAGCTGTACCGCTTCCACCTGACAGTGATCAGCAAATAGAGAGGGCTGCCAAACATCCAATTTTGAGGAATCCAGCGCATATAGGCCATAAATTTTCACCAGAGACTCTTGCTGAATTAAAAATTGGAAATGGTGATTTCTTGCTACCCACAGAGAAGCAATGCTTTCAGGAGATGCTTGAGCGACATGGAGGAGGTTTGCTTTTTTCCCACATGAGATTGGATGTGTGAATCCGGATATTATTGCTCCTATGGTGATCTTTACTATTCCTCATATTCCATGGAACCTCCGATCTATTCCAGTGCCTAAGGCACACCTACCAAAGCTGATTGACTTGTTGAATGAGAAAATCAAGATGGGAATCCTAGAGCCGTCATCTGCACCATACTCAAATAGGTGGTTTACGGTTCCAAAGAAGAATGGTACTCTCCGATTTATACAAGACATGCAGCCAGTAAACAGAGTTACTATCAGGAATGTTGGTATAGGTCCAGTTGTGGATGAGCTTGCAGAAGCATTTGCTAGACGTGCCATCTATTCTTTAGGTGATTTGTATTCGGGATATGATCAGTTTCAACTGGCTTTGGAAAGCAGGGACATAACCACTATGAGAACTCCTATTGGGCTTGTCAGGATGTGTACCTTACCTCAAGGTGCCACTAATTCTGTTGCGCATATGATGAATGCCATGCATAAGGTCCTTCGTGATTACATACCTCAGCTTACCAAGCCTTTCTTGGATGATGTGCCCATTAAGGGGTGTGCAGAAGAAGAGAAGAATGAGAGTCTAAATGAGCAGGGATGCAGATACTTTGTAGCTGATAATATTTTAGCTTGTGAGAAGATTTTGGCCAGGTTAGAAGAAGTGAACTTGACACTATCAGGGCAAAAATCTGTTTTTGGAGTGAATGAGGTTGTCATTGTTGGACATATGTGTGGGTATTATGGTAGGAAACCCTCACCTGAGAAGGCGGATACTATAGGCAAGATTACGGAGTATTGTTCTACCACTTTAGAGGTACGGAGATTCATTGGAGCTTGTGTGTTTTATATGATTTGGATACCCCCATTTTGCACACATAGTAGATTGTTTATATCAGCTACTTCGAAAGGGGCAGAAATTTTATTGGGATGAGTGCCACACTAGAGCCATGCGGAAATTGAAGAAGTTATTGCAAATTGCTCCTACTCTCAGGAAAGCGGATTATAATTGCAGAAGATGATGCAAAAATTTCAGCCGCTATGGTTGATCATGTTTGTCATGTCTATGATATTGTGGCTTTCATAGAAGAACTCTATGTTGGAGATTGGTTGCAGATTGGCAAGTACCTTAGTACACTAAGAAAAAGAGATGAATGGACAGATGAAGAGTTCAAGAAGATCAGAAGAAAAGCCTATGGTTATTTTCTCAAGGACGGATTTCTTTGGAAGCATTCGAAGAAAAGAGGTGGATTACCCTTGCGGGTTGTCTGCGATAAAGAGACACAGTTACAGGTGATGAGGGAGTTTCATGAGAGTCCTTGGGCTGGTCATAGAGGAGTGTGGGCTACTTATGAGAAAATCAAGGAGAAATATTGGTGGAAAGGCATGTATAGAGATGTTTCTCACTTTGTAGAGACTTGCAGAGACTGCCAGATGTATTTGGTAGTACGTCATTGAGATGAGCTTCATCCGACCTATCCGTTATGCATTCATTATAAGTGGATAGTTGACTTGATTACTATGCCTATGGGTCTATGGCAGATGAGATATATTATTTTTGCTAGAGAGGATCTTACCAATCATGTTGACGGCAGACCTTTGAGAACGAAGACCACTAGTGCAGTGTGTAAGTTCTTATTGGAAGAAATTTTCTGCAGGTATGGCTGTGTGGGTAAGATCACTGCAGATCGCGGTGAATTGGATGCAAATGAAGCTAGGGAGTTTTTCACTCAACTAGGAATCAAGTTGGCTCTAACCATAGCATACAATCCAGAGGGAAATGGGAAGAGTGAAAGAGGACATCCGCCGATAGTGAAAGCATTAGCCAAAGCATGCAGAGGACAGATTGGAGAATGACCGAGACTTCTACCATTTGCTTTTTGGGCTGATCATACGACTCACAGTGTTACCACAGGATATATGCCCGCAGAGTTGATGTATGGTCAGAAACCGGTTATGCTGACTGAGACTTGTGCTTTGAATTGGTCAGTTTTACCTTGGCAGGAGGATTTGACGAGAGAGGAGCTCTTAGCTCTTCGAATTTGGCAGTTGGAGAGAAGACCAGAGGATATTCAGCTAGCTATTGACAGGTTAAAGGTTGCTAGACTAAGAAATAAGGACAGGTTTGACAGCAGGCATCGCTTGCGGCCTAGAGCAATAGAAGAGGGAGACTAGGTATTAGTCTTTGATAGCAGCCTTGAAAATCAGCATACTACACTTTGGAAGATGGTGAAAAGATGGTTTGGACCGTACATAGTCAGACATGTCTTTGATAATGCAACATATGAGCTGACAGAATTGGATGGGACAGTGCTTAGAGTGCCTATTGCAGGAAAAAGAATCAAGATTTTCAAGAAAAGAGATGATGAGAATTATGCATTGGAAGAATTTGCAAGAGAAGAGCAACGAGAAGAAACTCCAGTAGAAGAAACAGATGATATGACAAATAATCTTGCTGAAATACCGGAAATACACAATGAAGAGATTGATTTGTTCGTGGATCTTGACGATAATAATCATGGGTAGTTGGCCCATCCGGAGGATGCGCAGGATCAGAGGGGGTGGATGTCGTACTGCTGCGCATTCGAGGTGTGGAATCCACCAAAAAGCTGCGTGTGTGACATTTGTTACTTTGTACATACTTAGTTGTTGTGTTTGCATTTTTATTCTGCGTCGACAGTATAGTAGAGAGGGGGTTGGAGCAATCCCTTGGCAAGGTGGCACATATGCCAAGGTTCTATCAACAACTTTGCATTCTCTGTAGATGGCTTGGATTTAGCGAGTGTTGGATGAGATGGCTATCTCAGAGTTTTGATTTCAAGACTGAACAGCTAATCTGTCGAGGCAAAAGTTATTTTGGTGCCCTTCTTCGCTGCTCTTGGAGCCCAGACAGCAAGTGTGTCTTGATTGGAGGTGAAGAGGAAGAAGAAAGACTGAGCTTGTACATTCAAACTTTGCAAGGGGTTGTTGTTCATAGTCTTAAGGGGCACAAAGATATCATGTATTGTGTGGCCTATTCAAGGGATGGTAAGATATTTGCATCAGGAGGAGCAGACAAGTCAGTGATTATCTAGATTTATAAGGCCTCGGGCATAGATCTGGTCAGATTTGCTAGTAGATCAGTAAGCTGCATTTGCAATCAATTTGTTAATAATGAAAATATATGCTAAAAGTATAAATCAAGTGAAGGTCATTTATATCACTGTGGAGATCAATACTAAGGCTAATCATTTGATCATGATCAATCATGGTGCTTTGGAGACAAAGTATCGTTCAATTAATTTCAGAGTTGCAGGAAGTGAGAGTGATATGAGTACAAATGAGAAGGAGGAGGATGAATCAGATGATGATGTTGATGGTAGCACACAAGAAACTCCACAATTATGGAGACCTGGAGATGCTCCACTTCAATTGTATACATATCAGATATCAGAATCAAGTCTTGAGTAGGTTGTTGGGGTGATGGGCCTAGAGGATGCTATTCAGCCTACTGATGATATCAGGGCAGCTGATGCAGTCCTTATACTGCATTCTAAGCTTAAATAGAGTTCCTGGGTGCGAGGAATTGCAAAATTGCGCCAGTTCCCTGATTTTGCAATCAAGGCTAACACCATGCCTCAGATGGTGAGAGCATTGCGAACTCTACTCGGAATGGAATCACTTGCAACCAGCCCTTTTTCTTTCAACAGGAAAATCAAAAGAAGAGGGTAAGACAAGTTTAGAAGGGATTACGAGATCGCAGACTATCAGCCGGAAGAGTGCTCCAGAAGACGGGATTGATGCCTTAGAGGAGGCAAGATTAGTTGTTGAACAAATAGTCATTCAAAAGGGATAGCCAGTTGAGCTTCTTCTAAGGCCATCAGAAATAATTGCTCTGTAGATAAAGCTTGTGGAGAGCTACCAGTTAATGCTAGAAACAACAGGTCATGAATCGCCAAAGATGAGTTTGAAAGGCTGAAGAAGGAGCAGGAGTGACTGGATTGCTTTTCTAGTAAAGAAAAAGGGCCGATTTTCTGAGCGTAGTATATTGGGCTGAAAAAAAATAGGAACCTGCCGAACGGGAGCTGAGGGGAGGAGAAAAAGCAAAGGAGACCCATTCATGTGGACTTTTTTATGTGAGATGCTTATCAAAATCACAGGGGGGTTGATCTATCCCATCCTAAGGTAGAATTACGAATCCACGAGCTCAGATCCTTGAATCTGAAGGAGAAAGGCAAATCAAGAATGCCTTGTATTGTTCAATTTATGCCAGCAGTTGCGTCGCTATGCAGGACACTTCATCTTAATAGCTTCACCTTAGTCGCATCATGTTAAGTGCATGGAGAATTATGGTTTCCAGACGCTACGTCATCATGCATCTTGGCACTTGTAAATATTTTCGTCCATATACCAACTAGAAGGTAGAATCTGATTCAGTACAGAGGTCATTTTTGCTATAAACGAAGGATCTTCTCTGGAGTCTTCATGGATCTCTTACAAAGCCTTGCAACAGAAAGAAATTTAGACCAGGATTTTAATGATCTTGATGGGAGTGGTGTGGAGGAATCTGAATGCAGTAACCAAGAGACTGATAGTGATTATGAGAATACATATAAGAACAATGGTGAGAAGAGTATCAGTGATTTTGAAGAGGGTTCAAGTGATTTCAGATTGTTAGGTGAAGATGCAAGCAAGGAAAGTATTCCTTTAAAGAGGCAGCAAACTCAAGTTGACGAGTCCCAATTCGACTGCAAATTGAAGCCACCGTGCAGTTCCCTCTCTTCCTCAATGGATTAATGGTCCTTTTAAGTGAGTTTCAGCCATGCCTCTTTACCTAAGCTTTGGTCACTGCTGCAGTAAAAAAAAAAACGGTGCTAAGCTCTTGATTAAAACAAGTTCAAGAAATCGTGTTAGAGAAGAACGCTCTGTAACACAGAAGAAGGAAAACTTGAATGGGGAAGAGCATATCAGTCACAGCTAGAGCAAATGCTTGTACAGCATGTCTACCCAGAGTTTTGCAGTCCTGTTGGCCATCTAAGAGCAAAAGCAGCATGGGTGTCTGACCATTATGCCAGTATTGCTTTTTCAGATCAATGCAATTTTTTACTCAGCCATGCAGAGTATTTTTGCTGCACTGAAAGATCCTGAATTGCCTATACAAGTAGATTCTGTTGTTGCACTTAGATATTTTGTGGAGATGCGTATAGATCTCAATGAGCTTCGCCCAATCTTACTACAACTTCTTGATGATGCTGCTGCTTATGACTGCAAGATGGGCAGAGGGTGTTTGACAAAACCTTACAGCAAGATGCAATTTCATGGGATTCTTTAATGCAAAATTACACTAGACCTGGTTGGATGTTACAGAGTTTTTATTTGTGCAAGAGAGCTGTATGTATTTTCCAAAACTGTACCAGACTTGCTTGGCCATGACAGTGATGACCATGAGCATGAACATGACTGCCACCATCTTCGGCTTTGTCTTAGTGCTCTGTTTGTGTTCGTGATATGTTGCTACCTCCTCTGCTTTAGAATCCGGCAAATCTAGCACCTGCAAATTTTCCAGTACTGATCAACAGACAACTTGTAGAGTATCTCTTCCTGAAATTAGTCAAGGTCCTCTATGGTCGCGACTTTGTTTTTGAAAACCCTTCGACAGCGTGGTGGAGGATAGGACAAGCCCCATGTATGAGAGGTCTCTTTGTAGCAAAAACATTATGCAGGAGGCGCAAGTGTGCTAGGGTTGTCTAGCCATATATCCCTTAGGTTTGTTGAGGATCAGTCTAACCCATATGAGCCTAGGATGAGCTTATTGTAAGGTCTTATTTTCTTTTCTCTCTTTCTCTGCCTCTCTCATTTCCTCTCCCTCCCTCACCCTCACCCTCTGTTTCTCTCTTTCCCTAGTAGGTTTAATGATTTTTCTCTCTTTTTCTCTCCTCTCTCTCTCTCATTTCTTTTTCTCTCTCCTCTCTTTCTCTCATTTCCTTTTCTCTCTTACTCTCCCTCTCTCATTTCCTCTCCCTCCCTCACCCTCACCCTCACCCTCTCTTTCTCACTTTCCCTATTATGTTTAACATCTTTTCTCTCTCCTCTCATTCTCTCATTTTTTCTCTCTCCTCTCCCTCTCTCATTTCCTTTTGCTCTCTTCCTCTCCCTCTCTCATTTCTTCTCCCTCCCTCACCCTCTCCCTCTCTTTCTCTCTTTCAATGTTTCCCTCTCCCTCTCCCTCCCCCTCTCCCTCCCCTTCTCTTTCTCTCTCCCTCCCTCTCCCTCTCCCTCCCTCTTCCTTTCCCATTTCCTCCCCCTCCCCCTCTCCCTCTCTTTCTCTCTCTCTCCCTCCCTCGCCCTCTCTCATTTCCTCCCCCTCCCTCTCCCATTTCCTCCTTCTCCCTCTCCCTCTCTCATTTCCTCTCCCTCCCTCTCCCTCTCCCTCTCTTTTTCTCTCATTTCCTCTCCCTCTCTCAATATACAAAAACTATAAAAAAACTAGTAAAAGAGAGAGAGAATGCACTCACCGTAAAGACTCGAAGAAGGGTTTGGAAAGTCTTCTTTGTGACGGCGGCTCCTCTTCACCCTCTATACATCTCCTCCTCGTCTTCGTGAACGGCGACGGTAGCGGCAGTGGCGGCAGCGGTGGTGGTGAGAAGCCTTCTTTCTCTCTTTCTCTCCCTCTCAGCAAGATGGTCACTCTCCCTCTCACTCTCTTTCATGAATGCGTGAAATGTAACGTGCTCGGGTTTCGCCCCACATTTTTTTGCTATGGGCACTATCGCTATTTGCGTTGTTATTCGCATCGTATTAGCGTCGCGATGCAAATAGCAACACCGCTATTTGTCGTCACTAATCGGTGTCGCTATGGCCTGATATCCTTCTAGTGAGTATTAGATTGTGGTTTCAAGGATTAGTGAATCTCCTCACATAACAATAATATCAACTTGTGAAATGCACTCATCTTTGAGCCTCATATCCAATGTTTGATGGAGACATTATAAAGACCAACATGTCAATGACAGCAGGGTAGCTAGTTTACTATGAATTTTGTGCTCTAATGACATCCTTGTGAAAGCCAATTTTCAACTAGTTCCTTAGTTTCCTTTATCTCTATTATAAACATTATCATGGATATTTTTGTCCTATGAAGTTATTAGGAAGACTAAGAGTGAGTGAGAGAGCATTTATGAGAGTGAGAATAGACTTGTTATGTTGTTGTTGGATTAATGGGTGATATCTACATGTCTCTATATGAATTGGTTTTTGTTGTTGCAGTTGAGTACTCTCATGAGAAATATGAAGGGTTTATGCATGTTTGAGATGTTTTCTCCTTAGATATTCTACTTTCTTGCAACAATAAGGTGGACTTGAAACATCATAATAATGATAGGTCTAAGAAAAGTTACCCAAGATGAGATTGTGTTTGTAAATTTTAGTTGCCATCTCCAGATAAGAGCCCAAAGAGGGAGATTAAGGCTTTGTGGCAACATCAAAAGGAACTTTTCTCTAGAGATGAGAGAAGGAGAAGAATGCAAGAAGTGAGTCCTCTTCTTTAAATGTCTAATTCATGGTTGTTACTTTTCTTTAAGATTTCAACTCAATTGAAACTAACTATTTCAAACATTTTATTGATGACAGATTTTGTGTCTTTGAGCTTCTTTAGTTCAATTTTGGAGCTTGATGGATAAACTTGTGTAAGAACATGAATTTCAACATGTCACAAAGCAATATCTTGCAACTGCAATGCATGAGGCTGTTGTTGTATCCGTCTCTCTATGCATCATTGAATAGGTGAGAAGGCTGTTTCCAAGAGCTAGTAGTTTAACCCTTACTCTCATCAAATCATTTCAAGTGATACAATTCATATCTAGTTTTAGCATTGGTTCAGAGGAGCCTTGAGTTCCCCACCTTGAAGCATAAGCAAACAAGGTAGCTTCAATTCTACTTGGTTTCCAAAACAAGAGTTGAGAAGAAGATGCCCAATTAAAGTTAAAGATGGAGAGTAATGGACTACACCTTAGGATGCCACAACTCTAACTAGGGATAAAACATGTTAAAAACAATACTTTTATTAATCACTAGATGAAGAAAAGAGCAAATGAGAGTTTCCCATGTGTGCAAAAACATGGTATTCTTGTATTCTCTACTTTGGAGATAATAGAGACAATTTTGTGGATTTCTCCTCTTTTTTAGCTAAAATCTCTGAGATTTGATATCTTTTGGTAGTTCCAAAGCTCATAAAGTGAATAAAAGCTAGTAAAATATGATATAAAAATGTGATGAAATTAATACTATTGACTTTGTAACTTTCAAGCTGCATTTGAATATTCATATTCATGCCTAGTTTATTTTCATTAATCTTGAACCAAGACTATCAATACAAGGGCGTAGAAACTTGGGGACCTCCTCATTTGTCAATAAGAATAAGAAGAAAAAGAAAAAGAAATTTGAGAAAAAAGTCATACTTAAGATTCACAGTTCCGCCATGCTTACAACTAGAAGACGTGTCATAGATACCAAAGCACAAATCTTCCTTAGTTATTTTCCTTTTAGATGCATTTTCAATTGATTTAGAAGCATTAGTCTCGATCATTTTGCCCCTGCATCGAACTAGTGCATGATAAAGCTTCCTTTGACATATAGGAGCTATGTCAAGCAGCTGCATCATGTTAATTGTTAAGTTTACTTCCTCCAATTCTACCCAATGATCATAGATCTTATTCACTATTTCCACTTGCTCTTTTCTCTCTTCTTTTGGAAGTATGAGTCTTCCAGGAAAAGGGGCTACCCCCACGTGAATCTTAGAATTTGCTAAGGGCATGGGCAATAATGAATGATCAGAAGAGTGTTGAGGAGAATTTGACTCAGGAAGCTCTATGTTGGGATCTAGATCCTTGGATTCATCCTTCACGGCTTCTTTTGATTGTGAATTATCTTCCTCTAAATCTTCCTCCTTTTGTTGCTGCTTTTGCACTCTAATAACAACAACAATCAACCTTAAAACTCACCCTACGGGATAAAAATTTTGACTTAACATTACTTCCTTGTACTTTTGTTTCTACTTCGACTAAATTTGTAGTGGATATTGAAGTTTCATTGGAGGCTTGTTTACCATTGGAGGCTTGTCATTAGTGTTATTTTCCTCACGCTTAGGACAATTCTCTTCGTAATGCCCTTCGCCACTACACCTCCTACAAAGAGGGATATAGCCTTGATTTTTGGACAATATGTAGCTATATGACCTTCTTATTGACATCAATAGCAAAATATTGGTCCTCTAGGCCTTTATTGTCCACCTTGCCCCATTGGATTACAAAAATTGCCATTGTTTCTCCTCAAAGAGAATTTATTCCTCGGTTTTCATCACTATTGTAATTGTTTTGTGGCATTGGAGGTCTTCTTGGGTGGGAAATCCACCACTTCAAGATATAGGCCTCATATCGACCTTCAAAGCAAAGAAAAAGTTCATTTAAAAATTTGCCCCTGCCATCACAAAAAACATCGGTATTAGCGATGGCATAGAATAGTCGTTATTATCATCACTATATATGTTGCTATTTGTGCCGCTATCAACATCGCATATGCGACGCAAATAGCAAAGATTTGCGAGGCTAACAGTGACACGTGTAGTAAATTTATGACACTAATAACGACGGTTATACGGATTTTTTTTGGTGGTAGGGTAGCCACAATCGTCAAAATGAAGGCAAAGTATACTTGAATCCATAAGACTCGTACATAAAATAAATATAAGATCGTGTAATGAAAGCAACAATACAATCATGCCAAGATACAAAGGATGATAATAATATAGTGCATAGAAAGTGTCTACATAAATCACATGACCAAAAAAGAAGAGGATGTGCGCTCCATGGATCCAAGGGTGAGCTATAGATCCTCGCCATCTGAAAGCTCATCCCGTCATAAAGGAGCATCAAATGAACTCTGCAAAAAAAGAAACAACTACACATCAGTCTACTATACAATAATGCATTTTAATTAAAATTAGTAACTATGGACAAGAAAGATGAGTGAATCACTAGGCCGTTGCATCCATACAATCGGTCGACCAATGTAGTGAGACCGTGTCTATCTGCATATCGAGTCTCTAGGTCGGTGGGATCACAGTTTGTAATGAAGTGCTACAAAGAAAACAAAATACAACTGTTAGAAACACGATTGTTAGTACAAGCGATATTGCAAAAAAATAAGCAAGAAAAAAAAAGAGAAAAACTTACAAAGTCCTCCAGATAAGTCCTGTGGCTGCCACTCCCAAGATGATGGATTCCAGCCACCACATCTTCAGTCATTCTATCGTCGGCCTTTAGCGACCATATCATATTGTTGTCTAAATCTACCATTGGTAGCCATTGTGAAATATGCACTAACGCCTCAGATACCAACCAACCTTTAGCCATGCTACCTTCTGGCCAAGCTCACTATCACAAAAAGCCTTTCAGAGTTTTCATGAAGCACTCCAAGAAGAACATCCATCATGTATGGACAGGTCCAACAATCTCCACTTCATCTACAAGATGCACAGAAGGTGGGTTTGTATCGTGAGCATGCTGGTGGGCATGTATTTCTCAAAGAGATAGACAGTCTCCACTACTTCCCGCCTTGCAGATTCAACAGAGGATGTCTTGATCTCCTTCTTTGAAATCCATTGCACTAAATTTGACAATCTGTAAATCACCCCGTGTATTTTTGAAGTAAGGCATCTTGCGATCGCGATCGATAGTACAAACTGCCACAAATAAAGAAGCATTACGAACAATGATTACTCTAAATAGCAAAATATACAAGCCACTTACAATCCATTCGTAGTACAAACGTGACATATCTTATGCCAATCATGGGATTTTAGCCCTAATAATTAGTCGTCTTTGGAAAATGTGGGCCTGAGAGAGTGCATCATACCCATCAAAGTGTGGATAGACTTGATAATTTTCTTCACAAGGCGCTCTTCTTTAGTGGAAAAAACCTAAGGAGCGCAAGGTAGCTGCAAGCGACCATCAGCACTCGACTACGGCCAAAGTGCCTCCATCTTGCCTACCTCCTTTAAATCCATTTGTGCCCTTGCAGTGTCTCTCTTTCCTATGATGTGGTCCCATAGTAAGCTGCCCACATTCTTGAAAATATGCATGGGATCCGACAAGTGGTTGATCTGTAAGTGGGTCCAATATGACAACTCGTAAAAAATTGAGAACTGTCGTATTCCATTTGGATGTGACTCCGTATGGACCTTTTTTGCTCATACCAGCTTTGGGCGCTCATTTGTGCTAGAGGTTGTCCAAGAAAATCATCCCTTAGTTCATGACCCTCCAGCAAGAAAGTGGTGTGTCCTTGATATACTATCTTCTTCATGGTTCGTGACCTTTGGGAATCTAACTATGGCCCACACAATGGACATGCATGATAACTTGAGGTAACCAGATCTGTCCCAATACCTCTATCCAATGAATACAAACATGAACGAGCTATGATAGATATTAACAACGAGAACGGAAGAGTACTTATCTAAGCACTCATCGAATCCCGAAAAGTCATGCATGGTCCACATGAGAATGGCTTGAATATTGGTGGACTATTGACCATCACGCTTGCTCATATCTTCCACGGCGACCCCCTCCTCCCACAAAATCTTAAGCTCATTGACTAATGGACGAAGATACACGTCCATATTCTTGACTTTGTAGTAGTCGGAAATGAGGAAGCTAAGAATGAGGTGTTCTTTCTTTGTAGAAAGCCATGGAGAGATATTGTAGTTAACAAGGACTACAGGTCACACAGTGTAAGAAGTTGAGTGCAAATTGAATGGGTTCATGCCATCCATAGCAAGACCAAGCCAAAGATTCCTTAGCTCTCAGGTAAAGCTTGGAAAGGTAGAGTTAATGTGGCTCCATACGCATGAATCTACTGATATTTCTTGGACTCCATCTATGGATCTATTGTGTGTATGCCACGTTGTCAAGCTCACCATGCCGAACGTATGAAACATGTGATGCATACGAGGGATAAGCGAAAAGTGTCTACAAACTTTTTGAGGGATGGTTTGTCCTTGCAAGTCCTGTTGATACCTATGAGCACCACACTTTGGACATGTATCCATAGTCTCATATTCTCCTCAAAACAGTACACAATCGTTGATACATGCATGGATGTTGTTGTAGTCCATGCCAAGCTTTCGTAAAGCATATCGTGCATCATCATGAGACTCAGGCATGGTATTTGCAAGTGGTAATATATGATACTTTAGTAACTTGAATTTTTTTTATAAAACATCTTAAAAAAGCACAATTATTTTTTATGATGGTGCCAAAAATAAATCAACGAAGCGTACATAAAAGGTACCTAAATAACTCGGTCACACTCACACATCACTCCACCCGTATTTTACTTGCACACTTAGGAGTGCAAGCAGTGTCTTCAGGCGAGATACTCGGCACCCATCATATAATGGTATGGATGCTTCCTCTCTAACCGAATCATATGTTTTGACATCCATGGGCATCAATGCATCGATCATTGCCTCCATCTCAAGCTCCAATATTGTAGGAAAGTCTAGAAGGCTGCATGTCTCCTCTAGTATTGACGGTATAGATTGGGCAGTATCTTCCAAGTGGTGGATTGGCTTAGGCACTCCATCCATCACACACCCATGAACTCTTCTAATTGGCTACAAAGGGTGCACTCCTCCTTGGGATGAGACGTCACCTCCCTGTAATAAATTTTACCGCCACATCCAATGTTTTTGTATATGATATTCAATTAGTTTGCGAATACAATTCATGATTGATATACACTTTTCTTACCATTTTCTCAAAATTTGAGATTGCCTGATCAATGATCTCTGATTGAAACTTGCTGAAGTGTCATATATGTTCCATAGACAATCAACATTTTTGTCTAATTGCCAACTTACATTGAAAGCAAGGACATGTGACACGCTGATTAAGATACGTCTCAGGATCTTGAATATCACGGCCTTCATTGTTTTCCATTTGGTTGACATTACGACAAACAATTTATTTTTGTTATCATTCTTTTTCCTTTCTTAAATTGTTTGAGAAGGGATTTCTTCTCTTGTAACTCAACAAAATTAACGTATGTAAAGTCTCCACCCACCTATGAATGGGCCTACAGTATGTAAAGTCTAATATGCTATGCATGGGGATGAGGGAGTAGCCACTCTATGTTAGAGTGTTTCCCGTCCCATGGTATTGCACCGGACCTCGCCACCTTTCTTCCTTTGTGTACAACTCGATATGTAGAGCGTAGGAGGAGGTAGTGTAGAGCATGCCAATAAAACCATCCGTTCACCTTCAAGTCCAATCTCTCTTTCGCTTTATTGGGCCTGGATGCTAAAGGTATTCCATCCACAACTTCAACTGTTGTAGAATTGGTCTTTTGGAGTACTAGAATCTAATATCTATTCACAAAGGCATCATCAATGAAACATGCCGAGGCCCCGAAGTCGACTAGGGTTTTGAGGAAAAGGGTCTTTCTCTGCAGGATCATCTAAACTGTGACAAGGAAAGTTTTCATGGGTGTGGCTAGGATCAAGAGACCCTTTTGAGATGTCCCCATTACTTAGTTTATTTTAATAGACAATGTGCGTAAGGAACACACCTAAGGTACACCCTTAACAACATACATACATACATACATACATACATATATATCTCTACTACTACTACTACTACTACTACTACTACTACTACTACCACCACCACCACCACCACCACCACCACCACCACCACCACCACCACCACCACCACCACCACCACCACCACCACCACCACCACCACCACCACCACCACCACCACCACCACCACCACCACTAGTATTTACCTTCACAAAGTGTTGAACATACCCAAGATGCACCTTTAACAAAACATCTCTCTCTCTCTCTCTCTCTTTACTACCACCGCCACCACCACTACCACTACCACTACCACTACCACTATCACTACTACTTCTACTATTACTACTTGCCTTTCCAAAGCATTGAACACATCCAAGGTGCACCTTTACATTTTTTTTAAAAAAACAACAACAACAACAACAACTACTACTACTACAAAAAAAAAAGAAATTAAAGAACTACTACTACCACTACTACTACAAACAAGAAAAGAAGAAATTGAGGAACTACTACTACTACTACTACTACTACTACTACTACTACTACTACTACTACTACTACTACTACTACTACTACTACTACCACCACTAGAAACAAGAAAAGAAGAAAATAAAGAACTATTACTACTACTACTACAAAAAGAAAAGAAAAAAAGAAGAAATTAAAGAACAAGATCTTACCCTCTCTTTGTTTTTTATCCATTCATTCTTCTCTCCCCTCCCTCTCTCTCTCTTTTTCTATTTCTTTATTATGTTTCACTTTTATTCCATCTCTCTCTCATGCCTTCTTTCTTTTTCTCTCTTCCTCTCCCTCTCTAATTTCTTCTCTTTCCCTCTCAGTACACATCATTTTAAACAAAAATAAGCAAAAGAAAAGGAGAAAAACAAAAACAAACCAAGAGGGAGCAATGCACTCACCGCAAGGGTCCGAGGATGGATTTGGTGGCTCCTCTCCGCGATGGCGGTTCCTCTTCGCCCTTCGTGCACTTCCTCCTCTTCTTCACAAACGGCAATGGCGGCAGTGAGAAGCTCTCATTCTCTCTCATTCTCTCCATGTCCCTCTGAGAGAGGAATTTTGATGTTGAGAAATGCTTAAAAATAGCTAAAAATTACGAATATCAAGGGAAAAATATTCAACGTCGAAGGCGGCGGCTCGATCTAGGACGATTTTAAGCATCAAAGTGCTTTAAAGGCACCCGAGCGACACTTGTTGATTTTTCATAATTTTTCAGACTGTTGTGCGGGTTGACAAGAGTTGCTGGCCAATGCGGGATGTCAAGCCGGATGCCCAGGATTTTTCAGAGCTCAATTCGGAGTCCGGACGGGGAAATGGCCAAGAAGTTGGGCAAGATACAAAGGGGTGGACAAAATTTGGCCAAAATGAGTAAGTGACCCTTGGGAGCCCAAGAATGAAATGCCACACAAAATGTTGGGAACAAATCATGGAGAGAGAGAGGAGAAGATGGCGACAGCACGCTGGCGCATTTTGTGCCCCCATCTTGATGAGCATGATTTCCAGCCTGAATACAACCCCCCCAATTGATCATTGCCCTTCAATCCCCTCTGGATGCTGGTCTTATCGCCGCCTCTCGCCCGTCAAATGGTGGTCTCTATGAAGATCTCTGATTTCAATCTTTCTCTCTCCTCCCTCTCTCTCCTCTAAGGGCAGATTCATGTGGTGAAGAAGAAGAAGAAGAATGGATGACGAATGCTTGTCCAAATGAAGACTGGATTGCTCCGTGGTTCAAGAGGAATGAAGATTGTTAATTGTGATTGTCATGAGCATTAATGGCTGCTAGAAATCAGTCCCGAGATATGGCAAATAAAAACCCGCAACCCGCAAAGAACGATAATTCCATTTTTACAAAGGAAATTGATGTTTTATGCAATTTGCTTCATGAATATTTGTTCCTATGGGATGATTATGCATTATGTTATTGTTTGCTATGAGTTTGATCAGTTTATGCTCAGAAAATCAGAAAATCATAAGTGTTGTGACTGAAATTAATGGTGTAAAACCCGTAAAACACGCGAAATAGGAAAAAATTGGGTGTTTTTGATATATAAATGGAAAATATAATAAGACACACCAACTAAATTTGTGTTTTTCCTGCAAATGAACCTAAGGGCCACAGCCCACAATTCATTTTGTATTTTTAGTTATTTAATATTACAAAAAATACAAGAAAAATAGGAAAAATGGAAAAAAAAAGGGAAAAAATGGATTTTGAGTGTCGAAAATTAAGGAAAAATAAGATTCATGTTTGTGTATGTATGGGGGGTCTGAAGTATAAGGTTTAGCCTCAGTTCAGCCCTACCTTTATGTTTTAGTGAGTTTTTTTGCTTTTCATACAAAAAAAACATGGAAAATATTACCCTAAACCTATGTACCGTGCACAATCTAAATGGTGAGGGGGTAAAGAGAATGAGAGTGGTGTTTAAGTGCTGAGAGAAATAAAAGGCTGATTGTTTTTATCTATGCATATCATATAGATCAGTCGTTAATTTAAAATAAGGATCTAGTAGCACGAGGTCTCCTCGGTGCTAGGTTCGTGCAACTTAGCAATTACATGTCAGAGAAATTCATTGAAAGAATGCTTTTACACTAAGCACAAATGCTGATTTTCTTTTCTTTGTTTGAGCACATGGACATTCACAATTTGCATGAAGCATAAAATGATAAAAGGTATCAGACAATACCTCCTGGATGCATAGCACCTGTATTCTCTAGATCGTGACCAACGTTCAGTGAGTAAGGTTGTTCCAAGCTATAGGCTAGGTGTTGGGTCCTAGGCAAAAGAAAGTGAGGAAAATGGAACATTCCTGGATACGATTAATTGGTACCTTGAGTGGAAATATGTGCGATATTGTGTTATATATGTTTAGCGACGCATCGAGGGGCCAATCCCCAAGGTATAGGAGAGTCGCAGTGAGGTAGTGGCAGTCAGCCGTGGGAGGACCTCCTATGTTTGTACTTCTACCATTTGGCAATGTGTTGGGACTCCCTCTGAGGAGTGTTAATTGGGTTAGAGTTAGACTATGAGACGTGATACAAACGCAAGATGTTTAGGAAGGCAATGTATGATGTATGTGTCATCAACGCTCCTGGCTGTGAGGCCGTGGGGTTGTTGAGGGCATGATAGAGGTCCGGCTAGTGCATAAGCCAGTGCCGGCCCATTTTAGGTCCCATCAGTGGTGCGTCTGCTGGGAGCCACTTATAAGTGGTGGTTTTCGGATCTAGGGTTTCTAGGGACCAAAAGAAAGTTGGTTTATGTCCTTTGACAAGGACCGTCAAGCCGAAATCCAAAAAGCCAAACGTGCTGAGAGGGCTAAATGGCGGTTAGAGATTGTAAGCCATTATTCTCCTCAAAGGCGTAGTCCACTACGTATACGAAGCAGTGGTCTTAGTCACATAGATATGAATCCATCATTTCAAGATCCTATTACTAATCCGATTGTCACCATGGCACAGCCTATTGCGATTCCTACAGGGACGCCGGATTTACCAATTTCACCAACTGCCCAATTGCAATACTTTTTGCATGGGTTGGACTTTAATATCCAAGTACAATTGAGCAGTGTGGCCTTAGCAGATATAGACACCGCTATTACGCAGGCAGAGGGAGTAGAAGCATGATTACAAACGACCTACTCCTCTCGAATGAATGTCAATGGGGGATTAGTATCAGTGGCAATCCAGCATTGACGAATGGAAGTCAAGGGATGCCTATGACTAACCCTGTTGGGAGAGGGAGTGTGGTTTCGAATGTACCTTTATTACCGGCTCCTCCCAGTGTGACTATGCCCATGGCAAGTCAGTTGGCTCCATCAAATGTTGGAGGCCAAGTTTCAAATTCGAATGTTGTTCTTGTGGGTCAACAACCGATGCCAAATCAGATGGTTAGGCCAACGAAATGCCCAGTTGATGATCGAGGCTACGAGTCGAGTGCATCTAATGTCCTTGGCGAAGTCAAGGATATGATGAAACATTATACCGATATGATCTCCGAGCAATATCGACAAATAGCCGTCGACGTTAATTTCTTAAAGAAGCAACAAAATCTAATAAGGAGTCGACGCCTTGAAGAGGGTGGACCCTCTAGATTTAGTTGTAAATGGTGTGGTGGACAGCACTTCCCCAGAAACTATCCAAATGTGAAATGTGACATTTGTGGGAAGTCAGGCCATCTAGCTGCTACCTGTTGGAGTAACATTAGTTCTCTCCAACAAGGGAGTAAACAACCGGGCCCAGTGAATCATAGAGCGCAAGGAAATGACTTGCAGCAGAATGATGCACCTAGGCAGATATTGCAGAGGGGAAAAACAAATATAGAAGAGTTGCCACAAGGCAACGGAGTCAGCCTTGTTGAGGCTGTACGAGTCAATGATGCTGAAACCTCTAACTTAAGAGCCGTGACAAGAGCCCAAAAGGCTAAAGAGGTTGACAAACATAATACAAAACCGGTTGAGGCAAACCCTAAACAAGGGGATAAGGGGACGCAAGTCCAGAGTCCTAGCATAGAAGGGGGACCGCTAAAGCCGGTTGACAGGAAAGGCGACCCTAAGAAGGATGAGGAAGTGCCCAGAAAGAAGGCAAGAGCTAAGAAAGAAGCACCAAAACCGGTCCAAAGACCAAAAGAGAGGATGGTTTGGCGAGAAAAGAGAGCTTTGGCTACTTATCACGACTTTGATTTAGCGAGTTCTCTTTGCGAAGTTAAACCAGATGTGAATCTCTTGCAATTGATCAAATTATCTCTAGAAGTACGCAAGGAATTTAAGAAGATCCTGCGTATCGAGTATATTGTGGAACCCCTGGGCATAGCACGAGTAGGGGAAGATTGGTTTGACCATGCTGAAAAGAATTGCCGTAGGGTTCCAGCTTATGTGGATGGAATATTAGTGGAACATGCCATTATAGACACTGGATCCTCCGTCAATATCATGAGTTCAAAGTTGATGGAGAGGTTGGGTCTAGGCATCCAGAAAGACAGCTCCACCCTTCTGAGAATGGTTGATGATAGTCTAAGACAACCAGAAGGTTGCGTTACTAAGGTCCATGTTACAGTTGCGAGTGTAGAATGTTTTTTGGACTTTAGGGTGATCAAATTTGCAAGATGTCCTAGCTATCGAGTCTTTCTAGGTAGGCCTTGGATCTTACGAACAGACTGTCAAGTCGATATACCCGCCGGTCGAGTGATTCTAGGTCGAGGTGCTAATCGAGTAATAGTCGATGCTTATCTTGAATCTCCTCAAAGTGAGAGAGATCCTTTATCTTCTACTGAATTAGAGACAGCAGATGATCCATCTGGTAGTGAGACGTCCTTCAGTGATGAATCTAAAGAGGGGTCCACTACAGAGGATATCTATCAGATAACCCTAAATGAGCCAATAGAACCGCAAGATAGGATAAGAGATGCGGATGTGATTGAGTTGGACCTTGGCACGCCGAATGATTCGCGGCCAAGTAAATTAGGTTCCATGCTCAGTTCAGCAGAAAGGGAGGACTATGTGTCCTTGATTCAAGAATTCCGCGATATCTTTGCTTGGAGTTATGATGAGCTGAGAGGCATTCCTCCCAGCTTGGCTGTTCATACTATTCCTGTAAAAGAAGGCAGTCGTCCTGTGCGTCAGAAGGTAAGGCATATGCCTTTTGAATTGAGGGACGGGCTGTTTGAGGAGTTGCAGAAGTTAAGGAAAGCAGGTTTGATCTTCCCTGTACAACACACAGAATGGTGTTCACCAGTTATTATCAGGAAGAAGAAGAACAACCAGATCCGATTATGTGTAGATTTTAGAGAGTTGAATAAGCAGATAGTTAAAGATTACTACCCGTTGCCGTTTATTGACCAGAGGGAGAGATATAGATAAAAATAGAGAAAGGGATAGTAATAAAAATAGAGAGAATGAGAAAGGGATAGTAATAAAAATAGAGAGAGAGAGAGGTAGCAAGAGAGAAATGGAGAGAAGGATAGGAAAATAGATATATGTAGAGAAAGAGGGAGAGGTAAAAAGAGAACTAAAGAGAAGTAGAGAGGGAGGGAGGAAGAGAAGGAGAGAGAGGAATAGAGGGAGTGATGAATCGAGAGAGAGAAATGTATTGCCTATCATGACATAAAAGAAATGGAAAATGATGAGGGCCATGATATCAGAATCAAGAAAAGTATCTCAATGAGCATGTCCCATGTCCTTGCACTTAGTGTGCAAGCTTTGTTTGAGAATAGCAAATGATGCTTGCCCATAAGTGGCTTTGTATGAGAGATATGACAAAGATGTATGCTCTAGAAGCTCTAGGAAGAGATGTCAAAAATCCCATAAGCACAAATAAGAAAAGTGGTACTATCCAAAAAGCTATAAAGACATGTACTTGACACTCATTTCAATGTAATGGTACAATCATTTTGAGTCACTCAAGATTGTGTTTATGAATCCAAGCTAATCTATCTTGGAACCTAATTCACTTGAGTTACAATTTCTCATTTTAATAATGTATAGTGTATTTGATTTGCGTCCACCATAGCTCATCTAGTTCTAGGTCCATGATTCTAAACATGGTATTAGAGCCATGGTTGAGCTAGGCAGCTAGTGGTGTGATTTCTTCTTTGCAAGCTCTACGATTTGTCCCTCCTTCATTCTTCTCCTTTAGCAGGTAGGGAGATATATTCGTTCATGGATTGCTTTGCGAGATATAACCAGATGGCAATTGCAGAAGAAGACAAGTTGAAAACAACTTTTATTACGGTCTTTGGTACTTTTGCGTACCATGTGATGGCCTTTGATTTATATAACAAAGTCAAACATTGAGCCACCTGGTGCAATCTCGGCAGCTACAATATATCACCCACATGTGATCCTGAAGCTCCTAAAGAATCACCCATATTGATACTCCTTCCACCAACCTTCATGTCAGTTCCACCAATGTTAGAGTGTGTAAGGTAAATGTCTATCATAGGGGTATAAGATAAAAGGGTTTAGAGAGAGTGAAATAGGGAACAAGAAGAAAGAAAATGTATTAAGGGATTAGATGAAGTGAAAGATAGTAATAGAGGGAAAATCCAATGATTCTATTCCATATGTGGTCCAACATTATATCTCAATACAACCATATAAGATTCCAAGATTCTAGGCATGCAAACACACTTGGGATGATTGCAAAATAAAATTTGAGGCTATAGCTTAGAAATCCTCTAGCATGCATCAAGATCCCTACTATACATAGAACAAAATAAAAAAATACACCACATAAATCCATACTGTAGTACATGATGCATATTAATGCCAAGAAGCGATATCAAGCATTAGAAACCATCAAAACCATTATTTAATCATTATGGGGCTTCAAAAACCACTTCAATCTTGTGTGAAAATGTTATTATAGAAAGAAGAAAACACTCATTTTAGCCTATAAATCCACTCTAAACTTGAGTTTGGATGGTATTCAAACCTTCTCTAGTGTCAGAGAGTCTAATTCCATAAGCCAATGCATATACAAGATTGCTTAAAGCTCATGAACTTCATGGAAAATATACTACCCTATTTTGCCTTGTTATTTCCAGGTATCAAGATCAATCCATAAACATCACAAGAAACTTAGTTCTTTCTACCAAAGTGTATCCAAAACAAAACCGTTGTATTCATCGTGCTTCTATCTTCTTTGAATAATCATAAGTCATCATCACATGTAGCTTATACATGCAACTAGTATGCTCAATTTTTTAATATACCAATATGTACCTTGTTATAAATTCTATTTTGACAGTCAATTCTAGCCTCAAGTCATCCATAAAGGCTTCCACTTGATGTCTCAAGCTTTGTTAGAATATCAAGCTCCCACTACTCTTTAGTTAGTCTATATTTACTTGTGTGACAGACATTAACTGGATACAACTGTACATGTGTGTGACATTCAATAAGTCAATGTAGTTAGTGACTTAACCACAATCAGTCTTGGTTAGTCATATCTATATGTGTAAGTATCTTTCAGTGAGTATGTCGGGAGAATAATAGATGAAATAGAACAATGAGTCGAGGCTCAACTTTTGCTCCACTCTGTCTCTCTCCCTCTCTTGCAATGTGGTATTAGAGTCATCATGGATGGGCTCACTAAAGCATGGAACTGTGGAGGAGCTTAAGGAAATTGAAAAAAAGGGCTTGTAGGAAATAGGCAGGCAACCATTGTTCTCGAAAGGTATGCATTTGCTTGTGTGAGGTTCTATGCTTCATGGCAGTGGTGGAGACTTGTCAGGGAGCATTCTTGAGCACATTTGAGTGCTCATCTTCATCAAAATCAACACGACTTGCTGCTGTTTGATTAGCCTAGACCTATGTGATGGTGTCTGGTTGTATGTTGATGTCAGATCTTTGCAAGTGATTGAAAACTTGGTCTAAAGCTTGTGTGGAGCCTTTGTGGAGTATCCTTGAGCAATACCTTGTTGCTATAAGAATCATTGCTTGACTGAGAGCTTATTTGGGAGCTTGAAGAACTGATTACAAGTCTAGAACAACAGTGGTCTACTATATACAGATAACCTAGAGCATGTATGCACCTCTAACATGAGCTTGGAGCTCTCAAACTTTTTAAGGAGTACTATTGAAGCACATGTATATGCTGGGAAGTCATATGGAATTGATGTCATGCATTGTAGTTGGGATTTTATACTGAAAAATATTTAAATTTAGATTTTTTTAAATCGCTAGAAACTTTCACTAAATGTAGACAACAAGCATTGTCTCTTACTGAAGCATTACATGTCATTTTGGAGCTCTTGTCATTTATATGACCTAGCATATGTATGTTGAATGCTTAGAAGACTAAAGAGAGCATTTGATGCAACTAAATATTGAAATATGGAGATGAAACAAATGCCTTGACATCTACTTGATTGGTCATTTATAGTAAATGCAATCTATGACTTGGATGATTTATGAAGACAAGATGTCTATAGTTACCCGAATGCTTATGTATTGAACCTATCACTTCAAAGTAAATGTATGACATGATTTGAGGCTATTTTGGAGCTGGATAGACTTGGTTTTACTGAGAATTTGCTGACTACAATCTGTCAACATGAGGTTTGACACTTATACTTGGTGTCTATGCAGTGATTTGTGCCCGTATAGTCATGTTTGGATTGCTACATGTACTAGAAGATGTCTATGAAGGTTTGGGACATGTGTGACATCCATATGACTCATTTTTGGCTTTGAATAAGCTTTTGGTCACTCACAGTTTGCAGTGTTCAAATTGCATGTATGTACCCTGGAAGTAAGGATGCATGTTACAAACCTAAAGCAACTACATAGCATATGTATTGACAAATGTACCTAAAAGTGGGACCACATGTTTGTGGATGTTTTTGGGTAGTTAAAGGGCTGAAATACCTTGCTTTTGACAATAAAATTGTTGCTGAAAACTATCATAAATATTCAAGAATTGCAGTGAGCCAGGGACACTTGTCTACTACACCATGGCTAATGCATAATGCATTGACAATATTACTCAGATCGTTGGAGAGAAGTTGGATAATAAGAATTTTGCCTTGTGGAAATTCAGGATGAAGAATTTTTTAGTTGGTAGAGGTTATGGGGACTTATGTATAGGTGATGAGGCTAAACCTGAAATGCTTGAAAGGAATTTAACAAATGATCAAAAAAGGTCTCATAAGCTATGGATTGAGAGAGCATGCAAGGTGTTACATTGGTTTTCCTTATGTATATTAGATGCTATGGTTATACAAATTATTGGATGTAGTTCCCCAAAGGATACATAGGACATACTCATGAAGAACAATGGAAATGTAGCACATGCAAGAAATATTTAGCTGAAGTAAAAGTTCAATAACATGTCTAGGAATGGGAGAAGCATGCAACCCTACACTACAGAGATCAAGAACATAGCGTATCAAATTGCCACCATTGGATCTTCAGTGTCTGAGGATGATATGATTGTAGTGACATTGAATGGACTTGGCAAAGAGTATAAAGCATTTGATACATCTATTTCTGTGAGATCTAAATCCCCTGATTGGAATGAGCTGATTGCTTTGTTGTTGCATGAGGAAGTTAAGCTTGGGGTGAATACTAGTTCTAGTATGTCTCAGAGCATAGACATTGTTCTTTACTCTAGCCAGCGTGGCAGAGACGGCATAGGCCATGGCTCCTTTCGAGGTCGAGGAGACACTCGAAACACTTATGGATAGCAAGAACAGAATGCCTGGCATGGCATACACATGGCCAACGTGGATCTGGCGGTTTTTAAGATAGGGGGAGATTCCCTAGAGGCAGAGGAGGATCCTAGTAGTCAAATGATCAGTCCAATAGGGACAATGACTGTCATTATTACGACAGATATGGGCATATAGCCAAAGATTTTCATAAAAAGCAAGCTGATATGAAAGCCAAGGGTAGACAACATGGAAATTATGCTTCATCTAGCAGAGTTCTTGGTGATTAGGCTGATAGGTTGTTTGCCATGCAGCATGTGTTTAAGAATGCATTTAGGTAGAGCAAAGATGAGAGATGGTACATTGATTCAAGAGCCTAAAATCATATGACACCTCATGGAGAATGGTTTGATGAGATGGTTGCAAGTTCGCATGGACATGTTTGTACTGGGGATGACACCCAACATACTATTTAGCATAAAGGATTTGTATCTTTGTTGATTGGCTGATGGCAAGAAAAAGAGCCTGCATGATATACTACATATACCTAAAATAATCAAGAATCTTTTGTCAGTTGGAAAGATGGCAGAATAGAATCTGCAGGTGAGATTTAATAGAGATGGATGCTTTGTTGAAGAATATGGTAATGGATGCAAATTGATTGCTAGAGGCTGAAGAGATGGCAGAATGTTTACTCTTGATGCGCCAATTCTGGAATTGAGCGCAGTCATGTTTGCACATGATGGTGGTGCTATACGAGATGTTGAGATATGGCATAAGCGGATTGACCATGTGAATGTACAAAAGTTGAAATCTATGCAACAGAAGGAGATTGTGCTTGGACTGCCTAAGTTCAAGTATCATGATTTTGGACATGTATGTGATGCATGACAACTTGGAAAGCAGTCACGGTTTCCATTTATGAGACATGTACAGAATAGCTCACCACCCTTGCAGTTGGTACATTCACATGTATGGGGTCCATCTCATAATGCTTCGTTTAGGGATGCTCGTTACTATGTATCTTTCATTGATGATTTCAGCATGTACACTTGGATTTATATACTAAAACATAAGGATGATGTGTTTGATGCATTCAAGGAATTCAAGAAGCATGCTGAAGAGCTGTAAAATTTCATGTCTTAGATTAGATGGAGGTGGAGAATATGTCTCTAATTACTTTGACAAGTACCTTGCTAAACATGGGATCAGAAGACAGTTAACTTGTAGCTATACACTCACAACAAAATGGTATACTAGAAAGGAAAAAAAGGGTACTGATGGAATCGGTAAGAGCTATGATAAATGAGAAGATTTTGCCAAATGGTTATTGGGCTGAAGCTATAGTGACTGCTATCTATGTGCTAAATACAATCCCTACAGCAGGGATTCATGATGTAACTCCATATGAGAGGTTGTATGGTCATAAATCTGATATTTCATAGCCGAAGGTATTTGACAACATTGCATATGTGCATGTTTCTAATGAAAAAAGGGAAGAAATTAGATCCTAAAGCTTTCAAGAGTACGTTCCTTGGTTATGCACAAGATCGGAAAGCTTACAAGTGTTATGCACTATCTACACATGAGACATTGATTAACAGATATGTTTTTTTAATGAGCTGGCATCATGGTATGGTAATCCTATTGGAGTGGCTACTGATGGATCAACCAGCACTAGTAATACTAAAAATACTCCTATGGTGAGTACATCTATGATTGGTCTTACAAGTGATGGGTCACCTATAGTAAGTCCTTGGTCAGAACGCTTGCGGAGTCGTTGTCGAAGGGTTTACGAAAGCATAGTCGCGTCTTCAGAAGACCTTGATATATATCAAGATGGAAGATCAAGCAAATAAATAATCAAGACGAAAATGATGCCTGGGTTTAAGTGTATTACAATTTTTGGTTCAAGTACAAGTATCAAGACGGAGCAACCAGAGCAACCAAAAGCCTCGCAAGAAAACCACTTTATGTTATAAATCAGAATACAAGAACATCAGATATGTCATCCAGTCGTCAAGAGAATATCTTCAAATTAAACTCTTCTTCAACTGATAGATCAGCTAGTTTGTGTCTTTAGTGTAGCACTAAAGTCAGTGTCAGTGGATTGAGGGAGAGCACATTGGGGTAAAAGAAGCTCACTCAAAGGAATAAGATGGGGCCGAAGTAGTGATGACATCCATAAGGTGATGACGATCATATATATATTTTTTAAATTGATTGTTCAGGTAGTTGCTTCTCAGAATTCAATAGCAAAGCAAAGATAAAACTTCTCACGAAGAAGATCCACTCTACGTGTGTGTGTGTACGAAGAAAAGATGGTATAAGCCTTCAAAGATATTACTCTTAATGCTCCTATTCACATCTTCTTGGAGGCCGGTAAGTTATGGCCATAACCTTGCCTCGTGGTACAAAGATAGGGTTGAAGAATCTACTAGCAGCTTCCAACTTCTTTCCTTGTCCAAAACTCGAAGTAGGGAATCAGCACTCGAACAAGGGCTACCTCTGCAAATTTATGCAAACTGAGACCAAATTTGCCACTTTGGTAAGCACTCACCAGTGCAGGCTGTAGACCATATGAATATAAACTCCACGTAGCAACACACGACTCAAATTACAAGTCGTAGTAGCTCTGCAAATTTTGCAAACTGAGACTAAGATTTCTCGCCATGAATGGTGCAAGTGGCGAGCCGATATATGAGTCAAATTAGATGGGGAAAACGGCATGCTTGATGTGTCAAAATCACTAATTCCAGTGGATTACACGGGAGCCTTTGTGAGGATGTTGAAGTAAATGGTCTGGAAGGAGGGTCCAAGGCATGGAAGGTCAAGGTACAATAACAGAGATCGAGCAATGGCAGCCGCGTATGATATGATCTTGAACTGGTGTGTGACAATTTTTAGTTAGAGCTACTGAATGTCGTGGGAAATTTTGATTGCTAGGCACCGCAAAAACCAGAAAGCCAATTGAGTGTCTTCCTCAGGCATCATCACCTTCCACCCTGTCTTCTTCTTTGTCGTTATGCTTCCGGTCTTCGTCATGTTCCCGCCATCGTCTCTTCTCTGCAAAAGGTATCATGTCAACATCCTTGTCCTTAGGCCAAGCTGCAACAGAAACAAGAGAGCCCTGTTTGCAATGAAGCTGGTGGGGACCTAGCATAGAGCATAATCCATCAAAAGCAAGCCCATTTGGCAAATTCTGCCCGCAGAGGCGCCTGTGAACCCCTGGAATGCTGCCCTGCTCCTGAATTAAAGGAGCCCATGAATGCTGAAGTGTGCTTCATCTTGAATGCGAGGATCTTCCAGAGAAAGAAGCTTGTATGAGGCAGGAAGCTGATGGGCTGGACCCTTCCAAGATGACAGCTGAGCTGTTGGACTTCATTATATTGCCCCGGCAAAATCAGCTTGTGAGGTCCATTCTAGATACGGTCCATTGATTATATCGAAGCACTGACGACCGATGCGTTCACGTTTTCACGGTAGGCCCATTTCATGTTTGATGAAGCAGAAGAATTATATGTAACGATCAAGACGTCCATTTCGCATGTCCTCCGCTCCCGCACCCTCTCCTCCACAGAAAATCATCCTCTTCCTCTTCCCCATCCTGATTCCTCGGATCCCTTTTCCCCAAATTGCAGAGATCCTCCCTATTTTCGCACTCTCCTCCTCTGTTTCTGCCTGTCCATCCCGCCCAAAATCCTCTCCTTCCACCTTCTGATTCCCCCAAAATAGCTCCCTCCTTTCCCCAAAACAGGATTCGCCTCATCTCTGAATAGAACGGCCTTGCCTACTTGCTTTTTCCCCATTTTAATAGCATACCACGTAACTTTTGCATATCAAAAAGCGGCCTTTGACACCATACTCCCATGTAACATTAGAGCTTTGCAAAATAGTAGCTGCCCAAGTCCACTGTGATACAATGACACTCATAATCAAGCCTGTCTTGATGCTCCTACTAGTTATATTGCACCATTCTGAGGTGTGCTAAACATCAAGTAAGCTCTCACATTTGGCAAACATATCCACCAATGTACTTCGACTTGCATCTCTTGGAATTAGTTTAGTACTCTCTCACAAAGTCCATATTCGGCATATCTTGAAATAAGTGTAGCCCATGAGATTGCATCTCGAGTTTCCAATCTATCAAAAACCTTATTCTTCTCCATCTTCGGCATAGAATGAAAGGGCAAACATAACAACTAAGTATGTACAAAGTAACAAATCTCATGCACAACTTTTGGGTGGTTTACACACCTCGAATGCGCAGCAATACGACATCCACCCCCTCTAATCCTGCGCATCCTCCGGATGGGCCAACTACCCATGATCATTATCATCAAGATCCACAAACAAATCAATCTCTTCGTTATGCATTTCTGGTAGATCAACAGGATATCCAGCCATATCATCTGTCTCTTCCATTGGAGTTTCTTGTCGTTGCTCTTCTCTTAAAAATTCTTCCAATGCATAATCCTCATCATCTCTTTTCTTGAAAATCTTGATTCTTTTTCCAGCAATAGGCACTCTAAGCACTGTTCCATCCAATTCTGTCAGCTCATATGTTGCATTATCAAAGACATGTCTGACTATGTACGGCCCAAACCATCTTTTCACCATCTTCCAAAAAATCTGCAATAACTTCCTCATTTTCCGCATGGTTCTAGTGTGGCTCTCATCCCAAAATAGTTTCTGCCCCTTTCGAAACAGCTGATAAAAACAATCTACTATGTGTGCAAAATGAGGTATCCAAATCATATAAAACACACAAGCTCCAATGAATCTCTGTATCTCTGAAATAGTAGAACAATACTCCATAATCTTGCCTATAAAATCCACCTTCTTATCCACAGTCTTGTATTTCGTGTCAACCCTGGCTTCATTATGCTCTTCTGCATTACATAAACCTTGCTGTAAATCAGCAATTCTGCACTCCAATGGCTGAATATTCTCAGCCCTCTGCTCTATGGACTGCATAGAAACAGCCCCAAACTCTGAATGCTGAAATATTTCAGCAGTAAACTCTATTGGCTGAAAATTTTCAGCCCTCTGTCTCTCTGAAAGCTGATCATAACCAGCTGGAAACTCTGTTTGCTGAATTTCTTCAGCACTCAATACTCTTTGCTGAGTTACCTCAGCCTCTAACTCAATCTGTGACATAAAATCTGCAATTTCATGAAACATGTCCAGGGACTGGACTAATACATTACCATGACAATTCAGCATATCAGTTTTCAGCATATCTCCCATCTCTGCCATCGTATCTGCACAAATCACACTGTCATACATACCATCTATGTGCTCATCATCCTCCAAAATTCCTGCATTTTTCAAATTTTTCTCCTTCCTGCATATATACTGCCTGGCAGCTCTAGACAATCTAGAAGTCTTCTGATAACTCATTGAACTGTTTGCTGAAATCCCAACATAACCGGAGGAGAAAACACTGCTGCTGCCAGGAGGCGAGAACTCCAATCTCCTCTTCTCTGTACCACCGTCGTCTCGCGAAACGGCGGTACCTAATGAAAACCCGAATCCCTCACAGTGGGCAAGGGTGCATCTCTGAGAGTATCCCTGTTTCTAACATGGTTCACACATACAGTCATAAACTGAACTGCTCTCATACCATCTTTACTGCGAATCCGTGCATAAGCAGATCCATCATCCATGACCTTTGTCTCCATGCGCATCTCTGTAATGAATGGCTGACCAAGAATTATGGGATAAGAGCATGAATCCTGCACAAAGAAATGAAAATCCTCCTCTACATCACCAATAGAAACCCTGACACTAGGGCAAGCAGCATATAAATCACCTGCAGTGTTATTGGCGGCTCTCATACGCCACCCATGCTCTACATCCATAGGCCATCTGTTACTCTCATAAACTCCACGAACAATGAGATTAATCTCTGAACCATGATCAACCAATGCAACATAAGGCACCTGTTTTTCTCCAACCTTTACCATCGTCTCTGTAGTTGCCCTAGCCCAATGGCTCCGCGAAAAGTGACTACGCGGTATCAAAACAGGCTCATCAATTTCAGCATAATGCATAGGCTGAACCCTCTTCTCTACCTGTGGCAAAACAGAAGCATTAACAACCATAACCTCATCATCATCCTCATCCAACTCTCCAATCAAAACTCCCTGTGCATCAGTGGTAGACAATGCATGTCTTTTCCTCTTCAGGACCTCCTGAAACTGATCCTGAAACTCTCTTTTTGAGATGCCCAAAATCTCGGAAATAGTGAAAGTCACCTCACTGCCAAGTATCTTATCATTAAAGATTTTCTTCATGTCTGTAGATGTCTCAATATCGGACATCAATCTGAATCCTGGCTGTTTTCTCTCTCTAGGCTCTTGCCTCTTTTCTCTCTTTTGAGCATCCTCCATCTGTCGATCTGGCCCTGGTCTTGAAGACGGTCCTGCAGTAGGTGGAGTAACAAACTCACCCCCTCTAGTCTTCTTAGCTGCACTTGGATTTTCTTCATCCCTCTTACGCTTCTCCTCAACAAATGCATCTGCACCATGAGATTTAGCCAAATAAGCATAAATAGAATACCTGTCAACAGGCGAGTCCCAACTGTCTCTGATCTGATGCTAGAGCCTACGCTAGTCAAAACAGTTTGCTGAATTTTCCCCTTGTTTGCAGTCTCCATAGCATAAGTCCATAGTGCGGACTGAGTCTCCGATCCCTTCTCAATCTGTACTCCATATGCAGAAGCATCACCTCTAGCCGTCACATAAGAAGTACGCGCAGCCATGTCCTCCACTAACTTCTTCATTCCACCTTTACCAAAGTTGGTAGCAAGTGGAGCTCCTGTCTCAGTCAACCAAATCTTACCATCTTGCCCCCAATATACCAAATTCTGCCTCCTTGCATCCTGGAAAGAGTCACAATCCCTGCAATGCTGATGCTCCATACTATCACACCAAATACATCTCCGATCTCTCCTAGGAGCACTAGGAGCACTCCTAGGTGCAATAGGAGCACTAGAAGAAGTAGCAGGCGCAGTCGAAGCAAACTGCTCCTTCAACTTACCCACCAACTCCGCTTTGACTGACTCAAGTGTCAAATCTGTGATACCTTTGATTATGTCATCAAGAGAAGTAGGCACGGATGGAGCAGATGGTTTTGGAGCAGAAGGTGTAGGCATCGGTCGTGGAATAGGTGGAATAGGTGGAGTAGAAACAGTAGGCACTGGCATAGGCCAAGAAACTGGCTGAGGAGGAGAAGAAATAACAGGGATAGAAGTAGGCATAGGAGCAGATGACGGTGTAGGTGTCATGGAACCATTCTGTAGGCGAGTCTTCCATATCCTCCTCTTGGTCAAAGTCGAAACTGCATCCTGAGCATCCTGCCAATCAGTTTTAAGACCCATAGGCTTCGTGCGATCTTCAAGAAGCTCACCCAATTCTTCTTGAAGAGCAGGATCTGCAGCTTGCAAGAAAAGTTCAACTTTTTCAACATCCAATGCTCTTTGTTCAATAGCATCAAGCTGACTATACCTTTCTTCGAATTCTCGAATCAACTCCGAAGCAGCAAGACCTTTGTTTGGCATGTAGACCCACTCTCGGAATGACCGTCGAGTAGCCATACCAAAGTCCTCAAGGAAATATTCTTCTTTAAGAGCCTTCTTAAAATCTTGCCAATGTGTATTTTGAATAAATAAATCAGTTACCTTTGTCCTCAAAGCAGGTGTGACAAGACGAAGGAAGTACTTACTCATAAGTCCAGCAGGAACTCCAAAAAACCCCATCTTGATCTCATATGTCTTCAAATATGCTGAAACATTACGCCCGTCAAATAGCTTCTTCTCACTCTCAACTGCTTCAATAGCCTTAGTCGCGCTGTTTGCATTCTCCTGCTCCGAATAGAGTTGCCTTTGCTGAGACAACTGCTGTTGATGCAATTGTTGTTGCTGCTGCATATACATTTGTGTTTGCTGATTTTGGAGCTGCATATACATGGACATATTCTGCAAAATCTGTTTTAGATCCTCCGTTGAAGTACTTGACGCAGCAGTCATAGATGGAGCTGAAGTAGAGGCAGTTGGAGTTGTAGAGGAAGCTGAAATAGAGGCTGAAGTGTCTCCCATCCTGAAATTTCTGCGACGCTTTCACGTCGGGTTCACCAAAGATGTCGAAGGGTTTACGAAAGCATAGTCGCGTCTTCAGAAGACCTTGATATATATCAAGATGGAAGATCAAGCAAATAAATAATCAAGACGAAAATGATGCCTGGGTTTAAGTGTATTACAATTTTTGGTTCAAGTACAAGTATCAAGACGGAGCAACCAGAGCAACCAAAAGCCTCGCAAAAAAAACCACTTTATGTTATAAATCAGAATACAAGAACATCAGATATGTCATCCAGTCGTCAAGAGAATATCTTCAAATTAAACTCTTCTTCAACTGATAGATCAGCTAGTTTGTGTCTTTAGTGTAGCACTAAAGTCAGTGTCAGTGGATTGAGGGAGAGCACATTGGGGTAAAAGAAGCTCACTCAAAGGAATAAGATGGGGCCGAAGTAGTGATGACATCCATAAGGTGATGACGATCATATATATATTTTTTAAATTGATTGTTCAGGTAGTTGCTTCTCAGAATTCAATAGCAAAGCAAAGATAAAACTTCTCACGAAGAAGATCCACTCTACGTGTGTGTGTGTACGAAGAAAAGATGGTATAAGCCTTCAAAGATATTACTCTTAATGCTCCTATTCACATCTTCTTGGAGGCCGGTAAGTTATGGCCATAACCTTGCCTCGTGGTACAAAGATAGGGTTGAAGAATCTACTAGCAGCTTCCAACTTCTTTCCTTGTCCAAAACTCGAAGTAGGGAATCAGCACTCGAACAAGGGCTACCTCTGCAAATTTATGCAAACTGAGACCAAATTTGCCACTTTGGTAAGCACTCACCAGTGCAGGCTGTAGACCATATGAATATAAACTCCACGTAGCAACACACGACTCAAATTACAAGTCGTAGTAGCTCTGCAAATTTTGCAAACTGAGACTAAGATTTCTCGCCATGAATGGTGCAAGTGGCGAGCCGATATATGAGTCAAATTAGATGGGGAAAACGGCATGCTTGATGTGTCAAAATCACTAATTCCAGTGGATTACACGGGAGCCTTTGTGAGGATGTTGAAGTAAATGGTCTGGAAGGAGGGTCCAAGGCATGGAAGGTCAAGGTACAATAACAGAGATCGAGCAATGGCAGCCGCGTATGATATGATCTTGAACTGGTGTGTGACAATTTTTAGTTAGAGCTACTGAATGTCGTGGGAAATTTTGATTGCTAGGCACCGCAAAAACCAGAAAGCCAATTGAGTGTCTTCCTCAGGCATCATCACCTTCCACCCTGTCTTCTTCTTTGTCGTTATGCTTCCGGTCTTCGTCATGTTCCCGCCATCGTCTCTTCTCTGCAAAAGGTATCATGTCAACATCCTTGTCCTTAGGCCAAGCTGCAACAGAAACAAGAGAGCCCTGTTTGCAATGAAGCTGGTGGGGACCTAGCATAGAGCATAATCCATCAAAAGCAAGCCCATTTGGCAAATTCTGCCCGCAGAGGCGCCTGTGAACCCCTGGAATGCTGCCCTGCTCCTGAATTAAAGGAGCCCATGAATGCTGAAGTGTGCTTCATCTTGAATGCGAGGATCTTCCAGAGAAAGAAGCTTGTATGAGGCAGGAAGCTGATGGGCTGGACCCTTCCAAGATGACAACTGAGCTGTTGGACTTCATTATATTGCCCCGGCAAAATCAGCTTGTGAGGTCCATTCTAGATACGGTCCATTGATTATATCGAAGCACTGACGACCGATGCGTTCACGTTTTCACGGTAGGCCCATTTCATGTTTGATGAAGCAGAAGAATTATATGTAACGATCAAGACGTCCATTTCGCATGTCCTCCGCTCCCGCACCCTCTCCTCCACAGAAAATCATCCTCTTCCTCTTCCCCATCCTGATTCCTCGGATCCCTTTTCCCCAAATTGCAGAGATCCTCCCTATTTTCGCACTCTCCTCCTCTGTTTCTGCCTGTCCGTCCCGCCCAAAATCCTCTCCTTCCACCTTCTGATTCCCCCAAAATAGCTCCCTCCTTTCCCCAAAACAGGATTCGCCTCATCTCTGAATAGAACGGCCTTGCCTACTTGCTTTTTCCCCATTTTAATAGCATACCACGTAACTTTTGCATATCAAAAAGCGGCCTTTGACACCATACTCCCATGTAACATTAGAGCTTTGCAAAATAGTAGCTGCCCAAGTCCACTGTGATACAATGACACTCATAATCAAGCCTGTCTTGATGCTCCTACTAGTTATATTGCACCATTCTGAGGTGTGCTAAACATCAAGTAAGCTCTCACATTTGGCAAACATATCCACCAATGTACTTCGACTTGCATCTCTTGGAATTAGTTTAGTACTCCCTCACAAAGTCCATATTCGGCATATCTTGAAATAAGTGTAGCCCATGAGATTGCATCTCGAGTTTCCAATCTATCAAAAACCTTATTCTTCTCCATCTTCGGCATAGAATGAAAGGGCAAACATAACAACTAAGTATGTACAAAGTAACAAATCTCATGCACAACTTTTGGGTGGTTTACACACCTCGAATGCGCAGCAATACGACATCGTACTCCTATATCCATTGACACAAATATTTCAATGAGGGGGAGATTGGATAAAAGAAAAGAAAAGATACTTAAGGATGTGATAGTTCCACTTACAGTAGGTTATGAGTCATCTAACAACGACAATTTGGATAGTGAGTTGGGTATTCCGTCTGTTATTACGCCCACAGCAAGGCAGAGTTGTTATGTATCACCTCATGAGAGGCAAGCTCAGAGTGAGCCACAGTTGTGGAGATCTAAGAGAGTCAGAAAACCAATTGACAAGTTTATATACAGTGGTTATTCAGCCTACCATTATGCATATATGGCTAGTGTGATAGGTTACAAAGAACCTACAAAGTTTGATGATGCAGTTACAGATGATAATTGATGTGCTGCCATGGATGAGTATGTAGCCCTAGCTGAAAATGACACATAAGAATTGGTTGAGTTGCCTGATTGCAAAGTCCCCATTGGCTGCAAATGGGTGTGTGCAAGTCAGATGGTTCGTTAGAATGCTATAAGGACAAGTTGGTTGCAAAAGGGTATGCATAGCAGTATGACCTTGACTATGAGGAGACTTTTAGTCTGGTGGCTAAAATGGCAACAATCAGAACTGTCATTGCTAGAAATGATGGAAAATGGACATCAAGAATGCTTTCTTGAATGGTGATTTGGTTGAGGAAGTATATATGGAGCAACCTAAAGGCTATGTTCACCCGAACTTTCCTACACATGTATGTAAGCTGAAAAAGGCATTATATGGACTGAAATAAGTACCTAGAGCATGGAATGCTCAAATTAGTACTTATTTAAAACAACATGGATTAAAATTTGGTGATGCAGATCACAGTCTATTCACGAAGAAGACAGATTATGGATATGTGTTTCTAGTGGTTTATGTAGATGATCTTATCATCATTGAAGATGATGAAGAGGGCATTGCTGAAATTAAATCATGTTTACATGCTAAATTCAGAGTCAAAGACCTTGGTGAGCTGAAGTATTTTCTTTAGATTGAGGTAGTCTCTACGCCTCAAGATATATGGGTGCTACACAAGCAATATGCTCTTGACATGTTACATAAGTATGGTATGGCTGAATGCAAGCCTATAGAGACACCTCTTGATCAGAATGTCAAGCTGCAGATTGATATTGGAAATGACACAGAGAATGTGACCATGTATCGACAGATAATATGCAGCTTGATATAGTTGACTATTACCTTGACTATTACCCATCCTGACTTATGTTATTCAGTGGGGCTGATTAGTCAATTCATGTAGAAGCCTCACAAACCACATTTAGATGCAGTCAAGAGGACCATGAGATATGTAAAGGGTACTATAGATTATGGGATATTTTATGCATATGTAAAACCCCTTGACTTGTCAGGGTTTACTGATGCTGATTGGGCTGGTTGTGCCTATGACAGGAGGTCAACCAATGGTTATGCATTTGGATTGGGCAGTAGTATGATCAATTGGCAAAGTAAGAAACAACCTACTGTTGCATTGTCAATTATAGAAGTTGAGTATAGAGGAGCTACCTTAGTGGCTTGCGAATCACTTTGGTTGATGAAACTATTGAAAGACTTGGGAATACAACTAGAAAGCATAGTGAGATTGCATTGTGATAACCTCAGCAATGTTATGTTAGCTAGCAATCCTGTCTACCATGCTAGGTCCAAACATATTGAGGTTCACTACCATTTCATCAGAGAAATGGTCCTTAAAAGGAAGATTGACTTGATTCATGTGAAGACTGAAGACCATGTAGCATATATATTTACCAAGTCACTAGGTAAAGAAAATTTCATATACTTTTGATAGCTACTTGGAGTTTATCAGATGGTTTGAGCTTGAGGGGGAGTGTTAGAATATCAAGGTCCCACTAATCTTCAGTCACTCTATCTTTATGTGTGTAATCACAACATTAGCCAGATACAGTTGTACGCGTGTGTGGCATTCAATAAGTCGGTGTAGTCAGTGAATTAACCACAGTTAGTATTAGTTAGTCATATCTATGTGTGTAAGTCTCTTTCAATGAGTATGACAGGAGAATAACAGATGAAATAGAATAATGAGCTGAGGCTCAACTTTTGCTCCACTTTGTCTCTCTCCCTCTCTTTCAATAAGTTCAAGGCTAAGTCTGGGGGTGTTTTTGGTAGTATCTTCAGGCCCAAATCATTAATTAAATTAGATAAAAGAGATGAAGAAAATTCACTACCACTATATTTTCCTATTTTGGAGAGCAAAGACACTTCAAAGATCACTCCTAGAACCCTTCTTCAAGTCCTTTTTTCATAAGCTTTGATGAATTCCCCTTCTACCCTAACTTGGGATCTTCCTTCTAAGCATAAGAAGAATACATCTCTCCTTTCCAACCTCTCTAGATTTTTTTTCCAAGCATGTTGTCCATGATTGGCTTTCACAAAAAAAGTCTCACTTTTCTCATTCTTACCCTTTGTATGCTCATTATATGTGGATAATTTTCCCTTGTCTCATGAGTGATGGACATTATCTTGAGCACTCACTTAGTCTTGACACTTTTGGTTCTAAATATTTGCAACCTTTACAAAGTACATGGTCACCAACTTGGTAGGTATATCATATGTAAACTCTATTTAACACTTAGCCAGTCTTTTATGTATAACAAACTATCACTCATACTCGTATATAGTCTTGAAGACATGAACTTTCATTTTTCTTGCCTAACATTAGTCAATCATGACACATAAATGAAATCTTAGTATTTCTATATCATTTTTAAGTTTTTATTGAATTAAAAAGTTGTGTGACAACATTCGGAAAGGAAGTCTGGAATGACATGTTGTGCTTTGCATCTATACACTACTTTGAAGTTAAATTCTTGGAGCAAAAGGATCCATCTAGTCAATCTTCTTGGTACATTTTACTACTTGATGAAGTAGACCAAAGCAGAGTGATCCACATGAAAAAAAAGGAATGCTAGAATTTCTTAACTAAATAGATCATTCCAAGGCATTCTCTTTCAATAACACAATAAGTTTTCCCAGTAGATGAGAGCCATCTACTAGCATAAAAATTGGGTCAGAACCATGCATCGGTATCTTATTACATGATTACACTACCTATTACAGTATCTGAGGCATCCACAAAGACATGGAATAGTTTTGTCCAATCTGATGGGACCATAATTGATGCCTTTGAAAGTAATAGCCAGAGGCGTTGGAATGTTAGGTCTGTTGCATCGTTGAAGGCGAAGGCTACTTTAGGGATGTAAGCCAGTTGATTCAAAGGGATAGCTAAATGGACTAGGAGGTATAGATGTCTTCATACTAGTGGACTTGTTTAAGAAACCATAGTACATTAGATGGGAAATTGGGGATTTAGGCCTATATAATGGCAGTCACCATGTGGGGGTCCACCATAATGCCATCTCCAAAAATAACGTGGCCCAATAGGAACCACCTTTTACAGTAAAGACACATTTCATGGGGTTAAGATTAAGACTTACTTCATGGCATTTAGTGAAACAAAGTCAAATATAATACAAGTGTAGAAGAAGTGTGCCAAAGACACTGAAGTAATCTAGAAATACCCTCATGAAGTCTATTAGGTAGGACCCAAAAAATTTTCTGCATGACATTGAAAGGAAGCGGGAGCTTCTTCAAACCAAACCACATTACTCTACATACAAATAGTGCAACACAACTCCTTCATAATCACGAAAAATAACATTGCCAGCTGAACTGAATAAAGATACATATGGAGAAAATATAGAAGAAGAGAAATCAATATAATATTTGATCAAGTCTATACAGTAGGAACAACGAAGTATCACAACGTGCATTCCAATATGGAGCTCGAATCTCCCGACAACCCCAAGCTTATATCATATACATGATAAGGATTCCCAATCTCACTCTCACTCATAATATCATTCACAATCTCATTCAGAATCACAATCACAATCACAATCACAATGTTGAACTTTTGGAAGAAGAAGAAGAAGAAGGATTTCTTTGATCAGACATATTCTACATGAATCCGTGAATTGCTTGAGAATCGTAGTATCTAGCATATGTGTCTTCTTGAATAATATATTCCTCAAGAAAAGCTTGTTCCAATTTGTGACATATCGAATTAGATGTATATATAATAATCTTAATGGTACTTTCAATCTCAATTGTTATAATCAAACTCAATAATCATAGGAGAAATAATCACACGTAACTCAAAAAGAAACGAAGTAAGGGCAGGAACTCCCTGTATCTATGTAGTCTCAACTATCTTGATGAAGTCCAACTTGTTTCTATCATAGCTTGCTACTACAAACTCAGAATATGGATGTATAGGTACTAAAATAAACCAGAATAGGTCTTAGTCACAAGGCTATGTAGACAAAATTGCAAAATTAGAACTTTTTGTAAGAGAAAATGATGAATTTAGATCAAGTATTGTAAATAAAATATTTTTTAAAAAATTACTCATGCATACTATTTTAGGATTTTTATGCATTTTATTATAAAAATCTAATTTATCTATTAAAAATATCATTTATAACTACTATAACTATGTTTAATCTTTGAAGACTATGGAGTTGAACAAATCTATGTGCTAACAAGTTTATGGATATGTATTTTGATTGTTATAATATTTATTTATGATATACATAAGTTTTCACATAAAAAGATATAAAGTTAATAAGTTTAATAGTTTTACAAAGAAGATCATCAAATGTGATCCCTCTTCAAAAGCTTTATTCTCAAAGCTTAGCTACATAACATGCATTAGGAAAGACAAATAGCATCCAATCCATTTTCAAAAACCTTGTTTCTAAACCTTGTTTATGATCTTCAAATAAAATTCAGATTCCTTAAGCTAAAATATCAAAGAAAAAGAAGTAAAAAACCTTTCTTTTACATTGCCTCCATGTTTGTTGTCATATCTTGGATGTGGTTATAAATCTTGAGCATCACTTACATGGATATTCATATTTAAATCCATATATATCTTCATCCTATGATATAGAATACATTTACAATATTATATTATTGATAGTGATTGAATACTTCTTTTGAGAGATAGTAAGATGATTGAGCCTCTTTGGAGGAATCCAGATCATATAAGTGTATTGCAAAAGATACAACTCTAGATGAGAATGAGAATGAGAATCTAAATAAGAAAAAAAAATATAGCCATGATTATTTATAACTAGATATACTTAGATATAATCTCCCAATAAGAGTGAAATTCATTTACGGCATGCTTGCCATGTGTAATCATGTCTAAGTCCAGGTTGTGGTCGCTAGGTGCAATTGGTTTGTATCAACTCTACGGGACAATAGAATCCTAGCATACTTAGACGTGACATAGTGATATGCTAACATTGCATGTATATTGGTCATAGCATATCGAAAAAGAGCTTATTCAAATAGGTAATCATGGGTCACTACTTGATAGAAAAGGAAATAGTCATATATTTAATAGCTCAGTTGATATAGTTCATACAAAGCATCATGGTCTCTCTAGGAGACAACAACGAGAAATGTTAAGACTCAGACAACAATGAGACACAGAAGAGGCATCCAAATACTTACAGTTTATCTCTTCTTGCAGAAGAGAGCTCTCAACATCAGATAGCTTCAGACTTCCAAGCAAGAACAAAAGAGTGACATCCTCTTTGAAATCAATGCCCTACGAGACCAAGTTCTTAAGAATAGCATGAAATTGGCTCAAATGAGCTGCTATGGTCACATTCTCTTTCAAACGAGACCAAGTTCTTAAGAATAAATCCCAAAGTTCTTGATCTTATCCCAAAGTTGCCAAGCACTTTGTGCTTCCTCAACCACATTTTAATGCACATGTTCAGTGAGAGACAAGATGAGGGTGGAGTTGCATAACTCATCAAGATCCATCCATTCGACATTAGTCATAGTTTTAGGCTGCTCTCCACTCAACCTTAGTGGCTTTATCTGCGATTTTTGCACCAATACCTATCAAACTTGGCTCTTCCAATAGGCATAATTCGTACCATCAAGCTTATGATGTTGAACATAGCACTGTCACTGGAAGAAGATGCCATACTGCAAGCTGCAACAATACATATAATTGAAAATTGCTTGTTGTAAACAGAAAAAATGACATAAAAACCACTGAAACCAAGGCAAAATGGCGAGAAACGAATATTTAATGATGGTTCCCAGTAAATACCATCAAAAGTACATCAACTAGGATGATTTATCATGAAAAATACATCACAATTTGGAGATATATGCTTGATGTAATAATTTGCAACAATGTACAATGAGAGCTATAAATAGACCAAAAACAATATTCCAAGTCAACCACTGACTGTCAATGCAAAACCAACATCAAGCAGGCATCAACAACCATGTAATAGTCCAAGTGACATGAGCCAACACCCAAGCATGTCAGACAAAGTCCGTCAATAAAGTGAGTATACCTCCCAATCAACACAAAAAAATGTACATACCATTGCCAAGACCTGACACAAGTCGGTGTCTGCTTAGTGAATACATAGTTGAATTAGACCAAGTACATCTACATGGACCAAGACATATCAACCATACATCATCTACAAGGAGATCTCAATCTCAAGTATCCAAAAGCACAATATGCATAACCTACACTGCTCAATGTCTGATAAGCATACAAAGACACTCCCACTGGAACATAAGCCATAAGTGTCAAGAAAATAAGCTCAAACAAAGCATTTAAGAGCACCAGTGAGAGAATATCCAAGATCATACATCAATAAGATATCTAGAGAATATGAGCGGTCAAGTATCCAACTTACTGCCGTAAGGCAACTCAACTAAGTCCCTTGTCTTATTCTTTGTCAATGCATCCATCTCTTTATCCATAGCATTCTTCAAATATTTGTTTCCAAGTGCTTCTTCAAAGAAAGTGGGTCCAACATGCTAAACATGGGATACCATGTATGAATAATGCATCTTCATGAATCCATTATATGTCAATCTATACACTAGATTTCTCACTCTATTAGATCTCCTCAACTATGGTGCACTAGATGGTATCCATTCTTGCATGTGGTGGAACATACTTTCCTACACTCTTAATCCTTGAAGTTCTTACATGTGGTATGCCAAACTTGTCATCCATATAATCATCCCTAGAACTTTCACACATAGGCTTTTTTCCTTGTGCAACTTTTGCTCTCTTTTGTGCACACCTCAACTTGTCACTCCATGGACTATAACTGCCGCTACTTTCTTTATGGTTTTGAGGTCTAGACATAACCTCAACATGTTGATTTTCTTGACCATTATTTGCTACAAGTTTCATAATATACCCATGATCATCATTGCTCTCATAGACATCCATGTCAACTACAACTTTCAATCGATACTAAGACTCATACTCATTGAATCTCACATCCACGCTTATGTGAAAATCTTTACTAATAGGATCACAACATTTTTAGATCTTCTTCTCATTTGGATATTGAAGGAAAATGCATTCAATAGATTTTGGTTCCATCTTCATCCTCAAATAATAAGGGATATGTACATAGCATACACAACCAAAGACCCTAACGTATGCAACGATACGTGTCCTGCCATATATCTTCTCATATGGAGACATATGATGTGTCAAAGTTGTAGGTGTCTTGTTCATGATATGGACTATAGTATGTACTACCTCAACCTAATAGGTCAAGGGTATGTGCCTTTGATTCATCATTGCCCTTTCTAGTTTGACAATAATCTAGCTCTTCCTTTCTGCCACATCATTCTATTGTGGTATATATCTACAAGTAGGTGTCTTTTGATCCCATGGTCTCTTAAATAGCAAGAGAACTCATTTGACATATATTCTCCACCATTATTTGATATCAAGTATTTAATGTAGCCTCCGAATTTCTTTTTTGCCAAAAGCCTTAAACTCCAAAAACTTTTCAAATGTTTCACTTTTGTGTTGCAAAAAACACACGCATGCCATCTTGGTAAAGTCATCAATGAAAGTAATATAGAATTTGCATTTTCCACTCAAAGAGACATTTTGACATGGACACCAAATATCGAAATGTATCATTTCCAAAGTATAGCTACTTAGCCTCCCTCTCTTTGGAAATGGGAGTCTAGACTGCTTGCAAAACTTACAAGCCTCACATACATGATCATAATTTACATATCCAAACTGTGGAAGCCCATGAACCACTTGTCTAGAATATAACTGTTTAAATCCTTGCAAATTCACATGTCCAATCCTTCTATGCTATAGTTCTATATCTTTATATTGTTCATGCCTTGTCTCAACATACATAGAGATTCGAATGATGGGAGTTCTTGCATCCAGAGCAAATAACTTGCCTTTCTTTTAACCATGAGCAACAAGTGTGTCAGGTCTTCCATTCTTGAACTCCTCAACGAAACACCCATACTTGCTAAAGCTCACTTGCAATCCTTGATCAACCAACTGATGCCCAATTCTTAGTGATAGTGGATACATATAAGACATCCCTAAGCTTATTTCTAGTCCCACCTCTAGTCACCAAGGGCACACTCCCAATACGAGTTATCTTATGTAGTGTGTCATCTCTTGTAGCCAAATACTCTTTATTTTACATTTGTTACTTTCTATCAAATCATTTTGCATAGTGAGTCATATGGTTTGTAGCACCTGAATCCAAAAACTAGTCATCCTCTCTAAGAGGGTCCATTATACTACCTAGTACATGCTCCATGATGAAGAGATAACCTCTATGTGATGAATCATCTCTAGAACCATAGCTAGCACCACTATATCCACCTACATAGTGCCCAAAATGGATCCTTCCTCAACCCCTAAACATACCATTTTTCTTATGAAAGCACTCTCTCTCTCTCATTGACCAAATTGCCCACAATAATGTCATGCACCATATCTCTATGGACTAGAGCATTCTTGCCTCTAGCATAGGATCTCCCCCTACCTCTACGCATAAAATCACTGCTTCCAAGTGTAATATGTCCTCATGCAAAGGTGTCTCCATGAGCATAAGATGATCCTCTAGGTCTAGATGAGCTACCACGGCCTTGCTAATGATAAAACACATTATCTTGATTTGCATTATTTTCACTGCTTAATGCATTGAGGCCCACCTTAATCTCTTCCATAAGGAGCAAAGAAATCAACTCTTGAAAACTAGGCATAGAGCCTCCCCTCATAGAAATCGAGGTATCAAGGGACTTGTATGCTCGTCCAAGTCCATTTAGAGTGATAGATACCATATCATCATCATTAACTAGTACATTTATTGAAGCAAGATCTTCTACAACCTGCTTACTTTTGGCCACATAATCACTGATGCTTCTATTTTCTCTCCATGCACCATGTAGCATCTACTTTAGTGGTATTTTTCTAGCCTTTGGGCATATTCCATACATCTTTTAAATGATTTTGTAAGCATCCTTGTAAGTATTTTAATTTTCAATGTGCGGAATCAATGTCTTTGATTTACATATAGATATCCAATACAAGACTTTTGTATTTTTTCATTCCAATCCTTATACGATTTTGTTAAATCTTTAGTGGGCTCATCAAGTAGTAATAGACATGCATCTTCACCCATAATAAGGTCCCAAAGACTTCTTTCCATTAAGAAAATTTACATATGGTAGGACCACACAATGTAGTTGTCCTTGGTCAACTTGTCACCCACAATTTGCATATTTTGTGTATTTTCTTACATTAGGATGGCTGTTTTTACATGACCAGCCCTTGTGGCAAGGTATTTTTTTCATTTCCCTCTTCTAGCCTTATGCCTCTAGCCTACACCCATCTAGTATTTTACAATTGGCACAGGAGGGAGCCTGGTGCTCTTTTACAAGAGTTTTCCAAGTTTTTTGAGGCACCCTTCATTTAAAATTGCACTTTTTGCCCCGGCTTCGCTTTGGAGGTCCTCTACGTGTCTTTGCTCTTTTTCCATGTTTTTTCTACTTTTTCCTTCCTTTTTCCGCCGTCTCGACTTGGGGTTAACATTACCCCCCTCCTAGACGGGTGCCAGTCCCATGGCACTTCTGTGTTGTTGTAGGTTGGCAGGTAATTTGCCAAGTGGTGCAATGGTGAGGGCCACTTGGAGACTTAGGTGCTTGTGGAAGATGTGATTTTTTCATTTGTTGGAGGAGCCAAATGGGTATTGCGTGGTTGACGGGGCCTCCGAAGTCGGTGGTTTGTTGCTTTTTGTGATGTTTGAAAGGAGAAGGTGTGGTGCTATTCCCAAGGGGAGTGCTTACCTCATTGTGTTAGTGCATTGTGCTTGTGCTAGTGGAATGGGGAGGTGGGTCTAACCGCAGGCAAGCATGGGTGATGTCCCACACTTGAGGACCCCATTTGTGCTAAGGGAGGTGTGGTGCAAGTGGCTTAGGGTGACAGGTCTAACCATAGGCGAGTGTTACCTCCCTAGGTATGTCCTGCTCTTGATGTGTCCTAAGCCTGAAGTGGGGGAGAAAAAGGGCTAGGGGGTTGGGAGTGGAGCCGGCCGACCGAAGCCATCGGACACGCCTAACTTAAGAACCCCTAGGTGCAGTGATTGTGCTTTATGTGGTGGTAAGTGCTTTTGCAAGTGGGCGATGTTGTCCAGTCAATGGAGAGTATTTTTCGTGTTATTCTTCTTTTTCTTTTTCTTTTTTTTAATACAGTAGCGGAATGACAGCCAGGGCCTAATTCTCTTCATCTAATGAGCAAGGGAAGGGGTCGAATGGATTTGCGCAAAAATTGGTGGCTTTGCATATATCCTTCAGATTCATGCGGACGTGGAGAGAGGTGGTGGAGAGGAAGGGGTGATTGCACCTAGTAAATTTGCTGTCATTCATGTCCTCTAGGAGGGCTAGGCAAAAGGAGGGGAGTAGGCTAGCTCTCATCATTAGGTGTGCCATAGTGCAGCTATCAATAACATTGGGATCAAAAAAGAGGGGGGGCAAGCCATTCTCTTGTGGTGTCGGATCTTGCTTGAGTAATAGCTTAAGAAGCCTAAGGTAATTACATGTAGTTATAAAGGCGGGATCTGGGCATCTACCTATCACAGACTGTAGTTATAACTTCCTCAGCCCAAAAGCTCTGTGGTAGGCCTGTATGGCTAAGCATAGAGCAGACACGCTCCTGAATAGTCCTGTTCATGCGCTCAGCCAAACCATTTTGGGCGGGGGTGTAAGGGGGGGTCAATTGACGCTTCATACCCCTGTCATCACAAAATTGCTCAAAAGCACGTGAGACATATTCTCCCCCATTGTCAATCCTAAGGCATTTCAGCCTATACCCAGTCTGGTTCTCAACAAGAGCAAGCCAACACTGAAAGACTGCCAAGACATCGGACTTTTGCTTTATGGGATAAGCCCACACTTTCCTAGAAAAATCATCAATTAAGGTAACAAAGTACTTCGCACCACCCATAGGCATACATGGCATGGGCCCACAAACATCTGAATGTACCAAAGCCAAGGGCTCATTCATGCATGGCCTACCCGATTTCTTATGCGTAGACCTATTCTGCTTACCATAAAGATAATGATCACACGAGTCAAAACGTGCATAGTCCAAAGGCGGAAGATACTGCAAACCAGATAACATTTTCATTCCCTTCAAAGACATATACCCCAAACGGGCATGCCAAAGTGATACATGTGGGATAGAGCCCACTGCCAAAACATGGTGTACAGAAGACCCAGATACAACAAGAGGATAAAGGCTGCCAGCTTTGGCGCCTCTAGCAAGCACAAGTCTGCCTTTGGTAATCTTCCAGGCAGAATCCCCAAAACAGACATGAAACCCTGCATCATCCAACTGTCCTGCAGACATAAGACTACACGTAAGCGCAGGTACATGACGTACATCCCTGAGTAAAAAGGAACTGCCAGTGGAAAACTGCAACTGAATATCTCCACAGCCCACAATATCAAGAGACCTGTCATCTCCAAGTCTGGCTGATCCAGATACAGTACGGTAAGAGTGAAACCACTCACGGTAAGGCGTCACATGCAAGGAAGCACCTGAATCCAATAACCAGCACTGTGCATACATACTAGATGTCTCAGTCAAGTGTGAAGCATCAGAAGAACTAGTTGCAAGTATGAACTCATCACTACCATCGGAATCCTCGGTCTGCATGACATTAATTTCTTCAATCTTGACGCTGGACTTTGCAGGTACTATGCTGCGATCAGAGGACTTCTCCTGCACTTTCTCTTTGCCCTTATCCTTGCGCTTCTCATTGCGCAACTCATGACACTGTGGTCTGATATGGCCCTTTTTTCCACAATGATGACAAGTGACATTAGTGTTACGCCCACGCGACTTACTACGCAACTTTCCACGAGATTTAGACCGACCCTTCTGCGAGTCACGGCCATGGTTATTACCACGATCATTCCTGCCTCCAACTGTCAAAGCATGTGAAACATGAGAGGCATCCAAGTTTTTGCGATTAACCTCTTCCTGCAGAAGAGCACTCTCAACATCATTTAGTTTCAGAGTAGCACTAGAGGCACATAGGGCAGTGCGGAATACATCCCATGACTCATTCAGAGTCCCAAGCAAGAAAAGAGGAGTTACTTCCTCTCCAAAGGTGATATCCTGCGAAGTCAGGTTCTTCAGTATAGCATGGAACTGGCTCAAGTGAGCAGACATAGTCGCATTATCCTTCATGCGCAGATCCATAAGCTGCTTCAACAAGTACATCTGACTCGCCGGACTTTTCTTATCATAAAGATTCTTGATCTTATTCCATAGATCTCATGCACTCTGTGCTTCCTCAAATACATTATAATGTACCTGTTCAGTGAGAGACAATACAATCGTGGACTTGCATAGCTCATCAAGTTCAAGCCAGTCGTCATTGTCCATAGTTTCAGGCTGCTCCCCACTCAACCGAAGTGGCTTAATCTGAGATTTCTACACCAAGACCTGCCAAATTTGACTCTTCCAATAAGAGTAGTTGGTACCATCCAACTTTGTGATGTTAAATATGGCATTATCAGTCGAAGAGGATGCCATAATGCAGGCTGGAAATGCACAGACAATGTAAAACTGCTGGCTGTTTTACTACTGAAAATGCCCAAAATCCACTGAAATGAGCTCCAAATGGCGAGAAAAGTGTGCCAAAAGATGCTGCCCACTTAGTACTAGGTGCGGTACACCAAATCAAGATATTTCAGCATAAAAAATACTGCTCAATCCACCAATAAATGCTTGCTATAATAAATTTCAGAATTGTAATAATGAGAGCAAACTGTCCCAAAACTGGATCTAATGTCAACTAAACAATGCTAGGTCCAAAGCCAGCATAAAGAGGACAAAGCAAAGCCAAATGAGAGTGAAAATACATGATCATAACACTGAGAGATGTCAAATAGCATCTGCCAGTAAGAGGCACACCCCAGACTATCTAGGCAAAATATAGAACCAACTGCCAAAACCTGACACAAATAGGTGTCTGCTCAAAAGAAAGCGGATCCAAAATTGAGACTCAGCTCATAAGCATCCTGTGAACCAAGACATATACTCAATGCAACATCCAATTGTCGGAGTATAATCCCAAAGTCTCAATACATCCATAACTGCTCAATGACATAGACTGCTCCAATAGCATGTAATCCCTGCTCAAGGTCAAGTAAGCATGCAAGATGCTCCCACTGGCACAAAAGGCGTACAATCGAGTTAAGGGCTCAAGCAACCCAAGACAAAGTACTAGTGACAAGTGACCAAGTCAATGCGTCATACGCTTCCCAAGAGCATGACATACATGAAGCAACTGATGTAGCAACCACTAAGCAAGACATAATCCCAATGGCAAGATCTTTGTCAAGACAATACATCCAATAGCAAGCCAAAGTCAATATCCCTGTGAGTCGGAAGTGCTCAAAACATCCAAATCGAAGCTCCAAAATATCTGTCAAGCATGGACGAACTAAGAGGCATCAACCACGGACCAAAGCATATAATGCATAGAGCTTATCCGTCAAGTACAGACAATAGGCATAAGCGGCCCAAATGCCAGTCAAGTCGACCAAACTACCAATGAAAAACCAATAACAACGGAGCAAATGCAATGCTCAAAAGCATTCCGGAATCACGATCATGAGTTCGAAGTTGATCCCCAAAGTGTAATATATCATGACATAACCCATAGCATACATCCGGTATCGATAGAGAAGCAATACATGTGACAAATGAGCTTCAGCCCGCTCATGTACAACAGCTCTAAACAGTCCAAAATTGTCAATTTCCAGCCCAAAAACAATGCCAAATCATGGGCAAATCGAATGCATACATTCCCAAGACATTAGGCATCATGTAGACCGCATACGGGCATCAAACAAGGTAACCGGAGTAGAGTATAAGCATCAAATGCCAATGCCAAGTGTGGCTGCCCTATTTCCAGTACTGTATAATAGTAAATAACAGTCCCAAATCAGCTAATATTTTAGGCCAAAATCATGGCATAATCATGTGCATACATTCCCAAGGCACTAGGCATCATGTAGACCGCATACAGGCATCAAATAGCACAACCGGAATGGAGTATAAGAAACAAATGCTAATGCCAATGGTGCTGCCCTGTTTTCCGCCTGTTATGACAGTTTATGACAGTCCCAAATCTGAAGAAATCAGCCCTGAATGATCAAGACCAATGCCCAAAGCTTGAATGACATCAAACATGAAGTCTATAGCCCTCTTGATCAAGGTAGAGAGCAAGAAGCAATGGCCAAGTGTGGAGCTGAAGTAGACGAGTGCTAATAGCCTGGAAAAAAATGGTGCAATCTGCCTTGTTGGTGCTGAACTTGCTGCTGCTCCACATGGGCTGAAAAGGGGGTAATGGGGGGCTCAAGAAGGGCCTAACAAAGGCCTATGACAAGCCTCTTTGAGCCTTGATAGGTGTAAGGCACAATATGAGGGAAATAAGCTTCAAGGGTTTGAAGCCATGGCTGCCCTTGCTGTTTGCAACCTGTAGACTGAAATAAAACCTTGAAAGAATGATCAAATACCTCAGTATCAATGCCTTGAAGGTGTCTCAATAGGCCGGAAAGGTGCTCGGGAAGCCGGGGAGTGACGGGAGCTCGGGGAGAACGGATATGGCTGCCGGGATGGAGATCCAATGCGTGAAGGGAGTCGATGCGAAGGTAGAGAAGCACCGAGTCGAGCTCAAGCAAGAGGAAGCCAAGCTCTGATACCAGTTGAAAGGTGAGAAGGATCGAAGCTTGCACACGAGCTATGGCGGGAGAGCAAGAGCAAGAAAGAGAGAGACAAGAAATGGGAACTCCAACAGTCACAATGTGTGACCATGCCTTCCTTTATTTACTAGTCACTAAAAAATGAATGTAAAGAATAAAGTGATGTGACGGGTGCCCGCCACCTGCAGTGTGCAGTGGCGGGTACTATCAGTGTAGTAATACATGGGGCGGCACGGCGGAGGCGCCTTTACCCCAACATCACGTCATGGAGTCACTTAGGTTTCCTAAATAAAAAAGGAGGGCATGCTTGAAGGAGGTGGCGTTGGAGTTGTAGATGATGGGGAAGTCATACCACCCGTGGAGGGTGGCAACAAAATCCATGCCTACCCTATGAGGATACGCCACGAATGTGGGGTTGTTCCTCTCGTAGGGTAGGGTTTTGCAAAACGCCATCCAGGCGAGCATGTTAATATCGCATATTCGCCTTCTCTAGAGACATTGGCAGTTGTAGCCCCTTACAGTGTGTGGTACCTCGAACACCTTGTCTTCCCAAAACTCTGATTCCTCCGTGCTCCATAGAGTGGGGTTCTTTGCCTTGTCTTCCAGCCATTTTTGGCTCAATCGGCTGCCAGCCGCAATCACCTCCTCCTTTGCTTTAATTGGCAGGACCCTTCTCAGGCTGTTAGGCATGAGGAAACTAATAGTAAAATGGTCCTTTTCGATTTCTTGATGTTCCCAAATTACCAGCTCCGCGTGGAATTGCGTTGAAAGGTCATTGGGGCATGGTGGGAGGGATGCGGATGGCCGTACGACTAGTTTGGCTTCCAACTGCCTTCTAGTTTCTTTCACTAATTTTCTCCGTCGCTCCTTGAGCATGGTTTGTCTATCTGGGGGTGGGTCAAGTTTTTGTTGTTCCTGATCGTGCAACGAGGGGGGTTGTGGGATTATTTCTTTGTTGGTTCTTCTTATGACAAATTCAATGTCAGTGTCCTCCCCCTGCCGGTCGTCTAGCTGCGCTCCTTCCTCAAAGCCAAGTGCATCTGCCTCCTGGGGGGTTAGGCCAACCAATAGCATGTACTTTCATTGTTCTTCTAAGACCAGCCTAGCCTCCGCAAGTTGGGGTGGCATCTGTAGCCCCGCATGCAGGGCTCTGCGTGTGCGATGCTCAGTTTCTTCTGCACCACCTCCAACGACTCCTTTCCCTTCAGCCGGGTTGTGTCTAGTAATGTGTTGAGGAAGGCCTGTTGTTGGGCAATGAAGACTATTTGGGCGGCGTCCACTTTGCTTTCTGCCAAGATTATTTCTTTTTCCACCAAAGCGAGGCGCCATGCCAGTGCCTTCACCCATTTCTGGTTCTGCGTGGCCCATTCCTCGGCCCTTTTGTTCATTCCTTCCATGCTCTCCCCCTACTTTTGTGCTAGGGTTACGAGCTTCTGCTCCTGGGCTCTGAGTTCTCTGCTCATATTCTCATGCTCCTTCCTTCCGAGGTGTAGTTGATCAGACATGGACTCGATCTCTTTTCACTGTTGCTCCCTCTCTTCTCTTCTCTCCTCTTCTTTGGCGTTTAGTTCCTCCATCATTTGCTCAATGGTGGCGGTTTTTGTCTCCAGTTCCCCATGTTGCATCAGGAGGAGCTTGTATTCCCGCTACATTTGCACAAGTTCTTGATTTTCGTCCTCAAGCCATTGTTTGTAGCTTTCTTCCATGTCTTCTTTTGCTTTCAATTCTTACTTGAGGTAAAATATTTGACGTTGTTGCATGGCTATGATGCGGGTTTTCTCCAGTTGGAAGGCCGCCACTAACTCTTTCTCTGCCACCAACTCAGCCACTGCTATTCTCTTTTTCTCTTCGCCCTCTCCAATTGGGAGAGTAGCTCGGCGACATATTTGTCGTAACTCGCTGGTGGCATCATTGTTGCGTGGGTGGGGGTGGTTGAGGCCTCCACACGCGGACGCTTCTGGTCCTGCCTCGATTCTGCATCCGCGACTGGCCTTTTTGGCCCTGTGGTCATGGTTTTTGTGCTCTTTCCTTGGGCCATTTCTTTACTGATGAAGTATTGCATCCAGGCCACGAGGTTGGAAACTTCCATGCTGGTGGGGATGCTAGGGGTGAGCATAGTGGGTTAAGTGGATGGTGCCATGAGGGTGCAGATAGGATGGAGGGGTGCTTTGCCTTTGCCTTCTAAGACTACGGGCGGCGCGCTTCTGGTGCCTACGCGCTAGAGCTAGGCCCTTCTTCCCTCAGTTGGTTCTAGACTCCTGGATCATCCGCCTTGCATTGTTGCTCAATGGACCGGCATGTGGCCTCGGCCAAGTCCTCCTCTTCCTTTCTTCTTAATTCCTCTTCTTCCTCCGCAACTCTTCTTTGCCTTTCTTTTTTGGCCTTTTTGTATTCTTCCTCTAGTTTCTCTTTTTCTTCCTGCTTTTCTCTTCTTCTCCTTTCAGCCTCTTGCTTTGATGCCTTATTAGCCTGCTTGACTTGCTCTGTTGTTTCTTCTTCTTCCTGCTTTCTCCACCTCTCTCTCTCCTCAGCCTCCCTGAGGGATTGTCTTTTTGCCTTTTCCAAATCTTCATTCTCCTTCCTACGGCCTTTATCCGATTTCTTTTTCTTCTGCGCTGCCTTCTTCTTAGTTTCCTTGACCTTCTTTTTGCTTGATTGCTCTTCTTGCCCCTGTCCTTCTTTATCAGTCTCAGTCATGTCGCTAGATCTCTCCTGGTACTTATGAGGGGGTGACCTGTCAGGTGTTTTCCCCTTCCCTCTCTTCTGCATCCTGCATCTCTTTCACAGCCTCCTGGATGAGCGCTGTTAAGATGCTTCCATAGGCGATGAACGAGGCTTTGGAGGAGGCCTTCTTTCTTTCTGTGGCCTTAGACGCTGGGGATTCTCCTCCTACAGGCATGCTTCCTAAAGCCAGCGCTTTAGCTGCCTGGTCCATGGTTTTGCGCACATAGCCGTTCCAATCAACTTCTGTAATATTTCCACGTGATCGTACCGTTAATATTAACCTTGCGCACGTCGTGTAAACCCTGCACAAAGGGTATCTCTTGCATTGAAATTATTGACCGCATAATGTGTGAGCCGCGCGCGTGAAATAGGGTCCTCCGCTTTGGCAAATCAAGACCGGGAGATCAAAAAAACCGCAAGAACCGCAAAAACACCCTCTTGGGAGGGGCAATTTAATTAAATTAATGCAAATTTTTTTATATTTATCCCTTCCCCCAGCCGATGCACGGCTGGAGGAAAGGGAGTGTGGGGGGAGGGATGGCAAAGAGAGTGTTGCATGGGGAAGATCTCCACGTGGGTGGAGACCCCCTTCCCCACCCCCAAAAGCCTATAAAAACACCCCCCATCAAGGGGGTGTGCTTAGGAAGAGGAGGAGAGGAGACTCTGTGAGGAGGAGAGGAGACTCTGTGAGGAGGAGAGGAGACTCTGTGAGGAGGAGAGGCCGTGTGAAGGGAAGGCTGAGAGAGAGGGAAGGAAGAGGCTGGGGAGGTGGAACGTGGAGTCGCCTTGCTGCCGCCGTGAAGGGAGGAAGCGCCGCCATCGTCAGGAGCCGCCGTGCAAGAGCCGCCAGCACCTTCCCCAGTCCGCCGCTGCTGTTGCCCAGGCCGCCAGGCCGCTGACGCTGCCACCATTCTGTCCGCCACGTCGTCCACGACCCCCCTTTTTGCCCACGTGGAGCTGAGAAGCTCAGAAGCTTCTTTGGAAGCTTCTTTAGAAGCTTCCAAAGGGGGCCTCCATAACCCCCTTTTCCCCCACTTGCCCAAGAGGCCCCTTTTCCCCCATTTCCAAGAAAAGCCTTCATATCCCTCCCCGGGACTTCTAAGAGGAGACGGTGGAGCCTTAAAGACCACCGCAAGATCCATCGAGTGATTCCCGCAAGAAGATTTAAGCCGCAAGCCGTCCGAATTCCGTGCCGATTCGAGTTCTTGAGGACTCCTAAGCTTTCGTCGCAAGCACCATCCCGAAGAGGAACCCAACCGCATACAAGCACAAAGGCAGATCGGAAGTCGAATTTACGACTACGATGGCCCCGAAAAGATCCCAAGAGGCGACCGCGGAAGGCTCGTCTCCGAATGTGCAAGTGGACATCTCCCCGACTCCACAAGTCCAGGTTCTTCCGTGTTAATTCCGCATAAGGAAATGATTAGGCGCACTTAACCCATAAAAGGAAATTGCATTTTTCGCTTAAATTTCAAAGCATATGGAAATGGGAAAGAAATACATCTCTTGAACATTAGGTAAGATTGAAATTGTCATGAATTTGAACGATTAGAAGGTTAGAGGCATGCAGTTTTGGTACCGTTTCAAGGCAATGAGTCTAAACCTAGGCAAAAAAATGGAATTTATAAGTGCATTATCTTCGTCCTAGACATGCTAGAAATAAGCGTATACTGCACATTAGGTAACATACTTCTCGTAATGATTTCATAGAAAAAGGTTAGCACCGTAAGGTATCATTCATTCGGAAAGAATTTAATAGGGTACTAAAGTGTACGTATGGACTTGAAAAATAGTTGTAAGATGGAATAAAATATCACTAGTTTGCATGAGTTTCATCGACTACTTCGTAGCTAGGAGAATGTTATAAATTGCGTAGTCGTCATGAGAAAAATGTCATTCAATAAGAGCCGCCATTAGGAGTAAAAGCATAAGATGCCAAAGGGTAAACAACAAGGTTGTATGTACGACTATTGATGTAAGACCTAGTAGGTCCTAGGAAAAGTTAGTAGCCAGATTATCGTGCGCCAAGGAAAGATAAGTTATCATGAACCATGTGACACGTAGAGGAAATTAATCGCATGCTTACGCGTAGTGGTGGAATTGTATCTATTGCTCTCTGTTAGATTTAGATTATTACCCTTGAGAAGGATCATCCTTGTCGCGGGACAAGCGTAATTGAATTGACTAAGTAATATAAACCACAAGGATTCGTATAGACTTGACTGAGTCGATATGATAGGAATCCTAAGAGTTAACTAGGATTTAGTGCAAGAATAATTCGACCCCGCTTAAGACAAAAACTGTGAATCTAAGGATCTTACACGCATTCACAAAATGTCGAAGTGATTGGATGCTTATATAGGAAATGATCTAAGGTTTTATCCTAAGGATCATGACGAAACTCCGACGGAGTTGCATATTCTAGAATCATGAGCCAAACCTAATTAGGAATGGGTTGGGGGATACCCTAAAATCCTGTTACTCGATGGAGGTAAACTCCGTGATCGGGAAACGCTAAGCAACGGATAGAAGGATTCCGTGGAATAGATGCAATACTTGTGCACAAAGCCGCAACATTGTTGACAAGTTATTGAAAGAATTTAACTTACAAGAGGATGACTAATCATCCTGTTACTTACTTTTCTTGGGAATAATTTGCCAAGGAAGAGTAAAGTTAGGTATTTGAAAATGACCAGACAATAAACTGAAGCGACATGGTCGCTGGATCCTGCTACAACAAACCTAATGTGTTGGAAGGGTATGACCCTAACCCAAGAATGATAGGAATCTTGCCAAGTTGCAATTGATTCCGGATCGAATGCGGGTTGCATTCGGAGGAAAAAGGAGTTATTCCTTGACAGTTTGCCAGCCAAAACGACCCTTGGAATTTGTTTGTGCTTGTAACCTTTAGAAAAGCACTGTTTGCATTGTTTGCTCAATGAACTAAAGGAGGAAAACATATCTAAATACTTCAGGTTGAAGCCTGAAGGGAGAGGCAGCTTCAGTTACCCCCGACTGCCTGCCTAACCCTAGCCAAGGGGGTTGTGAACCGCGCCGGGAACGTGGACCGAACCCGCCGTGAGAGGTCTCTCCGTTGAGTTCTGCTTGGAGCAGGAGGACGCTTGGGTGCCAGGGGGGGCTCTGGCTGTAAATCCCTCGCCTTCCGGGCCCTGCACAAGAGACTAACGTGACTCGGGATTGGATCTCGAGGCCCGCATACTAGTCTACGGGCGGAAACTTGGAATAGTAATCACTGAAGGATTACTGGATAGCCTTCGGGCGGATTATGAATACGCCTACGGGCGGAAAACTCCTTGTATTGCAAAGATAAAGGAATAAAATGATAACAAAGAAGTTGTTTGACATTGTTTTCTTTATGTCCTGTGATATGATTACGTGAAGGAACCAGTGCTTAACAGGGTTAATCAAGGAAGCTGTTTGTTATATGTCAAACTAATGTGGTAGGTAATTACATAACTAAAACAAACTGAGGAAAGTGCGGAGGATGGACCATGGGTCCGTCCTACGGATGGGTGGTCCCGGTTAGCCGGGAACTTTTCTCAAAGTCTTCAACGGACAGAGGATGATCGTCATCACCGAAACAAGAAAGGAGAACGATGACTTGGAAATACCAATTACCCGATTCAGGCTGTTTTAGGGAAACGGAATGGGACTATGCCTTTTGGCAGAGAGGTCGAGCCTTGCATCCCTCTCGTTTCCCATTCTCCTTGAACCAAGTGCAGCATGAATTCGCTTCAGACCGGGTGTTCTGCGTAAAGTAGTTCGATCAGGTCTGACGCTAGTCGCTGTTAGCAAACGACCAAACAATTCCGTTCGATCCTAAGTGGAAAGCGTCCAGGACACTTCCGTTACGGGGCAGACGCGGAAGGTCCTAGATTACAAAACCCGCAACATTCCATGGGAGTGCCGGGTGGAGTCTTCTAGACAACCTTTCCGATGGACTGCTAAGACGTGTCCTAGAGGATGTTAGTGGACACGTTACAGTTGGTATCAGAGCGGACTTATAATGGAATTGTTTTCATAAGATTTCATTAGAAGTGAAGTAAAGAAATTGTTCCTGTCCAAACATTTTCTCATCTTCAATGCTGTCTTCCAGAATTACGAAGCATGGAACAAGTTCCTAGTGTTCCAAGTCATGTTTATGACCGCGATGCATTCCACGGATTATCGACTGAGGGTTGAGATGATGAACATCCTAGACCGCATTTACAATCCATCGCCTGTGTACATGGAACAGAGATGGATGGGTGTTTCAGGGATCTATTACATAACTGCATATCGACCTGCGTACCTTCAAATTAACTTGAAGAGAATCAAGTGGATGGAGGATTTGAAGATCGTGAAGCTGTTCATCTTTGTTGAGGCTCACGCAAACGCAACCCTACAGGTTGGAGGTCGAAGGGTTAACCAGAATAAGTATGTGTACGGAGAAGTGATTCAAAGAATTCCTGCCGACCGAATCAAGGTTTTGGGACGTCATGAGAAGAATGGATATCAAAGGAAAAGATACCCTAATCTTCCAATGGACTATCGATTCTTGAAAATCGATGACCCTAATCCGTACTACTACTCAGTTCCTGTAGCTGAATGCAATAATATCTTATTCTCCTCGAATTAATGTATTAACTTGTTCCATCGCCCCAAGAAATAATTGCATCCCGAAAGGGCTATGTTGATATGAATGGAATAAAACTTTTTAATCAACGATTGTCTTGACATGAATATTGATAAAAGTAATTTGGTCTTGGCTAAAAGAATACGAGGACGTAGTTCTGAAGAGTTAACAAAATGCCCACTTCAAAGAGAAGTTGATCATGAAATAGGACTAATACCCGGGACTGCGCCAATTGCAAAGAGACCTTATAGAATGTCCATTCCAGAGGCTATTGAGTTGAAGGAGCAACTCAAGCAACTGTTAGACCAAGGCTACATCAGACCTAGCAGTTCCCCATGGAGAGCTCCAGTATTATTCCAGAAAAAGAAAGATGGGACACTTCGACTATGTATTGATTACCGTAGGTTGAATTAATCAACAGACAAGAACAAGTACCCTATTCCTAGAATAGATGAGCTTCTTGATCACCTTCAAGGTGCAAAGATCTTCTCCAAAAATTGATCTCAGGTCAGGCTACTATCAAATCAGGATCAAGGATGAGGATATTTTTAGGCCATATCTTGATGATTTCATGCTTGTCTTCTTCGATGACATTTTAGTCTATTCTAAACGGGAAGAAGATCATGAACCCCAACTACGGATTGTGTTGGAGACAATGAGGTCTCATAAGCTGTATGCGAAAATGAAGAAGTGTGCATTCTTCAAACGGCAGATTGAATATCTAGGATTCATCGTATCATCAGAAGGAATTTCAGTAGATCCAGCCAAAGTCAGAGATGTGCTTGAATGGCCAATACCAGTATCTGTCAAAGAGATACGTAGTTTTCTTGGCTTGACAGGATGGTATAGGATCTTTATCAAAAACTATGCTTTGATTGGAGCACCTCTTACCGACTTACTAAAGAAGCAGACTTCTATTACATGGTCAACTCCCGAGCAAAATAGCTTCGACCAATTGAAGCAATGTTTGGTATCAGCACCTATTCTGAGACTTCCTGATCTCAATAAGGAGTTCGAGGTAGTAACTGATGCTAGCATTCTTGCATTGGGGTGTGTTCTTATGCAGGAAGGTCATCCAGTAGCGTATTCTTCAAGGAAATTGAAGAGTCACGAAAAGAATTATGCTACTCATGATCTGGAGTTATTAGCTGTCATCCATGCTCTAAGGCTTTGGAGACACTACCTGTTGGGAAACAAGTTCACTCTAGTAACCGATCATAAGAGTCTCAAATGGATTTTTACCCAGAATGAGCTCAACATGAGGCAACGTCGATGGATTGAAGTATTGGAGGAATATGATTTTGAAATCAAGTATCGGCCAGGAAAGGAGAATGTGGTTGCCGATGCACTCAGTCGCAAGGCATTCCTAAACTCCCTAATCTTGCAGAATCCATCAACGGCCAGATCTCTGGCTACAAAGGTATCTATGCCAAGCAACCCTATGCTCGAATTAGCTAGAGAGGAAGCATGCCATGACTTAGCCTACCAAGCAATGATAAAAGAAATATCTACCAAGGATCAGAATCCGAAGTTGCAGGCAAAGTATCATGAATTTTCTATTGACAATGGACTTATTTACTATAGAACAAGGCTATGCATACCAGCAAGCCAGTCACTTAAGCAGAAGATATTGTGGGAAGCTCATGACTCCCCTTTCGCAGGACATCCCGGCTATGCAAAAACTCTTAATGCAGTCAGGAAGAGCTATTATTGGGAGAGGCTCAAAGGTGACGTCCTCAAATATGTCACCGAATGTTTGTCTTGCCAACGTATCAAGGCTGAACATGTCATGATGCCAGGAAAATTGCAACCACTTGACATTCCCCAAATGAAATGGGAATTCATCAGTATGGATTTTGTGGTAGGCTTACCCCAAGTCCAAGGAGGATACAACTCCATTATGGTTGTAGTTGACATGCTTACTAAGGTTGCACACCTGATTCCAGTAAAGACAAACTATAAAGCCTCCGATATTGCAAGAGTGTTTATCAAAGAAATATTCAAGCTACATGGGCTACCTAGAAGGATCATTAGCGATCGAGATTCTCTTTTCACTTCTCACTTCTGGAGAGCTATCTTTGAAGCTATTGGGACTCAACTCTGTTTTAGCACTGCCTACCATCCCCAAACAGATGGACAAACAGAGCGAGTAAATCAAATCATTGAGGATATTCTTAGGGCTTACTGCTGTCGAGAGCCAAAGAGATGGATTCAATACTTGCCATTAGTAGAATTTGCTTACAATGCTTCTTATCAGCAGAGCATTCAAATGACTCCTTTTCAGGCATTGTATGGTCATGATTGTCGAAATCCTCTAAATTTTTCTGATCCTACCCTGAGAGTGGAAGCTTCAAGACAAATGTTGGAGGACATGGATGACCAAATAAGGTCAATAAGACAAGACATACAAGCAGCCAAAGATAGACAAAAGGCATATGCAGATTTGAAGCGTCAAGAGCGGATCTTCGGAGAAGGAGACATGGTCTTCATTCGAGTACGGCCGAAGAAGAGTTCTTTATCTCTAGGTAAATGCAAGAAGCTAAGTCCAAGGTACTGTGGACCATATAAAATCCTCAAATGCCTAGGACCCAATGCTTATAAATTGCAGCTTCCTGATAACCTAAAAGTTCACAATGTATTCCATATTAGTCTCTTGAAAAAGTATGTACCCAACCCAAATCATATACTTGATGACCAACAAATTGTAATGCCTAGTCAAGGAATCCTTGAACTAAGGCCGGAAAAGATTTTAGATGTCAGGGAGAGACAGTTGAGATCTAGAACCTTGAGAGAATGCCTCGTCCAGTGGAAAGATTACCCCGAAGAGGATGCTACCTGGATGGATGAAAGCTCTCTCAATCTTCAAGATCCCCAGTTTATCTCGAGATGAGGACATCTCGATTCTTTTAAGGGGGAGAGAATGTAATATTTCCACGTGATCGTACCGTAAATATTAACCTTGCGCACGTCGTGTAAACCCTGCACAAAGGGTATCTCTTGCATTGAAATTATTGACCGCATAATGTGTGAGCCGCGCGCGTGAAATAGGGTCCTCCGCTTTGGCAAATCAAGACCGGGAGATCAAAAAAACCGCAAGAACCGCAAAAACACCCTCTTGGGAGGGGCAATTTAATTAAATTAATGAAATTTTTTTTATATTTATCCCTTCCCCCAGCCGATGCATGGCTGGAGGAAAGGGAGTGTGGGGGGAGGGATGGCAAAGAGAGTGTTGCATGGGGAAGATCTCCACGTGGGTGGAGACCCCCTTCCCCACCCCCAAAAGCCTATAAAAACACCCCCCATCAAGGGGGTGTGCTTAGGAAGAGGAGGAGAGGAGACTCTGTGAGGAGGAGAGGAGACTCTGTGAGGAGGAGAGGCCGTGTGAAGGGAAGGCTGAGAGAGAGAGGGAAGGAAGAGGCTGGGGAGGTGGAACGTGGAGTCGCCTTGCTGCCGTCGTGAAGGGAGGAAGCGCCGCCATCGTCAGGAGCCGCCGTGCAAGAGCCGCCAGCACCTTCCCCAGTCCGCCGCTGCTGTCGCCCAGGCCGCCAGGCCGCTGACGCTGCCACCATTCTGTCCGCCACGTCGTCCACGACCCCCCTTTTTGCCCACGTGGAGCTGAGAAGCTCAGAAGCTTCTTTGGAAGCTTCTTTAGAAGCTTCCAAAGGGGGCCTCCATAACCCCCTTTTCCCCCACTTGCCCAAGAGGCCCCTTTTCCCCCATTTCCAAGAAAAGCCTTCATATCCCTCCCCGGGACTTCTAAGAGGAGACGGTGGAGCCTTAAAGACCACCGCAAGATCCATCGAGTGATTCCCGCAAGAAGATTTAAGCCGCAAGCCGTCCGAATTCCGTGCCGATTCGAGTTCTTGAGGACTCCTAAGCTTTCGTCGCAAGCACCATCCCGAAGAGGAACCCAACCGCATACAAGCACAAAGGCAGATCGGAAGTCGAATTTACGACTACGATGGCCCCGAAAAGATCCCAAGAGGCGACCGCGGAAGGCTCGTCTCCGAATGTGCAAGTGGACATCTCCCCGACTCCACAAGTCCAGGTTCTTCCGTGTTAATTCCGCATAAGGAAATGATTAGGCGCACTTAACCCATAAAAGGAAATTGCATTTTTCGCTTAAATTTCAAAGCATATGGAAATGGGAAAGAAATACATCTCTTGAACATTAGGTAAGATTGAAATTGTCATGAATTTGAACGATTAGAAGGTTAGAGGCATGCAGTTTTGGTACCGTTTCAAGGCAATGAGTCTAAACCTAGGCAAAGAAATGGAATTTATAAGTGCATTATCTTCGTCCTAGACATGCTAGAAATAAGCGTATACTGCACATTAGGTAACATACTTCTCGTAATGATTTCATAGAAAAAGGTTAGCACCATAAGGTATCATTCATTCGGAAAGAATTTAATAGGGTACTAAAGTGTACGTATGGACTTGAAAAATAGTTGTAAGATGGAATAAAATATCACTAGTTTGCATGAGTTTCATCGACTACTTCGTAGCTAGGAGAATGTTATAAATTGCGTAGTCGTCATGAGAAAAATGTCATTCAATAAGAGCCGCCATTAGGAGTAAAAGCATAAGATGCCAAAGGGTAAACAACAAGGTTGTATGTACGACTATTGATGTAAGACCTAGTAGGTCCTAGGAAAAGTTAGTAGCCAGATTATCGTGCACCAAGGAAAGATAAGTTATCATGAACCATGTGACACGTAGAGGAAATTAATCGCATGCTTACGCGTAGTGGTGGAATTGTATCTATTGCTCTCTGTTAGATTTAGATTATTACCCTTGAGAAGGATCATCCTTGTCGCGGGACAAGCGTAATTGAATTGACTAAGTAATATAAACCACAAGGATTCGTATAGACTTGACTGAGTCGATATGATAGGAATCCTAAGAGTTAACTAGGATTTAGTGCAAGAATAATTCGACCCCGCTTAAGACAAAAACTGTGAATCTAAGGATCTTACACGCATTCACAAAATGTCGAAGCGATTGGATGCTTATATAGGAAATGATCTAAGGTTTTATCCTAAGGATCATGACGAAACTCCGACGGAGTTGCATATTCTAGAATCATGAGCCAAACCTAATTAGGAATGGGTTGGGGGATACCCTAAAATCCTGTTACTCGATGGAGGTAAACTCCGTGATCGGGAAACGCTAAGCAACGGATAGAAGGATTCCGTGGAATAGATGCAATACTTGTGCACAAAGCCGCAACATTGTTGACAAGTTATTGAAAGAATTTAACTTACAAGAGGATGACTAATCATCCTGTTACTTACTTTTCTTGGGAATAATTTGCCAAGGAAGAGTAAAGTTAGGTATTTGAAAATGACCAGACAATAAACTGAAGCGACATGGTCGCTGGATCCTGCTACAACAAACCTAATGTGTTGGAAGGGTATGACCCTAACCCAAGAATGATAGGAATCTTGCCAAGTTGCAATTGATTCCGGATCGAATGCGGGTTGCATTCGGAGGAAAAAGGAGTTATTCCTTGACAGTTTGCCAGCCAAAACGACCCTTGGAATTTGTTTGTGCTTGTAACCGTTAGAAAAGCACTGTTTGCATTGTTTGCTCAATGAACTAAAGGAGGAAAACATATCTAAATACTTCAGGTTGAAGCCTGAAGGGAGAGGCAGCTTCAGTTACCCCCGACTGCCTGCCTAACCCTAGCCAAGGGGGTTGTGAACAGCGCCGGGAACGTGGACTGAACCCGCCCTGAGAGGTCTCTCCGTTGAGTTCTGCTTGGAGCAGGAGGACGCTTGGGTGCCAGGGGGGGCTCTGGCTGTAAATCCCTCGCCTTTCGGGCCCTGCACAAGAGACTAACGTGACTCGGGATTGGATCTCGAGGCCCGCATACTAGTCTACGGGCGGAAACTTGGAATAGTAATCACTGAAGGATTACTGGATAGCCTTCGGGCGGATTATGAATACGCCTACGGGCGGAAAACTCCTTGTATTGCAAAGATAAAGGAATAAAATGATAACAAAGAAGTTGTTTGACATTGTTTTCTTTATGTCCTGTGATATGATTACGTGAAGGAACCAGTGCTTAACAGGGTTAATCAAGGAAGCTGTTTGTTATATGTCAAACTAATGTGGTAGGTAATTACATAACTAAAACAAACTGAGGAAAGTGCGGAGGATGGACCATGGGTCCGTCCTACGGATGGGTGGTCCCGATTAGCCGGGAACTTTTCTCAAAGTCTTCAACGGACAAAGGATGATCGTCATCACCGAAACAAGAAAGGAGAACGATGACTTGGAAATACCAATTACCCGATTCAGGCTGTTTTAGGGAAACGGAATGGGACTATGCCTTTTGGCAGAGAGGTCGAGCCTTGCATCCCTCTCGTTTCCCATTCTCCTTGAACCAAGTGCAGCATGAATTCGCTTCAGACCGGGCGTTCTGCGTAAAGTAGTTCGATCAGGTCTGACGCTAGTCGCTGCTAGCAAACGACCAAACAATTCCGTTCGATCCTAAGTGGAAAGCGTCCAGGACACTTCCGTTACGGGGCAGACGCGGAAGGTCCTAGATTACAAAACCCGCAACATTCCATGGGAGTGCCGGGTGGAGTCTTCTAGACAACCTTTCCGATGGACTGCTAAGACGTGTCCTAGAGGATGTTAGTGGACACGTTACAACTTCATGCAGGGTATGAGCTGCCACATTCTCCAGTACTGGCACACTGATTCGGTGCATCAATGTGTTGTAGCGTTGGCTGGAAAAGAGCATGTGTATCAGTTTTGCCTGCAATCTGGTTTCTGTATCGGGGATATCTTGGATGCTGATGCTGTCATTTGTCAGCACGTCCTCCTTTCTCATCCCCAGCATGGCGCACACATCTCTCATCCCCAGCCTTTTCCACCAAGGTGGGGGTTAAGCAAACTAACACTTGGTATTCTGTCCCCTTCCTATTGTGACAGTGCCACATTCATTGTCGGGGTCGTAATACCTGAGAAATTCCACACAGCTTGTGTGGTCGGGTTCTTGTGCGAATCTTTCCACGTACTTGGTGAAGTTGCAACTTTCAACAACTCTCCTGGCCACCTCTTCCTTGGCCACTAATCCTTCTATATTATAAATAGTTTGAAATTTTAGTTGGTTGTAGGTGCGGCTCTCCAGGGTGATGCTGTACTGCGCTCTCTCCTCTTCCGTAAATGGAAGCCGGTGGGCACGGTCTTGTTGCGACATTTTTTGTTCTTGTCACAAACCGAAATTTTCATTAGTGTTTTCCAGATAGTAATTGTTGATTGCTGAAAAAAAGAGAAACTCTATGCTTTTTGAATGAATTCATTAAGAACCACTATAGATTTTCATTTTCGGCCTTTGACTTTTTGCCCTTTACTTCAAAGTTTCCATGCCCTTTTTCCTACCCCATCCGTTTTTCATAATATATGTTTATGTGTTTCACTAATTTTGATTTGGTTGGCCTGATTTGATTCACCTCACCCCCTCCCCTTCCAGCTTGAGAAGGATCCTTCCTAGGATTTAGGGTCAGAAGGGCAAGGGCATTTGGCATGGTGGCGTAGAAGTTACTTGTGAAGGAGCCAATCATAGAACTGGGGGTTGTATTCTAAGTGAGCTTCGCGGTCCAGATCAGAGGGTTGAATCCCCACTTGCATGATGTATGTGAGAACATCTGTTAGGAAGTCACCAGAGTTGACACGGCTAGCAATGTGTAACTCTTCCTCAGTCAACAAGCGGTCGAGGTAGGGGTGTCCTTTGATGTGTTCTTCCATGGGTCGGCCCCGAAGAGTGGTTAACACTCTTTACGAGGCTGGCGCTGTCAAGTGTTTTTTTGAAAATTGAAAATTCCTAGTCAAACTGTAGTTAGGTTTGATTTTTGCTAGCTTAGTTGTTTGCGTGATAGTTTTTTTTGTTGTTTCATAATTGGATTTCTTGTGTTTGTCTAGCTTAGGATTTGTTTCTGTCATTTTGTTTGATTTTTTGAGTGTGAAACTTGACAACCTTGGTCGAGCTTGGTATTTTTTTGAACAGGATGAAGTTTGTGTTTGTTAATAGCTACAGAACATTGAGGAGCTAGGTATGTTTTCTTGTCAAGATTTTTGCACATCATGGGGATAATGGGTTCACGAGCACTTCACGTTACACTTGTTGATGCATTGCACTCGGGGGTCGTCTCCTGTTCTTATGAAATACTTCCATGCCATGGGTTGGGATTGTGCACGTTTTGCACCATCATTGAGCACTAGCATGGCATGAGATCCACTGCAGCTATATGCAGTAATTTTTAGATGCACGCACACATGAGAGAGCACCTGTCACTGAGCACGCACATTTCTTGCACGCACGATATTTGGGATGCTCATCACAAAGTTAGGAACCTCTGGTTGAGAGTGTAAGGTGGTTGAGAGAGTTCAGGGTCGTGAAGGATGCCACCAATTGTGAGATGGGTTGTTCTTATCTGGTCAACATCTTGAGAACCATCATTTTCTAGAGTGATTGTGAGATTTTGGATGGGTGGAGCAGAGTATATCATATCTTTTTTATGAGAGTTGAGAGGTGAGGATAAGAAATTTTAAATTAATCAAGAAATTTTGTTTGCATTTTGCATGATGCATGATCACATGTAGATAGACTAGGCACAATTTCTTCAATGCATACATTTTTTTTGTGTGTAGCATCGATTGATTGGTTGCATATCATGGATCCAACATTTCGTATTTTTTCAAATCATGTATGGTTGTGCACGGAGTTCTCTTTCATAGCATATTCTTGCTATGGCACATTGCATTAAAAAATAGGTTCATATCCAGAGAATATTTATTTTGAAGACTCAAGGATCAAAGGAAAAGATCGTACATTTTATATCATCAACGAGTATTTCTTGAAGGAAAAGAGAACATGTGTGCTGAAAGTGTATGCAATCACAAGAACAATAGGCCAAGGAAGGGAATAAGTCGTCCAAGATAAAAGATGGAGAAAAAATGATGTGATTTACAAAAATCAGTATTTTTTCTCGATTTTGATGGATTTTCATAATTCTGCTCTCGCTGACTTATTGACCAGATGTGTTCCGATCATTTTGAGTACCCGAATGACTATATTCGGAGTTCAAATGACGAAGTTATCATCCAAACAAGTTGCAAATAGGCATAAGAAAGAAAAAACGAAAATAGTGAAAAATAGTAGAAAAGCAAAAGCCAAAAGCTGAAAGTAAAAAGCCTAATGTATGTGAGTGTGGATAGAAAACTATATAAGGAGATGAGAATGGAGAGTTAAGGGCTTTCCCCCTCTTATACAATTGTATTTTGTGAGAGAGGAGAGTGGAGGATCGCATGCTAGAGTGAGCTCTTGTCATGCCAATTTGAAAATTGGAGCTTTTGGATGTCTAAGTGCCAAGTGTCGGCTCAAGGTTGTTAAGGTATGAGAATATATTTCACTTGGTTTATTTTTGAAATGTTGGTATTTTTGTTGTGTTGTGGTTGTGTGATGCTCTACCCGCATATGGGTTTTAAAAATTTTTTGAGCTATAAGAGGCTTTGTTTTGTTTTTGTGTGGCTTGTGGTATGTGATCGAATAATTGAATTTTTTAAGTTATGTTGTGCATTCGACAAAGTCAATTACCCCAACCGGCACTCCTTAACGTCTCGTTATCGGGTTGTGAGTGAGGCTTGCTCTCGATCACCGCTCGCATAACAATGTGACATATGTGGAGTCATATTCTGCTGTTTTGATAGCACGGCGCTGCTCAGCGTTGGTCATTATGTGGCACCCTTCGACTTCCCATTTCAGCCTGATAGTGTACCAATGCCTTAAGAACGGGGAGTCAGTATCAGCGAGCTTTGATAACACTGTGATTTCTTGATTAGTGATAGCAGAAGTGGTTCGCTGATCGTATGACATGATGAGGTGCTGTTTGATGGCTTGCTCCTTGGAGATCTTGATGTTGAGCAATTCAGTAGGGGAGTGAGAAGCGTTTGCGAATGTGAATTCAAAGGTCTCCCAGGAGCATTGCATGGTCTGAAATTCAGTTGCAAAGGGTTCCTCCAATAGTCTTAAGTCCAAGCGGTCGTAGCTTAGTGCTAGCAACATGAAGGTAGTGTCTAGTTGTTTAATGCATTCCACCACGTCATCCTCGGTGTCCTCAGTGAGTTCGGCGACCAGTGCTAAAAAGGATTTGCATTCATAGGAGGGTGTAAGGCCGACGGGTGGTCGAGGTTTGCTAGAACTAGAGCTGTAAAGAGTTGCGGTTGGGAATGTGCTTGAGTCTGCGGTTGGGCTGCTTGGATTATGGGTGGATTAGGAGCAGCCACAACGGACGAACTGCTACATTCAGGGTGGATTTGGGGAGTCAGGTTGTCTTGGTCGGTTGATGACTCATGTGATGGAGTCTGTTGTTTGGGCCGATAGGCTTGTGTGACTTTCTTGGGCTTAGGCGTGTATGAGTCGGATAGCTGTAGTTTTGGAGAGCATTGCGGTGAATGGTTTGGAGGGTTTATGGGACTTGGGTTGATCAAGCTTGAGGGCAGCATATGAGTAGTGCCTTTGGCCGGGTAGGCCTTATGGATCCATAGCCACGTGTTGCCCACATAGTAGCCTTGCACATGCAAGAGGGTTTTAGGGACCCATCTTTGCTTGAGCATGTGGCGCTTGCTGTGACTATGTCCTGGCCTCCTAGATTTAGGGATTTTGGTTTTATGAGGATAGGAGTGTCGATTCCTAGATGGCGATTGCGGCTGCTTAGGCTGCCATTGAAATCTAGGCTGTTGGGCCTTAGGTTTTGCTGTTGTGGGCTGTGATTCATGAAATCTGGGAGGTGGCGATCGCGCACTAAACCCCCTCCTTGGAGTTGGTTATGGATATTTCTATCGGTGGCGTTGCAGACAGTGATGAGATCGCGCAGCCCTTGCTAAAGGCTGTGATAACACGAACGTTGCCTATTGCGAGGTGGATGCACTGTGACTCATAATCGACATTGCAGTGAGTCTGCTTTTTGAAAGTTCGCCCCAGTAGTGACTCTGTGCCTGTGTTTTTAGCATTTGGCAACACGTGAAAAATCATTGGGACAGTCTCAGACTCGATAGAGACGGCGGCTCTGCACTTGCCAAGAAGTGTGTAGGAATGGGCCCCATATGGGCTTATTTTCGCATTAGTGGGTTGAAGTGGCGGTCTACCAAGTTGAGTCCAATGATCGTGAGTTAAGACATTGAAGTCTGCTCCCTCATCGATCAAAGCGTTGAAAGCGCATGTTTGTTTTGTAGTGACCGTTATATGAAGGTATGCAGGCTTTATAGCTTCCTCATCCTCATAATCAATCTCAGTGATTGTGGCCACTCGTATCTTGATAGGCAGCTCTAACATCGGGGGCTCGTGCAAAGGATGGGTGGGAGGGTAGTACTTCTTGGCACGACTGCCATTGAAGAAGCCTATACCCTCATCGTCTAAGTCTCGAGCTCGACATTGCATGTGCGATTGATCACACGAACTTTGAAAGGCCCAAGACCTCTAAATTTCATTTTCTCCTTATGCCCCTTAACTGAGTAGAGGAGCACTAAGTCGCCATGTTCAAAGTCGCGCTGCTTGACATGCTTGTCAAACCAACTCTTGCGTCGGGCCTTCTCACATACAAGCACATGGGTGGCTGGAGGGCGAGTCTTTGAGAGGTGCTCGAGTTCGACCAGGCATTGCGTCCATGCCTCCGTCCCTTCCCATCGTTCTTGAAGTGCTATTCTCAGGCTAGGAATGAAGAATTCTAATGGTAGAACCGCTTCAGTTCCATAAGTCAATCTGAAGGGGGTTTGACCTACAGCTGTTTTATAAGCTGTGTGGTAAGCCCGCAGAGCTGCCATCAGCTTGTTGTCCCAGTCGATGCGTGAGGCTGAGACCACCTTGTTCAGAATATTGATAAGAATCTTATTCGTGGATTTTTCCTAACGTTTGCCTGAGGGTAGTATGGCGAGGATTTGCGATGGATGATGAAGTGCATGCCTGAGTCTCGCTGACCAGTTTGATGGGGCAGCCGAATCGCGAGATCACCTGCTCCCATAAGAACTTGGAGTCGTCCTAGCGTTGTTTTTTCGTGTCACTCTTGCTTCTGCCCATTTCGTGAGGTAGTCCGTGGCCACAATGATGTAATTGGCCTGTGAATACTGTGCCTCAAGACTGATGGGTCCTATGAAGTCAATTCCCCATTTTTCAAAGGGTTGTCATGCAATAATAGGGGTCAATGCCATCTGATCCTTGCGAATCGGGACTTTTTTCCGTTGGCACTCGTCACAATGCTTGACGAATCGTACTGCGTTGCAAAAAAGTGTGGGCCACCACAGTTGAGATTGCAACACTTTTCGTGATATCGTGTCTCCGCTAAAGTGCCCTCTAGCAATGCCGCTGTGCGCCTCTGAGAGCACACCATGCATCTCATGTTCACATACGCATCTGCGCAGCAATCTATCTTGCCCTAGCCTATAGAGTTGGCCTGCGATCAGCTGATAGGGCTAGATCTTAAGGATTAATCGCCTAAGTTGGACTTTTTCTATCGGTTGATCAGGCAGTTCATGTTCAAGCACTTGGACTATGTCATTCACCAAATATGGTGTTAGATCAGCTTTGAATAAATCAGCCTTGAGTAAATCACCCAATATGGTGTTAGATCAACCTTGAATAAATCTCTCTCGTTGGACATGTTAAAGAGATGGGCGTCAGGTAATTCGTCAACAATGCCTTGTCCAGCGGCTTCTCCCATGGGAATGCATGACATATGGTCAGCCATGTAGTGCTGTTTTCCTTTTCGTACAACCACGGAGAAGTCGAATTCCAAGAGCAGAAGGATCCACCGAGCTATGCGTCCTGTAGGGCAAGGTTTGTTTACTAGATAGAGCAGGGCTTGATGGTCCACAAAAAAGGTTAAAGGTGTGGCCAATAGATAGTGCCGAAATTTCTTCACAACAAACACCATGGCTAATCCTTCTCTCTCTGTCATCGAGTAGTTCATTTCCGTCTCAGTGAGTTGTCTACTAGCAAAGCTCACTGGATAGTCTAAGTTGTGTTCGCTAGGTTGGCACAACATTGCCCCCACGACAAACTTAGAAGCATCGATATGCACGTGGAAAGTAATGGTCCAATATGGGGCTCGTAGAATTGGTGTTGTGGTTAGAGCCTTTTTCAACTCTTCATATGCTCGTTGGCATGCCTCGGTCCATTCGAAGACGATCAGTAGCTTGTACAAAGGTCTGGCGATCAATGTATAGTTCAGTATAAACCGTTGATAGTACCCCGTATGGCCTAGGAAGCATTGAACTCCCTTGTAGTTGATTGGGGGTGGAAGGTCAACAATAACCCTAATTTTCAAAAAGTCAGTGGCAATGCCATTCTGCGATACAGCGTACCTTAAGATGCATCCATTCTTTACCCAAAACTAGCACTTTAAGGGGTTCAAGGAGAGACGATATAAGCGACACCGCTCAAAGACCGCGCAGAGTTTCTCTAAGTGTTTGATCCAAGTCGAGTGGACACAGAGGTTGTTGACAAAGACTTCCAACTCCTTGCGAAGCATGTCTTTAAAGATGGTGCACATGAGGCGTTGAAAGGTGTCAGGAGAATTAGTCAACCCGAAGGGCATGACTATGTAAGCGGAGACGCCCCACTCAGTGGCGAATGCAGTCTTGTGCCTGTCCATAGGATGCACTTGCACCTAATTGTACCCTGAGAAGCCGTTCAAAAAACTGTAGGCTTCCTTTCCTACCACTCTCTCAAGCATATGCTTGGTGTACGGCAATGGATAGTTGTCCCTCTTAGTAGCAGCGTTCACCTTCTTGTAATTGACGCACACTCGGATTTTTCCATTCTTCTTCATCACGATGACTATGGGTGATATCCAGTCTGTGTGTTCAATTTCATCAATGAATCTCACTCTCATCAGCTTATCAATCTTCTCTTTGACAGCATGAGCGTGTTTTGGATTCATAGGGTACTGTTGCTGCTTGACCGACGTTGCATCTGGCGTCATGGGTATGTTGTGAGTCATGACACTCGGATCTACCCCCTTAAGCTCTTCTAAGGACCAGGCGAGCACGTTTATGTACTCTCACAAGAGAGCGACAAGACTCATTTCTTCTTCCTTAGTCAGGTCATCGGCAATGAAGATTGGTTGGGGTGTTTCCCCTTCCTAGGCTAGCTTCATCTCCTTGACCTTGGCTAGTCCCTCGATCAGTTCGCTTGTTTGCCCTTGACGCTTGGCACCTAACATAACTACTACCCTATCCCCATTTTTGAATTTCGTAAATCATTTAGGGAGGTCCTACGGTTTTTGTTGTTCATCCGTTTGTGTATTCCTAGGTTGTTTTGCCTTTTTCTGCCTTAATCATCTGCTCCTCAGGTGGACGGGTAGGTCCCCCTTGGTGCGTTTGGATGTAGGCGGCCTAGGGATTTCTGGATCACTATCCGAACTAATCTGACTCAGAGTTGAACTCCCCGCCGTCACTAGAAGAGGTGGTCTCCCATGGTGGGCACAGTTCGGACGGCGACTAGGTCCTAAGCAGTGATGTCATTCCTGGCTGGGCTAGGCCTACTTGCTCAAGATCTTTGGCCCCTATGTGTTCCAACCAAGCACGATCACATTCCATGCGCATGGCTCCTTGCTCTATCCTGAAGATACTCTTTTTCTGCGGCTTGGAGTCTGCTCGTATTTGCTCTATTTCTTGCCCCTCAGTGTCGTACTCCACGGTGTCTACCTCACCCTCACTTTCATCACTGAAGGAACTGCTCTTTGTCAAACTACTCATCATCTCCTAGGGCTTGGTCTATCTCTTGTCTTTGGTCAGGAACTAGGACCCAATTATACATGAGGTTTAAGTCATGCACTCTGGTCCATTGCCACTTGGATTCATCTAGGAGATCCTTGAGTGGTTTGAAGTTTGCAGCTGGATTGCCAGCTAGCTTGTCCGTTAAGTATTCTAGTATCTCCTGGAGTTCCCTTTTGTTGGTTGGGACTTGGAAGTTGACAGGTTTAGGTTCTCCACGAAGGGTTCTTGCCATCATGCAAATTGGTGCGGACGGTGTGTTGTTAGACTTGCCGATTGTTTTGATGGCTTGCTCATACACCTCGTGATCAAAGAACGGCAAGTCGATTGTAACGAGAACGTGCATCCAATCCCGCTCGTCCTCTGGGCATGGGATATACTTGGTCAAGGGTCCATAGGACTTCTTGACCTCGATGTTACCCTTGAGCATAGCAGAGATGGCATCTAAGTCTACTGGTGAGGTCTTCCAAGTGTCCATCTCTTGACCCTTCAACCCACTGCTTAAGATCTTGCCATAGGGTGGGATGCTGCCTAGGCAGATCTCCTAGGCTTAGTGTTACAGGGGTAGTCACCAACGCGGTTAGGAGATCGTTGGGTGCTCATCTTTCTCCTAACCTATATCGTCCTGACCAATGGCCATGATTGATCTGCGGCCCTGTAGCATCAAGGCTTGGCCCTAGCGGCACTGCTTGTGGTGCAGTTGCTTCCCCCGACCGTCGTTGAGGAGGTGAGGTTGGCGTGCTTATGCTGGAGAGGTCATCGATTTTGTCCTCTATGATGAGCTCAGCATCTTTTAGATGCTCTTGAGCCTCCTTCACCCATTCCTTCACTTTTTCTATGGCCTCTAACTGTCACTTCGGATGCAGATATTCCCCTACCTTAGCACTTTCCTTTTTGGCCGTCTTAGGGACTAAAGTCTTTGACTTTGCATCAGAGACCTTCTTTCCAGCAGGCAGAGTTGTAGCACTCTCCGTTTTTAGTGTGATTTTAGCTTTCGACCTCTTCTTCTTCCACCTGCGACTTTTCTTTCCTATCGAAGCTGCGTCAAGGTTGCTAGGTCCTGGCAGTGATATGCCGGCCTGCTTTGTCTGGGCATAGGTCATGACCCGTGTCGCCTCCCCATCGAGGTTCTGGACTCCAAGTAGCCCCAATGGGATAGATGGTACATTGGTTCAGCTAGAAGACGGCTTTTTCTTTGGGCCATCGATGAAGAGATGAGTGATTCCGCACTCAGCACACCTTTGGTCAGCCTTGTCTCTGTTTTGTTGCTCCCTTTCAGGGCAACGTGATGAGACATGACCTGGGTGATCACAAGTCCAATAGGTGATTGGATCCTGCGTCTGTCCTCCTAGGCCTCTACCTCGTCCTCTTCCTAACGCCATCACCGGCACGGGGCAATAATCCATGAGGACATCGTTGCCCTCATCGTCATGTGAGACGTAGGGGCATATGTAAGTTTCTTTCTCATTTGGTTCTTCCACATAGTGGATTGGAGTATCGCTTGGTGGATGGGTCACGTAAGGGCCAGGTGGTCTGGATATGCCAGTAGGATTTATGTCCATCCTAGGAATAGCTGGCTTAATGTCGTTAGGCGCAAGGAGGGCCAATGGGGTTCCCCTTCCGAAGAATGGCTATGGCCTGTTCGCTAGGTAAGGCTAGCCATAGGGTTGCGAGTACGGAAGTCTTCTTGGTAATCTACAATGGGCGACGTCATGACCGAACCTACCGCAGTTAGCACAAGGTCTTGACCTAGGGTCTTGACACTCGGCTGGCAAGTGGTTTCCGCCACAGTACACGCATTGTACATGTGGGCGCGTTGGTCGTGTCAACATGTCTTGCAACTTGGCTAACTCTATCTTCACATCAGCCAAGTCTTGATTCATCTCGGTGGCCTTCCCCTTATCTTGGGATGATGGGACTGATCGCTCACTAGAGGCTCACGCTCTCTCTAAGCTTTGCGAGTTGGTCTCTTCTATGTTCGAGCTCCTGGAGCTCCGCTCCTTCAGCTGATCATCGACTCTAATGGCTTCCTCAGACACTCTAGCTAGCGCATCTCACTGCAAGCTCGAATTGCCTGCCAAAGCCTTATATAACTCCTTGTCTCGAATTCTGCTGATGAATACAGTCAAAACTGCTCTTTCAGTCGGTCGCTCGCCCATAGGGATTCTCTTGAAGAGACTCTTCACATGGGTTACGTAGTCGCAAATGTCCTCCTTCTCTTTCTGCTTGATGTTCATCAAGCATACTAGCAGATTGTCAGAGTATCCAGGCTCGCCAAATCTCTTAATGAAGAGATCCTTGAGGCCACTGAAGTTGGCTTGTTCTGCGGCATCTAGGCTTGTATACCAAGTCCTTCCCTTGTCGCCCAAGCAGAGCCCGAACGCTTGAGAGCGTTGAGTCAGGTCGTTGAGGGCGTTGGCTTCGCAGACTTGCTCAAACTGCTCTACAAAGCTGTATGGATCGTCCTGGGGTTGATATTTGTCGAGTTGCTTGGCAACAACAGGGATTTTAGACTGGCTCTTTGAGCCTTGGTTCGCTCCTAATCCTGCAAGCAGAGATGTCGCTAGTGCCGCAGCACTTTTCTCTGTTGCCGTGTTATCTAGCAACCGCTTCATGAGAAGCTCGCTCAACGTCAAGTATCCTTCTAGGGCTCTCTCGTGATCTGTTCGATTTCTTCCTGCTAAGTTCAGCACTCGCTGTACCTCACGCAACTCCGTGCTTTGTCTTTGGCTCCTAGCCTGCTAGTCCCTATTGTATTCGACTATGCTTTGCAAAGCCTTGTGGGCTAGTTTCCTCTCTTCTTCTAGGTCTACGAAGATAGCGTCTGCCGTCCTGCCGTAGTGCTCATACTGGACGAGTGCATCGAGCCGCTGACCAGCTGTTGAATAGCCTCCGAGGGAAGACTTTTAAGTCGAGTTTCTCATTAGACCTATGGTCTGAGCCTTCTTCTGCCATAGTCCTATTGTCGTGCTCCACCAAGTTGTCGATCAAGTTGAGTAGATTTGTCAAATCCACGTCATTGACGCCACCTGTTTGGTCCTACTTCACACATTGATGGTTTGTCTACGTCTTGGATCCTCTCATATTGGTGGGTTCCTTGAGTGGTTTATCTCAGTGAGTCCCTTAAGTTATTGAATACAATCCTCAATTTATGGTCACTTAGCATGCGTGTCGCTCCTCGTGCACTTGTGCTCAATTAAGATTTCAATTTTTTAAAGTGTATTCAAGTACAAAAATTCAAGGTGAGTGCAACAAACAATCTCGAAGCGTCTTATGCACTCTCGCTTTGTTTCGGGCCTAATAGGCTTGTTGGTCAATTTTTTGGCCACCTTGATAGGGTTTAGGGTCTTTCTAGTATGTTGCCTTGTTTTTTCTTGGCCAATCAGGTTTTAACTGCTCAGTGCTTTGCGTCTAGGTCTCTGGGTCTCGCTGCTGCCTACTTCAAGCTGCCAAGCCGCTGCTCCCTACGATTCTATCTATTCATGTGCCAGAATCAAGTTCTGAGCATCAGAAGGACTTTTGACAGTTTGTGCTGCTGAGCTCCAGCTGGGTCAGGTTAAATTTCTGAGAATTTGATACAAATTTTCACTCGGCCCAGCTGGTCCGAATTGCAGGGTCCGAGTGGGTCACTCAGATGGGCCGAGGTACATGGGCCGAGGGCCGAATTTGGGACTCGGAAAAGGTAGACTCGAACGGGCCGAGGTGCAGACTCGAACGAAGTCGCTCGGAGGAGGTCACTCGGACGAGCTGAGGCAGTTGGGCCAAGGGCCGAATGTGACATGTGGCTACTGAGGCCGAATCCTATGGCTCGGATGGTTTGGCTCAGACAACCAAGGGCCGAACGCTCCAAATGGTCAACTCGGACGAGCCGAGTAGGTCTGGGCCAAGTGGGCCGAATACAAAAGGGCCGAGGGCCGATTCTAGGACTCGGCCCAGAAGCGACCGCTTGGACGGGCCGAACGCGGCGCAACGTCAACAGGGAGAGTTTGATTTCGCTCGATTCGTGCGATTTACCCAATCATAGCAAGCATAAAACTCCAGATCCTATCTAGGGGGATAGGGGAAGGGATTCATATACCTGAATAGAGCAGTAGGCTTGTCGATGGTGAGATTGGAGCAAATCGTGAGATGGCTCTCTCTCTCTCTCTCTCTCTCAAATTGAAATGGTCACAAATGAGCTCTACCTTGGCCTCTTGGCTCTTATGCCCCTTCCCGGGTATAGTGTTGATGCCCCCAATCACTCACTTGCCAAACTTAGGCATCACAAGCGAGCTTTTTACCATTTTTTGCACGATTTTTGCCATGTTTTACCCTGTTTTGCAACAGTAAACCCTACCCTTCTCCAATGCCATTTTCTAATCCTAACCTACTCTAAATGCAACAAGAATCGAAAGCAAAAAATTAAAATAATTTCTCCATGTTTCCCAATCATCAAAGAAAAAAATATCTCAAAATACTTACTTGTTTTGAAGATAAAAAATACCCAAACTTCCTATTTATCTCAAGCTCCATTTCGGGGATGAATCCCTTACTTTGATGCTCGATAAGAGGCGCGCAAGTGCTCAAGCTTGAATAACAGAACCAAAATGTGGGAGCTTTCGCTCAACTGCCAGGACTCACGGACCACTTATTGCTTCAAGCGTTTCAAGCGAGCTCTAATGGCTCTCTCACCTAGCCGACGCGCCGTCGATCCTATGAGTGTAGTAAGCTTACCTTGATGCCGATACGAGTTGCCTCCTCTCTCACACACCTCGGTAGCTCCATGATCCTAGATGCGAGCTCAAGCATCCTCAAGCCTCCTCCATCTTCAGGCTCCATCCTCCATATACACGCGCGCAAGAAAAGAGAAGAGAAGAGAAGAAGAAGAGAGGAGATGGTAAAGAGCTTTACCCTCTTGATCCCTCACTCTCACATACTTACTCCCTCACACTCTCACACTCCCTCTCTCAAGAGCACACACAAGCAAGAAGATGAGGAGAAGAGAATAAGAAGAGAGCTCTTGTTAGCCACACACCAAAGAATGAGCTCTCATTCACTTTTTGAACTTTATATATACAAACCCTAAAATCCCATGGGCACCCATCCCTTTTTTACATGTCTGGCCCTTGTGGCAAGGTCTTTTTTTCCATTTCCCTCTTCTAGCCTTATGCCTACACCCGTCTAGTATTTTACAATTGGCACAGGAGGGAGTCTGGCGCTCTTTTACAAGATTTTTCCAAGTTTTTTGAGCCGCCCTTCATTTAAAATTGCGCTTTCTACCCCGGCTTCGCTTTGAAGGTCGTCTGCGTGTCTTTGCTCTTTTTTCATGTTTTTTTGCTTTTTCCTTCCTTTTTCCGCCATCTTGACTTGGGGTTAATAGCGCCACGCCTAAGATGCGTGCCCATAAAAAATTATGATAATTTTAATACACGCTATCGCCCAATGCTTCCCAATGCCACCGCTGCCTGCTCTACACATTAACTGAAGCATTCACAATTGTTAGAAAATAATAAAATTAAACAGACAAAAGTGAATACCTAGAAGTCTTCAGCTACAAAATAAATAAATTGGTTAGAACTCAATCCTAACCTTAATTTATTACAAGTGCGCACTCTAAACTCATAAATTTCTATTAATTTAAATATGTATTTTGCGGAATCACTCGCTATGGAATCACCCACTTGCACATTAAATTAACAAGACACTCAAAAAGGACAGGCGTCCCCATCGACTTTTCACACAAGGAATCCACCTTATGTATGAGCCTCGGCAATAAATAAAATTTTATGGAATCCACCGCAAAACCTCACGAAATCCACCGTGGAATATGCCTCGTGGCATCAGAAGTAGATGCCTAACTAGTGTTGCTTTCTTTTTTATTTCTTTTCTCCTCATCTAAACAAGATTGGATGGTGCTTTCGAGGGTTAGATTAGGGATATTTGTGTGAGTAGTTACAAGGGTTGGGAATACCTTCTTTACACCTTTCAAGAGAACTGCAATAGCATCTTCATCATGAATTGGATCTTGAACTAAGGATAGTTGTGCCATGAGTCCCTTTATGTGTGGGATTAACTGACCTAGGTTCTCTCCTTGCTTATACTCTAGGCTTAAAATTTGATCAAGGGAAATTTTAGAGTTCTTTCTTTTAGTCCTATAAAGCTTTTCAAGCTCATCCCATTTCTCCTTGGCAGTGGAGAACTAGTTGGTCAACGTGATGAATCAAAGATTCATCTAGATGAAGCATGATTATGGTTGAGGTCTTTCATCATCTTCTACATCAAGTGGGTTGAATGGGTCAATAACCTTGGTCCCTTAGATGAATGGCCAATATCCCCATTCCATCACTTTATACTTCACTAATACCTACCATGGATGAAAGTATTTTCTGTTGAACTTACGGATTTGAGGTCTAACATTGGCATAGGCCATGACCATAATAGGAAGGTCTTATCAATTACACTAGGCAATGGTAGTGTTAAAGAAAATGAAATGATTAATAAGTAGTAGTCTCAAATGTAATTTCTTACAAGATGAGATGCGAGATGAGAAAAAAGGTCTATGTGTTTATAACCTACACATAGCCTTACACTGATCAAGAAGAAAGATGGAAGTTAGGCACTCAATGAATATACTTAAGATAGAAAATAATCTCCTCAAGAGACTGACATTTAGTGTAAAACATCTTCCACATACTGGTTAGAAATAAGATCATGACTATGAAATGTAGCATTAGTCCTTACAAGCACTCATCTCATTGTATATGTTTACAAGTCGGCTTTCTTATGACCTTAATGATATCCACCAAGTGTCTTTGAACCTGAGATGGAGCTTCTAGGTCTGAAAATGACTCCAATGGACTTAAATAAATGATTAGAATCACTAGTAGTGTCAACGAGGGTGATTCATGTTGAAAGAAGAAAGCTTGAAGCTTTTGGGGTATAGCTACTAGTAGGGTATATAGTTACAATTTTACTTTGTGTGAGTAGTAGGGATGGAATTTCCATAACCCCTCTAGGGTGAAGATAGTCCACCTTGGGGGGCTAAAAATGCCCTTTGCTGGCTCAAGGGATTGTGTCTTGTTCTACTTGTGCTGCAACTTGAATGTTCACACTATTTGAAAGTGCACCAGATTTGCATTTTCTGTAATGCCGTGTTGTTGTGCCAACAATGTCAGGGTTTTTTACGCCAAGATGTTGCATTACCAGTTGAGAAGAGATCTCCAAAATGAATCAAGACAAAATATGTCATCCTTTGGCAACATCAGCTCCTCCAAGGTTTGCAGGTCTAGTTTGGCTATGGAGGTTGAGATGTTTAAGTAAGGAAATGGCATGCTCATGTGCACTTAGTGGGAGTTGAAGTTGAAGGAATATTTTTGGATGATAGATGGCTCTGATACCATGTTGAAGTATCCATGAAAAGGTGTGCATGAGAGGGAGTGAGAGGTCAAGTACAAGAATAAGATCTTGCTTAATGAGTTGGTTACAACTACAACTGGTACACTCTCTCTTAATTTGAGAGTGAGCTCTCTCGATGGCTAGGGTTAAGGTTTTCCCATGCCCTCCAATCCATTCACACATAGCTACCCTTTTACACCCTTGCATACATAAGGTTCGCATGCCTATCTCTCAACATAGAAGGTGTTTAACCTTTATCACATAAGTGAAGACTTTGCTTTTATGGATGTTTTGGATCTTCTCTTAAGCTAGGTATTAAAGGTTGAAACATAGCATTGTTTTGAATCACAAAAGAGTTTGGTGATAAAGGGGAAGATAAGAGGAAGATAAGAGAAGTGGTAAAGCTTGTAGTCCAAAACAAAAAGATTTTAGTCTCTTGACTCAAAGCTTTTAGTGAAAAGCTTTAGCTTGACAATGGGCAAAAAGAAAAAAATGATGCCACGGTAGTTCCTCCAAAAGAGGACAACTGTTGGCTTATTGGCTTTGTTTAGAAGCTAATTGGAAGTCCTATGTAGATTAAGGCACATCGCAAAGAAGACCATCTTCTTGTTTCTTCGAATTTGACAGATACGGTGAACCAAATAAAGGATTAGGTTGTTGCTTCTGAAGACCGTCTTCAATTTGATTTCAAGAAGGAACCAAATAAAAGATTAGGTTGTTGTTTATAGAAATAAAGCTGTGATTGTAGATGGCCATGTACAGAGAAGGGAATGTCCCTCTAGACCATGAGCTTATGGTTATGTTGAAGCACACTTTGACATATGCTTGACACATGAGCAAAGGAAATGGCACCAAAGTGCCTGGGTAGTTCATTATATACCCTTTATATCATGTGCATTCAAGGCCTATTTATAAATATCTTTATTTGTGAAATTTTCATTAATAAAACATAACCCTTTTCTATTCAATTTATAAGTAACCCCTTTATATGGGACCCTATTGTTTGTAAAAAAGTGTAAAAATAGTATTTTAAATATTCCTTATATTGAACCCATGTGATACACATAATTATTTATGACTGAACTCGCCAGGACAAAGTGCTGATGGAGGTGTCATATACAATATCTCTTGCTCTCCTTGTGAGCTTATGTGTGTGTAAGTGTTTAACCTTTATCAAATAAGTAAACACTTTTCTTTTATGGATGTTTTGGATCTCCTGTCAAGCCAGGAAGTAGAGGGTGGAATGTAGCTTTGTTGTGAATCACAAAAGAGTTCAATGATGAAGGGAGAGATAAGAGGGAGTGAAGTGGTAAAGCTTGTAGTCCAAAACAAAAAGCTTTTAGTATCTTGATGTAAAGATTTTGAATGAAAAGCTTTAGCTTTGCATGGGTGAAAAGAGAAAAAGGTGACATGGTGCCAATGAACAAGGAGGACTCGGATTCTTCTTCTCCTTCTTCTTCATCATGGGATGATCAGCATAGATGGCCGTGATCATTACCTCGTCTTTTTGTCCTTACAAGGATCCATCAGTCCTTCCTAATGCTCCCTATGGACTTATGAAAGATCATATAAGTGCTTAATCCATAGCTTGCAAGCAAATTTTAGGTGTACAAAACAAACTATTGGAGTTCAAATGCAACTTGCAAATCTTGGTCTAACCCTACATGAAGGAGAGTAGCAATGATTGAAATGGAGAAGAGGATGTGACTTCATCATGTAGAGAAAGAAGAGAGAAAAGCAACATAGTCAAGGAGTTTGGGAACTTTAAAGAGTGCATGATGGAATACATTTCTGCTAGTTACCATCTTTTCAAAGACCATATGAAAGCATATACCTCTATCTCATGTGTCCATAACACTTTGTCATTTTCAACCTTTATTAGCCTTTTCATTGCATGAACTTGAAACCCTTTTTGTGTGAAAGCTACTGGATATGAGAGAACCTTAGAAGAAAAAGTCCTCATACAAGATCTTTAAGTTGGTGTAGCTACTATGTGTGAGAGGATGGCCATGTAGTCACTTGAATTTTATTGCAATGTTAGGTTTCCTAATAGTTATTTGAGTTTACTATTTGACCAATATTAAGTATTATCCTAAATGCGTCTTGCCGAGAGAGGAGTTGGATTGCATGCCATTTTCCTAGAGGATGTTATGATTATTGAATTTCTTGTTGGCAAGATTGATAGTGCGTGATTTCACTTATGTTTTCCTAGCTTTCTATCTTATTTTTCACAGGTGTTACCTCTTGCCTTGCTATGTCTGCTTCATGATACCCCACGTCTTGTGACCATTAAGTCCACACTGTCTTGAAAACATGCCCATGATAGGCCATCTTCTTCATATTTCATGACCTTTGGGAGTTTAACTTTGGTCCACAGAATGGACAGGCATGGTAACCTAAGGTGACCATGCCTATCATAATATCTATATCTAGTCAATACAATCATTAACAAGCTATGCTAGATACTAGCAATGAGAATGAAAGCTCATTTAGTGGAGCACTCCCCAAAATCTGAAAAGTCATGTATGGTCCACATAAGAATGGCTCGTATGTTAACAGACCACCTCCCAATATGCTTTTTCATGACTAAACCCTTCCTTCCACAAATTCTTGAGCTCGTCAAGTAATGTATGGAGATAGATGTTCATATTCTTGCCTTTATAGCACTTGGAAATGAGCAAGCTAAGGATTACATATCCTTTCTTCCTAGAAAGCCATGATAGAATATTATAGTTCACAAGGACTACTAGCCAAACACTATAAGAAGTCGAGTAAAGTTCAAATGGACTCACACCATCCATAGCAAGATAGAGCCAATTCCATGACTCTCACACAAAGCCTCAAAAGGTGGAGTCAATGTGACCCCATGCTCGTGAGTCCAGTTGTATTTGCTAGATTCCATATGTGGACCTATTTTACACATGCCATGTCATCAACCTTACCATGCGTAATGTATGAAATATGTGATGAATATATGCTATAAGTGAAAAGTGTTTGAGAACCTTCTAAGGGATAGGTTTTCCCTATAGGTCTTGTTTATATATGTGAGCACCACACTTTGGACATGTTTCCATGGACTTGTATTCTCCTCGAAAGAACATACATCATCGACACATGCACAAATGTTGTTATAATCCATGCCAAGATTCATTAACACTTATGGTCCATCATCACGATATTCGAGCATCAAACACTATATTATAGGTTTTGGAAATCTCCCAAGTTTCACTCTAAAATTAGAAATAAAGATTTCACCATGTGGCTAAATCTTAGTCCCTTTATTGAAGATGGAACTTGGTACTATCATCTATATAGTATCTAGAAAAAGTTTCACCTTCAAGGAAGAGAGTAATGATTTGACCATGTGACCAAATATTGACCATCCTATAAATTTCCAAAGTATATGAAAATTTCTTAACTCCCGAATATATTGTTATTGTGTTTCTAGATGATGGTAATATGTGATATTTTAGTAGCTTGAACTCTATCTATTTTTTTAAGTGTCCCTCCCTTTATTTCTCTCTCATTTCCTCCCTTTATACATACATACATACATACATACATATATTTCTCTCTCCCTTTCTATATCTATCTCTATTTCTCTCTCCCCCTTCTATATCCCTATCTCTCTCCCTCCTCTCTCTTTGTTTCTCTCCCTCTCCGCCTCCCTCTCTCTTTCTACCCTCTCTCTTTCTCTTTGTTTCTCCCCCTCCCTTTCTCTCTCTATTTCTTTCTCTCTACCTCCCTCTTTTTATCTCTCTCTTCTCCCCATCAATCACAAAGAGTTTAATGTGACCAAATTTTAGAGTAAGGGTTGCATGTTTGATTTAATGAAAAAAATTGTTTTATAGAAGACTTTAATGATATGTGTAGGTGGATTGCAAAAGGAAATAGAGTTGGTCGCATGTTCACTTTTTAGAAACTAGAATTCATGCTATGATTGATGCTTTGTATGCTAAAGGAAAAGGAGCAGACATTGAAATATGGCATAAACAGATTGGATATACAAATGTGCAAAGGCCAAAATTAATTCATTTCAAAGGATTAGTTAAAAGGAGGTGTGCTTTGAGTGTTGCAAAATTTCATTAAGTGTGCAAAGCAAATCAATTTGGTAAGCAAGCAAGACAACCTTTTTCGCATGAAAAAGATGTGAGCAAAAATATACTTAATGTTGTGCATACAGATGTTTGGGATCCTACACAAAATGTATCTCTTGGTGGCAATAAATACTTTGTGAGGTTTATTGATGATTATTCAAGAAAGCTATGGTTATAGTTCATGAAGGAAAAGAGTAATGTATTTGGGCACCTCAAAACTTTTAAAGTTGCGGTTGAAACAAAAACATGCTTAAAAGTTAAGTGCTTGAGATTATGCAGAGGGGGAGAGTACCCCTCTAATGAGTTTAGTGACTTCTTGAGGTCTCATGAGATGAAGAGATAATAAACTTGGTGCTGGTATACCCCATAGTAAAATGGGATTGCAAAGAGAAGAAATAGGCACATTGCACAAGTTGCACGGATATTGATTGGCTGAAAAGAATATGCCAAATGGTCTGAAGCTATTTATACAACTATCTATATTATGAATAGAGCTCACATAGCTATAGTTTATGAGATGACCCTCGAAGAATGCTTTACATGAAACCCAAGTATTTGGTTTTATTACATATATTTATGTGCAATATGAGCTACAAAAGAAGATTAATCCAAAGGCTAGAAAATGTAATTTTATTGGATACTCTTTAGAGTGGAAAGGGTATCATTATTATAACCCTATCTCACATGTGAGTTTAGACTAAGCATGGATGCTATTTTTTATTAAATGAGTAGTTGGTATGCATCTACTAGTATGATGCATTAGATGATGATAGTTATGTGTTAAAAAAAAAAACAAGAATCACGAAGCCTTATTGGACCAAAAATATCATCTAATACTACATCTACATTTAGCCATTGGTCTAGGATACTAAAAGGAGCGACCCCATATCTTCAAGTGGATCTACAAACATGACACACAAAGATAAAGGAAATAAGAAAGTGTCGAATGGTAATGATGTAACTACTAGTAATTTGGGATTTTATGGAGATCCTAGTGTTTTAGAGAGTTTGGATGATGAGCTTAGTATTCCTTCAATCAAGCCACCATGTGCACAAAGATCACATGGTAATATAAAGGCTCCATTGAGTGATCTAGTGGTACACAAGTCTAGCAAGGTCAAATACCATATTAAAAGATTTAGTTTTGAAGGTTTATGTAGCTCACCATTATGGTTTTTTTATAAAGGTGGTTGAGGATGTTGAGCCCACTTGAGGATGTTGTTCATCATGCTCATTGGGATGGAGCAACAATGGATGAGGAGATGGTTGCATTAGAAGCCAATAAGCCTTGGGATCTAGTACCATTGCCTAAGGGCAAGAAAGCTACTGGCTATAAGTGGGCTTATAAAATCAAGCATAATGTAGATGGTTCAGTTAGCATATATACAAGGCTAGGCTAGTTACAAAAGGTTCTCCTCAAATAAGTGGCATATATTATGAAGAGACATTCAACCTAGTTGCTAGGATGGCAACTATTAGATGCGTGATTGCTTCAAAAATAGAGCCAAAGGTTGGATTTTGCAACAAATGGATGTTAAGAATGCCTTCTTGTATGGTGAATTGTAAGAAGAGGTGTATATGGAAGAGCCTGTAAAGTTACGAGGATTTAGAGTATTTCACATATGTATGCAAGTTGAAGAAGGTGCTCTATGGGCTGAATCAAGCACCTAGAGCATGGTTTGACAAGATCGGAGAGTATCTTATGAGCATGGGCTTTTATGCTTCTAATGCTAATCACTTATTTTACGTGAGAAAGAGAGATACAAGCTTGGTCATCATGGTCATCTATGTGTTACAAGTGATAGAGAGTGTGATTACTTAAGTTAAGGATTTTTTGAAAAGGAAGTTTAAGATGAAGGATTTGGGTGAGCTAAGGTACTTTCTTGGTATTAAGGTGATAAGATGTGACGATGGTATATGGGTATCCCAAAGGAAATATGTCTTAAAAATGTTATTCAAGTATGGTATGACACCATTAAGTCTCTTTTAGTACCATTGGAGCAAACTGTGAAGTTGAGTGTTGATATTGGGGATGAGATAGAAGACCCTATTATGTTCAAGAGGATAGTGAAGAGTTTGATTTACATGATTATCACAAGGCCAAACTTGAGCTATGCTATTGACCTTGTTAGTCAATCTACGGATATTCTTAAAAAGCCTCATTTGGATGCAATTAGACACATATTTAGGTATGTGAAGTCCACTTCACATTATTGACTTTTTTATGAGGTAGGTAAGGATATACATGTATTTGGATACACAAATCTAGATTGGGCTAGTAGCATGTGAGATAGAAGATCTACCAGTGATTTATGTTTTCCCTCAATAGTATATCAATTACATGAAGCATCAAAAAGTAACCTACAGTTGCTTTATCAAGTACATATGCTAAGTATAGAGGTATTGCTATGGCAGTATGTGAGGTGGTAATGCCACAAAATTTATTGGGTGATTTGGATGTGTAGGAAGATGGTGCAATTGTCATTCACTACGAAAACATGAGGAGTATACATGTAGCAAAAAAAAAAGCAAGAAAATGTTTTGGCCTCCATATTGCTTCTTGTGTTCTTGATGAGATTCCTCTTGTGTGTATGGTGTGTGTTTGGCGCAGCAGGTCAAGGAAGTCCCCCACTACGCAATTTAACAATTGTCAAAACTTCAAATAATGCATGGGAGATTCTTATGAAAAACTATGATAATATAACCCATGCACAGAAAATTCAGCTGAAGCAATACCTCAATAATATGTCAACAAATGGTAGTCTAAGCATATAGACTTATACCATGGAAATTAAAAGCATTGGAGATTAGCTTACTTCTATGGAATCAAAGGTTGAGGATGATGGTATGATTACAATTATTTTGAATAGATTAGGTAAGGAATGCAAAGCCTTTGACACATTGATTACTATATAACCAGACCCCCCTGATTGGGATGAGTTACTTGCATTGCTGCTGCATGAATAAGTCAAACTTGATTTAAATACTGGTTTGAGAACCTCTTAGAAGAGAGATACTGTAATTTACTCCAGTTAGAGAGCTATAGGTGGCACACTTATGGAGCCTCTCTAGGTTATGGTAACACTCGAAATGCTTATGGACAACAACAACAACTAAATTCTTGGCAAAATCAAAATGCACAAGGTCAAAGAGGATCAATATTTTTTAGAGAAAGAGGAAGATCACCTAGAGGTAAAGGTGGTCCTTGGCAGTCTCATGACTAATCGAATAGAGACAAAAACTTTCATTACTATGGAAAGTATGGGCATATAGGAAAACATCATCATAAAAAGCAAGCTTACATGAAAGCAAAGGGTAAGCAACATGGTAACTATGCATCCTCTAGTAATGATATTGATGGTCGATCAGATAGGCTATTTGCTATTACACATGTATCAAAGGGTATGTCTAAGCAAGGCAAGACTGATGAAAAGTGGTACATTGACTAAGATGCATCAAATCATATGACCCACATGAAGAATGGTTTGATAAGATGACTACAAGTTCTCATGGCTATGTATGTATTGGTGATGATACACAACATGACATTAAGCACACATGTATTGTACCACATTAGGAGAAATATGGACTCTCTTTTTTTCCCCTTAAGGAGTGAACAAACAAATATAGGCCTAACCAATGAGAGAGCTAGGATTCCAGATTCATGTAACATGAATTTTCTAGCCATATCTTGGCCCAAATCTTCCCTCAACAATAAAATAAGGGAGAATGTGGGGAATACAATGCTGAGACTTCTTGGAATTTTGTGACTCAAATTATCATTTGCTTATATTTTTATGTTTGACTTTTCATTTCTTTCCTTTTCAGTTTCCCTCTCTTTCTTGGGCGGAACTCAAATTTATCATATCTCTTTCCTTGCTTCTTCTTTCCTTGCTTCTTCTTTCCTGACGAAATATTTTAGCTTCATTGTTGCTTGCCCTATCTGTAACCCTGTGATATTTCATTTCCTCTACACAAACACAGAGTGAGTTTCACATGCTTTATGAGAGTAGAGCTTGTTTTACCAAAGCCCTAAGAATTTCTTCACAAAACTTTACAGGTATATTATTCTCTTCCATGGATGTTCTATGGTAAAGTTTTATCTCGATTGGAAAAAACCTATGCAAGTTATGTGCATTCTATGACATGTAATTTCTTTTGTTTTGGTACTCTAGGAGTCTCTTATAGTCAAGAACAATGATCTTTTGAACACAACTTCTTCTTCAACATCTTACGATTTTTTTGTAAACAAAGTTACAGGTATGTTGTCTTGTTTTTTTGTTTCTCCATAGTTAAATTTTATCTTGTTTGGACAAAATCTATGCAATCTATACGCATATTGAGATTTCCTTTGTTTCTTACTCCAAGAGTCTCTGAGAGTGGAGAAAAATTATTATTATTTAACTCAACTTCTTCAACATATTTGGGCTTCTTTGTAAAGAGAGCCACAGGTATATTGTTATTTTTTTGGAGCTGCACCATAGTTAAGTTCCAACTCATTTGGCAACAGCCTATATAGGTTATATGTATGCTTTGACCCGAGATTTCTTTTGTTTTTGTACTCTAGGAATTTGTCAGTGAAGGAAAAATGTTCTTGTTACAAGTCAACTTCTTGTTCAACATCTCTGGGCTTCTTCATGAAAAGAATTATAGGTACAATGTTTTTTTTTAAATTGCTCCATTTAAATTTCATTTCATTTGGAGAACATTTTTAAATTATGCACATGCTGATAGGTAACTTTCCTATTTGGTTATTATAGATGTCTTCACTGAGAAAAAACACTAGTAACATACTTGCAGTGGAGGTATTCAATAGGAAAGATAGTGGTGGTAATTGGATTTGTGATAAGTACTATAAGTTGGATTGGATTTTGATGCACCCAAGTACTCGAGGGAGTTTCAAGGTTAGAGGCGCAAGGATGTTGCAAACCCCAGCAAACATTGGAAATGTAGAATTTTAGAGTTCAGAAAAGTATTTAATGGAACACGTACAATAACAAAAGTGTTGATCCAACATGTTTATATGCACAAACAAATCTCTGTACATGACGATAACTACATTAAAAATTATAAATAGTAAGTTTTTAAATTTTATCATTGTTTATTCCTTTGCATTAGAGTTATTTTTAAAAACCTTTGTAGTGTTCTAATTCAATCTTGCAGTTTTATTGACAGCTCTATATCCATCAACTTTGCATGAATGGCAAAATGTGGAATGTTTGAGTGGCAAAATACATGTTTGGCATGAAGACATAGGTTCTTTGATCTATGACAGTAACTTTGCAAGTCAACTTGCAACTCAAAATATTTTTTAAAAAATTCATTGTACGTAATAGAAAGCCAGAGATTGTAGCATGTCCCATTGCCACCACTATCTAGTGGTGAATGGTCGACTGGTAGCTTGGAGTTATTAGATGCATGTAAGTCCAAGATAAAATATGAAATCAATAGTGCTATGAAACCCACCACAAGCTCCAAAGATGTGCATCTGAGTTGGTTTATTCCATTCTCATTGTTTGCATATTTTTTTGGTTCATGTGATGTTCGGAAGAAAACTATGATTACTTATCAATGCAAGTGTCCATTCGAGGAATGGATGAGTCAGCTATTGGGTGAGTCTTGGCAAGTCAAAATAAAAAATTTTGATGAGATGATTGAGTGCATGATCAACCAATCTCATCTCACATTTAGGTAAATCCATTTTACTACTTTGCATACCTTGATTGAATTGGCATAGGTCTTTCTTAGATGAATTTTTGTGTTAGTCACATTTACTTACCAATATTTTTATTTTTATTACAGGTATTTCATCGCTAGACAAACTCTATGCATTCTCTTTCGATTTAGAAGATGACAACTTTTGCGAGGGGAGTGGATCAGCCTCTCAAGGTACCTGAGATGAGACACATACAACTCTCATAGATGTGGTTACCTTATGGAATGGTCATAATCCTTTTGTGGTCATTGTACAGAGAGCCATTATACCATTTATTTTCTGAGACAAGAAATCCAATCAATGTCCAATGAGCCCCTATATAACTTCTATTTCAAGTTAGATAATAGACAAGTCAAGATTCATAGTGAGCAATCCATGATATGTAAACAATGTGCTTCTCCACATATCCTTGAGATAGTGGAATCCTTGTAAATTTTTTTAATAAAGAACAAATGAAAACTTTTTAAAACTTTTAACTTTCAATTTAGATCATCTTATTTTACTGTGATCCAAGCATGCGATAATACAAACTGTAATTAGTCAATCACAATGTAATTTTCCATATATGCTTTGTGCATTGAGGTGCAAGAGGACAATGATGAGGATATCAACACACCCTCTTGGCCACAGCTAGAGTATTTCTAGAGGGAGCCTTAGGAGATCCCACTCGATCCAAGTGTAGAGGCAACACAGAGCTTAGCCATTGTGCACCACCTCCCTGCCTTGATGAGATACTGATAAGAGATGAGCCACCCCTCGCTTCTCTCCATGCTATCACCATCGAGGGGGTGGAATATATACTTATGCAAGATGTATTAGAAAGTTTGGAGCTAAGAGAAGAAGAAATATATTGTATCATGGTACGTGATGCACCTAATGATTTTCTAGACTTTGATATACAAGATGCCCCAACACATGTTGATGAGGTGGCTCGATATGATGGCACAAGTGTCAATGACATCTTTGCCATTGTGAGTATCCAAGAGTAGATGAAGGATGCAGTGCCAAATGATGAGATCTTAGATGAGGAGTTCGACTGGTTGCAATTGGCTTGGACTCGACTACCAACACCTTTCCACCAAGAGAGAGACGAGAGTGGCCCTGTTGCGGGAGCAAACGTGGATGCTATATTACAACAATAGATAGATGATGCAGAGAAGGTAATATTGTCATATTTACACACAAATTTACAAGTAGGACCTCTACGGCATCGGGACCGTTGGGATAAATTTTTGCCAAAATCGAGCCTTCATAGCAGCCCTGGCTGGAGACTCGCATCTAGGGGCTTGATATTGGATTTCCAGATTCACTGGAAGTTGAGGGCACTAATGAAGGACAGGCCGTTCAAGTCCATCCAGAGCAATGAACTCTAGCTTGGAGAAAGGAGTGTTGCTTCGACATTCGAAGCTCCTCTACTTATTCTCTAGTACTAGGTTTGGGCCACTTGTTTCCACTGTGGCCCGTAGCATGGTTGCTGATTTTCAAGACCCCAATGTCATTAGGCAAGAATTAGTAAGGCAAAATGTGTTGTTGCCTATGATCAATAATAGCTCTGACCATAAGGAGTGTGGCTTGAAGAAGCCTAGGAGAGATTAGATGTACTTATTGCCAAATGATATCTCATCACCAATGTAATGCACTTTGTGATCTTCTCTTGAAGTAATGAAAACAGATGTTTGTTGGATTTTTATACAATGTAGTTTGTTATACATGTCATTTATTATTGTTTATTACTTTAATGTTACGTTTATTTGTCAGATTTATATGCAACACGATTCATACCCTAAATTTAATACATAGTGCTTTATCGAGTTCATGTGCAATATGTATTTGTTCGAACACAGTAACAATCACTCAATGACATAAATAAAACAAATAATAAGTGGATAAACAAAAATAAGATGTGATAAAAAATTTGTATTCATATTCATAGCATTTTACATGGGATCCATTACAATCAGGGTTTTACAAAATCTCTTTGGAAGCTACATTCCGTATATATTTTAGTAGCACACCCCTATTATTTTTGATATCCGAGAGGACTATCCTTCCATTGCTAGAAGAACCTCACTATCCGCAAATCCCTATCGGTGATGGTGACTCTTCTTACATGCACTGCGGCATAGACCAAGTCTCCGAACAAGTCGATGAGGTAAGCTTCAATAGCTTCCTGTAGTGCAAGGATGGCTTCGGCAATCTAGCGATCAGGTTGTTGTAAGTGTGATTCATCTAAAAAGTGCCTCCTACTGTTTTTAATTAGTGTGCCATCCATAATCTCCTGTACTAGCTTCTGGAATGAAGTCTTTGGTATCAAGAGGTGTGTGGTATTTTGGTAATGGTGGATCTCATAAAGAGCCAATGTGCCTGGCCTCTATTGACACTTGCGATGTTGGCATGCTAGTGGTGGTGCTGGGGGAGGTGGCCTATGCATGGGATTTCTAGGGGGGTGTCTTTAGGATGCTTGCATGGTGTGTGCTATGTCTTCTAGGAGAGAAAACTCAAAACTCAAAAGTGAAATGTGTAAATGAGATGAAACATTAAACTTATAGCTAAACTTTTTAAAAACCCTAAAACTTGAATTAATGTGTCCAGGCTTTGGAAAAATATGACCAGTGATCCGATTGATGTGAAATTTTACCTATGGGGACACATCAACAAAAGAAAAAATGGCACCATCAGAAGCCTCTAGAACACCTAACTAGAGGCTTGGATTTGGAGCCCTGAATCGCCTCTGGGAAACTTATCCGGAGGCTCACGTCTGGGGGCCCTAAATCCCTTTAGGGCCCTAGATGACGTGAGCCTCCAGACAAGTGTCCTAGAGGCTTATGATGGGGAAATTTTTTAAATATCCATGCATTTTTATGATGTTGAGCATGTGGGTGAAGTTTCACTAGATTTCGATTTATAAAATTGATGGTTCAATCATTTTTGGAAAATTCATTAACTGGATTATACTGCATTGATAAACAAAAAAAATCACCACTGAGTGTGTAGAACTACATATTAAATGTTTTGTCAACCAAACTACGTGAAACATTGGAAACTCAAAAATTCACAAAAAATAAGTCATGGGTCAAATGGAATATCACATATCGGATATAGTGTTGCCAAACCGCTAAATACAGTAAAGATATAGTGCATTGGCCCATGTACAAATTGATCACTGACGTATTCATGTCTCTCTGTCTCCTACCACCCCCCTCATGCCCATCTCTCTCTAGGCTAGTGAAAGTTCCAAGGTTTGGAATTTTCATATCTATGTCTTAGGATTTCGAAATCGACTTTTCACAATTAAAAAACATAGTTCAAAATCGACTTTGAAAAATATAGTGAAAAACCTTCAAAATTTTAAACAAATTTTGCAAGATGTCTCATGTAAAAGATAGGAGTATTGATGTCTCATATCCTTAGTACCTGTGCTCTCTTGTGGACTCTAAATGCATCAAAAGTATTATCTTTATCTAGGTCTCCATTTTTTGCCATCTCTCTCTTGGGTTGCTAACCATTCTGCGTGGTGTTGTCTAGATGTGTTGTTTTCATATCTTGCTTTTCTCACTTCATATATTTCCCTACTTATAAATTATACTTGAGAGGTTTTGGACTTCTTTTCTTTTTTCTCGTATCATATCTCTAATCTCCTATACCAACATTGTAATAATTGACTCATAGAATTGGAATCATTGATGCCACCTTCATGATCAATTTCCTTTTGAACTCGGGGAAGTTACTGTATGTATATCCTCTACATCATGTGAGTTCCAGGCCTATTTATAAATATCCTTGTCTGTGAAATTTTCCTGAATAAAACATAACCCTTTTCTATTCAATCTGTAAGTAACTCCTTTATATTACACCCTTTTATTTGTAAAAAATGTATAAAAATAGAATTTTAAAAATACATTATTTTGAACTCATGTGATGCACATATATATTCATGAGTAACTTACCCGAGCTTTTGTAAATCACAATGATCTTACCAGTGAGACCATTCCATGCCTTGAGTTGACCATATTGCCAAACTTCGTTGATCTACAAAGTATGGACCATGTGCTTCAAGTATATGCTGCACAAGAAGAGAGATTAGAAACACAAACTAATTCAAAATGATGATATTTTTCTGTAATGGTGACAATACTGACCATGTAGTGTGTTATTGTGTTTGTAGTCCATGCCTCCACCATGGACTAATGAAATTTAGCAACTGTCTCTTTAAATGTATTGGCATCACCATCCCTAAACCTCAACTTTCTTAGGAGAGATGCTAATCTCTCTAGGTGTATCCACACTTGTGCCTTCTCAATCCTCGTTTATCCCCCATCGCTCCAATCTGGAACAACAAGGTGCAACTTTCTCCATGCTTCATACTTCTCTGGTTTTTTTATAAGTGCATTTCCTTCCTCATCTCAAGGTGGAGATATAAACATCCTAGCCTTGGGTTCGCCGGATCATGGTTTACAAGGGATATTTTCACTCTTGCCCGATCGTCCTTTTTTATTTCTACTTGGCCCCCGTGCAATCAAACTTTAGAGAGGACCTTTTCTACCTTCTTGCATGTAGCATCAGCTTCTAACATGGGTTGCATCTTGTATTCAAAGTATATATATTCATATACTAGCTTCTCAATTATTCTAACAAAAAAATATAATGTGCAAAAGTGAACCCTTGTTAGTGGTATTTCCAAAATAAGGCACTAGTTTGGATCCACTGAAACTAGTATTCCATTTCTCATGACTTTTTGATCACATGTTGGAGCACCTTCTTGTCCAGCCTTGGCAAGCCATTCTTTCTTTCCATCTTTCCCTTTCTTCATTCCTAGTTTGCATGTAGTATATGCATGGAAATTTTGCATTCGCTGCATTTGATAAACCAAACATACACTTCAATATTTTTCAATCACCTGCTATAAGATGCCATTCAACTTGATAGTCCCCAAACCCCTCGATGTGTAAAATTGCTCCATTATTTTGCTATTGAATAGCACTGGGTATATTAGTGAGGTTAAAAAAAACTTTAAGTACTTCATGGTCCTCTTTTGGTACTTCAAATGCTGCAAGCCACCATATTTCATTCTCTAATTGTACACTGAAGTATAAAGGATGGTTTTCATCGATGCTGGGATCCAATGCTTGATTCATAAGTGTTATACTCACATGTTCAAGTTTTTGCCCCTTAATAATCTCACTTTCATCAAGTTTGAGGACAAACTTAAGCTTGCCTCAACATTCTTCTATAGACATATTGTAGAACTTGGCCATAGCAATCTGGACCCTACATATATCCAATACAAAGTTGTTGGATGAATTCAATACAAATGCAACTTCTTTGAAACTATACTTCAATATGTGATTATTTTCCAAATGCGTTGGCTCACCAATTAGTTCTAAAATTTTCTCCTTTAGTTGTTTTTGAGCTTTCTTCATGTGAAATGGTTTTGGTAGAGGCATTACTTGCTCAATTTTTAAAACTTGCTTAAAACTTGTATCCAATTTTTGATAGAGCATATTTTATGATTCAGAACTCATTCCTACCTTGTTACATAATCTCTGAGCATTTGTAGTAGTAAAAAAGTTGCTCACATCCCTAAGATGTTCATTTGTGACACCATCTACAATGTTCCTAAATTTATGATTTTTCAATGCATTTTTGACCATATCCTTGCTTAGGACTTTGGGAATAGTATCATTCTCTGCATGAGGGAACATATGTCTCATTGTAGCTGATTGAGCATATATCCATCTATGATATTGTCCACTTCCTTTCGTTAATTGTTGAATTGGTTTAACTAATCACATGCACCAACGTGCTTCTTTCGTTTTTAAATTAGGCCCAATCTCCAAAGTTTTTGTGAGCTTTCTCTTTATGTTTTGATTCTCCTTCTCCAAATCCATAACTTTAGATTGTAACTCCATATTCTGCACGTGTGTAGCATGCATAGCATCTTCAATGACAAATATTTCTTTTTGTAGGCTCTAGTTCTCCCTATCCTTCTTAGGCAATAATCTATCCTTTTCCATCAAAGACTACATATTCTCTTGTAATATTATCTGCATACTTTTCAAGGCTTGATGAACCCCCAACCCTTGTGTGATAACTATGCATGTGTATCCATACAATCCTTCATTGCCTTCACAAACAAACTTTACAAATGATGTAAGCCCTTTGAATTGTGGTGGCCTTTGAGTGATTGGATCAGGTGGATAAATGCACCCATCAACCCAAAGGTCCACATTTTTTTTCTTGCATTTCTTTCTTGTTGCATCTTGTATCTTATTACATCATCCCTTTCCACAAATTTTTTGAACATTGGTACATATTCATCCTCCAATTGAAAGTGCATCTCTCTCTCTCTCTCTCTCTCTCTCTCTCTCAGAGTATGTCCTACACCTACATCTTGCAAAGAAAAATATGTGCCAATTTTAACTTGGATTAACATTCAAATCACACAATTACACCCCTTTAATTCACTACAACTGTGTTTTTTCTCCCAATTGGATCTTGTCTATTTCTATTGATTTCAATCATGATAGACCCTAATGAACCCCTAATCTACCTGTAATCTTAGCTTTTAATCCACCTCTAATTAGCATCAAATCTTATCTTCTGTTCTATCCAAAATATTCTCTCTCTCTCTCTCTCTCTCTCTCTCTCTCTCTCTCAACAAGAATTGATCAAAGATATTTAAACACATTTATACAAAATCTTGGCTAGGGGAGAACAATAACATCATCTTATCTTCTACCCCAATTTAGTCTCTGTCACTGTATCACTTATTTTCTTGGTTCATCTCACATAGTTCTCTCTCTCTCTCTTCTTTATGAATCGATACTTAAGGATTAAACAAAAACTATGAAGAATAATAACATCACATAAATTTAAGAAATACCTCCACTATCACTTGATTGCTTGTAGTATAGACCGTTGAAGAGGAAGATATATTATTGCATAGTACTGAAGAGGGAGATTGCTTGTAGCAGGGTAGAGAGTGTTACAGATAGAGATTATTTGATTTCAACAAATGGTATCAAAACCACTCTTGAGATTTCTTGTAGAAGGGTAGAGAGTGTTGTAGATAGTACTGAGTGTTGCTTTAGAAGAATTCATATGCTAGAAACCATATTCTGGAGGGAAGGAGAAGAGTACACAAAATTTGAGACAAAACTAGAGCTTTGAGAGGGAATGAAAAAATGCCCAAAAATAGGAATATACTTGTCCAAAAAAGAAAAAAATTTATAAGGAAACTCTCGAGTCAAAAAGCCTATGTCTTTGGGTAAAAACTAATCTTAAAATATAATGTGTACGTCATTTTATATCGTTTTTTAACTCCTTTCATTTTAAGAAGTGAGAATGAGAATGATTCTAATTTATTTTCATGTTGAAAAGCCATGAGGACATTAAAGAGTCGTATATAAATGATTGGCTCCGTTTTTAGAGAAAATAGAATTCAAATTTTTTAGTTATGAGGATTTTGAGAAAAAGTGAGCTTATCCTACAGTTTGGGAATAAAATAATAGGTGAAATCTATTGAAAATACAAATATAAGATTCACTTGATTGTAGAATATCTCTTATTATAATATTATTTTAGAATCTCTTTTTAGTGAGAGAGAGGTGAGAGAAACCCCTTACGGGGCAACAAAGAGAGTCCATATTTCTCCTAATGCTAGTCATGCATGATGGGAAGAAAAAGAGTCTATATGATGTGTTGCATGTACCATCTATCACTAAAAATTTATTGTTTGTTAGAAAAATGGCAGTGGACAAATGGCAAAGCAGAATTTGCAAGTTGGATCTAGTAGAAATTGTTGTTTTATTGAAGACTATGGAAATGGCTACAAGTTGATTGTTAAAGTTAGAAGGGATGGCTGGATGTTTACTTTGGATGCTACTATTCTTGAGTTAAAGGTAGCCATGTTTGCTCAGGACATTGGAGCACTCAAAGATGTGAAAATCTTGCATAAGCACATTGAACACAATATCAGGGAATATGAAAATTTTCCATAAGTTTGGGACATGTAGTCAAATATTTGGATTTGTCATAACTTGAGTTGTCATAACTTGAACATTATAACTCCAAATCGAGTGCTCTATAGCTCAATAGATTCCATTTTTTCAAGCACTTTCTAATGATAGGTCACGTCATATGGTTTTACGAAACTTATGGGCATGTTATCCAGATGCCACCTTTTAGTATTCAAAAAATGGGAATTGGGAGATTTCCAGCCTCATTAATATTGTGTTATTGGACATGTAAACATACAACAGCTAAACACCATGCAATAGAAGGATATTGAACTTGGTTTGCCAAAATTTAAGTATATGGAGTTAGGACATGTATGCTCTGCTTGCCAATTTTGGAAGAAAACAAGACTTTTGTTTATTAGAGATGTCACAAATAGTACTAGACCATTGCAATTGATGCATTTTGACACTTGGGATTTGACGCATTATGCGTCCTTCAATGGTGGAAGATATTATGTCTCGTTTATTGATAATTTTAGTCAATAAACTTGAGTGTACATTCTAAAGCACAAGGATGAAGTGCTAAATTTTTAAGGACTTTAAAACACATGCTGGAAAAGATTTTGGATGTTATATCTCATGGTTGAGATCTGATGGAGGTGTGAGTATGTCTCTCTTGAATTTTATAGATACTTAGTTGAGTATACCATTAAAAGCTAGCTTACATGCAATTATACACCACAACAAAATGGTGGAGCAAAGAGAAAAAATAGGGTGCTTATGGAAGCTACAAGAGCGATCCTAAATTAGAAGAATTTACTAAACTATTATTGGTCTGAAGTAGTTGTAACTACAATATATGTCTTAAACATAACTCCTACAATTGGTATTCATGAACTTACACCATATGTCAAATTGTATGGGCACAAACCAGATATCCACCATCTTAAAGTATTTGGATGTATATCTTATGTACATGTGCTAGATGAGAAGAGGAAGAAGTTAGATTCGAAGGCTACTAAGTGTGTTTTTATTGGCTATGCACAAGATAGAAAAGCTTACAAATGCTACAGTCCAACTATCCATGAGACATTGGTTAGCACGGATGTAGCATTGATGAATTGGCTTCATGTAAGGTGGTTCAAACATGATTATTTCTTATTAACTAGTAGATGATACTCATGCAAAAATTTGTACTATGGATAGTACCACTATTAGTGGGCCTACAGGAGACAAATCCTCTACTATTAGTCCATGGACATGTTGCTTGCATAGTCATGGTTCTATGTCCATTGACATGGATATGTAAGTGATGGGGATATTGGATAAGTAAACTTGGTATACCATCTAATACTACACGTGAAGTAAGAAAGCCTATTGATAAGCTAACTTACAATGGGTATTCAACTAGATACTTTGCTTACATAACTAAAGTGATGGGTGACAAAGAGCCTACAAAGGTTAGTGAAGTAGTTTGGTGATGAGAATTAGTGTGCAACCATGGATGAGGAATATGCAAGATTGGTTGAAAATGACACTTACGATTGGGTCAAGTTTCCTGAAGGAAAAATAGAGCATTGGGTTTAAATTGGTTTACAAAGTGAAATGCAAAGTAGAGTGGATCTCTAGAGAGATAAAAAGTATGGCTAGTTGCTAAAGGTTATGCACAATAATATGGACTTGATTATGGGGAGACTTTTACCCAATCGCAAAAATGGAAACCGTGATAATTATCCTTTTTTTAGTAGCGTCTAAGGAATGGAAAATTTGGCAAATGGATGTCAAAACTACATTTCTAAATGGATATTTGATTGATGAAGTGCATATGGAATAGCCTGAGGGTTATGTATACCCTAATTACTCGAATCATGTGTGTAGGCTCAAAGAGACACTTTATGAATTAAAATAGGTACCAAGAGCATGGAATTCTTGGATCGAATTGTATTTATAGCAACTTGGACTTTGAATGGGAAATGTAGATCATAACTTCTACATTAAGCAGACAGAGACATGGCATGTAATCTTGGTTATTTATGTAGATGACTTGATCATTACTGGGGATGATGACCATGGTATTGCTGAAATTAAATCCATATTACTAGCTTAGTTCAAAGTCAAAGACTTGGGAGAGATGAAATATTTTCTTGGCATTGAGATAGTGACTATACCTCAAGGAATTTGGATGCTACAGAAATAGTATGCACAAGATATGCTACTGAAATATGGCATGATGGATTTTAATCCCATGGAAACACCACTAGATGAGAATGCCAAACTTGTGGTTTATATTGGTAGTAAGATAGAGAATTTTACCATGTCAGCTTGATATATCTCACTATTATCTATATTGACCTTAGTTACTCAATGGGGTTGATTAGCCAGTTTATGTGAAAGCCACGTAAGCCTTACTTGGATGCACTCATGAGGATTATGTAGTATGTGAAGGATAGAGCTGATTATGGGTTGTTCTATGGGCTCAAAAATCCACTTGAGTTCATAGGTCATACAAATGTTGATTGGGTTGGCTATGCATATGATAGATGGAGGGGATATGCTTTCAATCTTGGAAGTAGTATGGTTTGCAAGAGCAATAAAAAAAGCAACCTACAGTTGCTCTCTCTAACACAAAGGAGGAGTAAAGAGGTGCATCCTTAGCTGCATGTGAAGTAGTTTGGATATTGAAACTGTTATATGACTTGGGTATACGATAGATAGGAAGGTCACATTGTATTGTGACAATATGAGTAGTGTGTTGTTGGCTAGCAACCTAGTTTACCATGCTAGATCAATGTACATAGAAGTTCATTATCACTTCATTTGGAAAATAGTACTTGCAAGAAAGATAAATCTGCTTCATTGAAGACTGAAGACTAGGTAATTGTTATCTTTACCAAATCACTTCAAGGTAGAGATCATTTTGTTCACTTCAAAGAGCTACTTGGAGGAGAGCAGTTGACATGAGCTTGAGGGGAGTGTTGAGATTCAAGCTCAGTATCTACAGTCACTTTGTTTTATCGTTGTAGCTAGCTATCACTGCCCTATGTTGTCCTAATGAGTCGATCAAACTTAACTCAGGTTAGAAGTGCTACCCAGTAGTTAGTGCATATTGCAAAGATAGTATATGTAAATCATGTAGAAGATATTGATGCTTTGAGATAAGGTTTTGATGTGAGTAACTACGATAAGTGGCCTCTTTGATAGTTTTAGTTGCTGAGAATAAGACATCATGTTGATAGCATTTACAAAGGATTAAGCTACATGAAATAGTTAATTTCAAAGCATTGGAGGAAGGAGAAGCCTTAAAAATTGGTTGTGGGTTACTAGCTGCAATGCAATTCTTAGGGTTGAGGGGGTTTCAGAAGCAGTAGCAGATGTAATGCTAGAACATGACATTAGTTGAAAGGAAAAGGGAGCATGAAAGTGACTCTGAGGTAGATAGATTATAATTGATGAAGTGTCAAGAGCATTGCTACATCTAAAATGAACAAGAAGTGATCATCTTACATCAATGGACAAGCTACCATGCTGGTGAAATCCAAGTAGGTTTCAATTTGATAAGTTGAGTCCCTCTTGTTTAAGGAGCTTTGTAAATTCTCTCTCAAGTGGTCTTGTATGTATCCCTTTTTGGCCACCATGTTTCTAATTAGTGGAAAGTTAGAGATATAGAATGAGGTCCAGATTAGCATCTATAAAGGATGGCTATGTACAGAGTTTTTAAAGTTCATGTGGAAGTATATGTTGACTCGTGTATTAGCCTCATCATATAACAAGAGTGCAACTATGATGCTTGATAGCAACAACTACACATGATACTCTATTCAATGTATCTAAGAGGAGGGTTGCACTAATGTGCTCACTAACAAGGATAAGAATTTCCTAATTTTTGTGAAGATTAGCAAACACTTCTACGATAGATGCTATAGGAACTTATGAGGATATCACTAATTGTAGAGCCTAAGAGGATGCCATATAATCCAAAGAGTTGTGAAGTTGAGACAAGTTGTGGTTATCTCAAGGGTCTAGTAATTTGAATATGGGAGACTATCAAGATCGTTCATTCATCATCAATAGGACATGTAATGCATTGTGCTCATGGGCTGGTGACTTCCAAATTTAAACGATTGCAACATTAAACCAAAGGGAGCATTGAAGGTCATCTTGGCAATAGTATGGTTGCAAAAGCTTTGAGGATTCTAGTTCCTCATGTTGGTGTTTTTATTTGTTACCTCTTGAAGTGAAAAAGTTGATAAAAATGGAATGTGATGCATCAGTTGACAATAATATATGGCGAAGAATTAAATTTGGACTTACAACTTATGATTATGTGAAGAATGAAGTGATGAGAACAAGATTCTATCTCATGCTAGAAGGCATGCTTGATATATTGATGTGTTTTGAATAGGGTTGACTTGAGGACTTAGTTATGATCACTCTTGAGTGACATTACGCTTGAAAGAAATGGAGGCCTAAGTAGAGTTTCAAGCTAGTCTCAACCACTCTTAGCCATAGAAGTGCTTGGATGAAGTGGAGGGCTAACATCTAGGAGTTTCTCATAAGAAGATTATGAATTGGGTTCAAAGCTTTTGAAAGGAATTGTAATCCAAATTTTACTTATTATTATGCAAAGTATTCAAAGCATCTCTTCTTGTGTTTCATTAGAACTTATTATCTCTCTCTCCTCTTTTTAGACTTGCTTAACATAGACCCCACGTCTTTTTCACCTATGTGCACATTTCTTTTTGACACTGGGCATTGGTACAATGAGAGAGAGAGAGAGAGGAGAGAGAGTAGTGGGTAGAAGAAGAGAAGATAGTGGAGGGAGAAAGAGAAAGAAGGTAAGAAGAGGAGGAGAAAAAGGGAAGGGAGAAGGGAAGATAAAGAAGGAGAGAAGTAGAGTAAGAGAGGAACGAAGAGAAAAAGGGTAAGATAAAGGTGAGAAATAGAGAAACAGAAGAAGGAAGAGAGAGGCTATGATAAAGGAGGATATCTAGAGAAGAAGAGGAAGAGAAGAAAAGAAGAGAGAGTTAGAAGTAGACAATAGGGAGAAGAATAGAAGAAGGAGGTAGAGAAGAAGAGGAGAGAAGGAGAATTCTAGAGAGAATAGGGGAACGAGATAGAGGGAGGAGAGAGAGAGAGAGAGAGAAAGAAAGAGAGATACAAAGACAGAGACAGAGACAGAGACAGAGACAGAGACAGAGACAGAGGTAGAAGTAGAATGAGAGAGATAGGTAGAGGAAGATAGAAGGAGGTAGAGATAAATAAGGAGAGAGAGAGAGAGATAGAGAAAATGAGAATTGTAAGAGAGAGAGAAAAAAAAAAGCAAGATAAGTAGAGAAAGGAGGGGATAGAGGATGATAGAAAGTGCAAAGAAAAAAGACTTCTTTAACTCTCCAAAAAATATTTCAACCTTCCCCCAACACACTTGTTCTTCTGTGGCTATTATTTCAAAGCTTATAAATCACCTCCTAGGGGAAAGCTTAAGCCAATCATTCAAGTTCTAGTAAGTGAAGGTCAAGCAAGGGACTCTACACATGAAGCCCAGGCTTCAAACAAGAGGCAAATGGGACCCAAGAAAAGCCTTTCTGACTCAAATCACACAACTATGACTATAATGACTAGTCAACTACTTCACAAGCTTTCTATGTACCATTTATAATGTTTGACTTTCTTTTTTCTAAGTGAATTATAGAAAGATAAGTGGTCTAGTAGCTAAAGATAAGTGTAAAATATTACACGGCGCAGCGAACAGAATCTGAGAAAGAGATAGAGAGTACACAACAGATAAGAGGAGAATCAGTAAAATTCTTTAACTCCAAACAACTGATACAAAGATGGCTCTGTCCACCCGTGCGCTTCCACTGTGTGAAGCTTAGATGGCGATCTAGACAGAAGATAGGTGAAGAGCTTAAGGCTAGCTGGAACAACAACTCTGACTGGGTGAAAGATGAGTGTAAGATGGCTGCGAAGGGGTTTAGCTTTTATAGCTCGCGAAGGTCGTTAGGTCGGCCTGCTGACCGACCTACCATATGAGCCTCCACTAGTCGGCCAGGGAATATTCCATGGAATATTCCCTTTACCATCGGGCCGGGGGCGCTGCCCCCGGACCCCCGCCAGGGGGGCCGCTGGCCCCCCTGGGACCCCCCAGCCAGGGGCCGCTTCCGTGGCCCCCGGACCCCACAATAGGGGCCCCTTTTAACTCCCTTACCACGCAACTCAATGCAATGTGCCTCGAGTTGCTACCAGCTTAACCACTCCGTCTAACCCAAAGATTAGACCCACAATGGTCACCTTTTTGCCATCCGGTCACATAGACCTCATCTGATATACAAGTCAGGACTCCACCAATGTCCGGGCTCACACTTGGCTTCTCCTCATAATGGGGGCCTTACAACTTTGAGCACCATGGATCATTGGTAGTACCTAATGAGGGTGGGGCATTGATCATATCTAACACCCCCCCTCAATGTCCACCCATAGGTGAACTATCTCCTCGGCCCAATGCCGAGTCTCTGAAGATGAACTTGAAGCAGATCCTTCGTAAGTGCTTTGGTGAAGATATCTGCTCCATTCTCCTCTGTTGGACAGTAGACCAATTCCACTATCCCATCCTCCATCAAATCACGCACATAGTGATACTGGATCTCTATATGTTTGGTGCGTGCATGAAACACTGGATTTTTGGCAATGGCGATGCAACTCTGATTGTCACATCTCAGCACAGTTGGTTCTTCATCCTGCACTCCCATATGCCATAGAATCCTTCTCAACCATACGGCCTCACATGCAGCAAAACAAGCTGCCTTGTACTCTGCTTCGGTAGAAGACAATGCCACTGTTGGTTGCTTCTTACTAATCCAAGAGAAAATTCCTGAACCCAAAGAGAAACAATAACCAGAAACTGACTTCCTGGAATCAATGTCTCCTGCCCAATCTGAGTCACAGTTCCCCACAAGAGAAGTTCCGAAACTGTATGTGATACCATAGTCAAGAGTTTTCTTCAAGTATCTGAGCACCCGCATCCCAGCCTTCCAATGACTCTCATGAGGTTTGTTTGAGAACCTGCTCAAAACACCAACAGCAAAACTGATATCTGGTCTGGTGTTACACAAGTAGATTAGACTGCCGACCAACCTCCTATACCTCCCAATGTCTGCTAGTGCTGATGTATCCTCAACGGATAACTTTACATTCACCTCCATAGGTGTAGCTATCTCCTTGCACTCGGTCATACCAAATGCCTTCAAGATCTCCCATGCATACTTCTTCTGAGAGATGAAGATCTTTCCTGGCTCTTGCCAGACTTCAATCCCCAAACAATAGTGCAGCAAGCCCAAGTCTGTCATTTCAAACTCAAAACTCAAAGCCTTTCGAGTTTGGTTGATCATATCTTCATAGTCACCTGTAATAAGAAGGTCGTCCACATATAGGACAATCACTACAGACTTTTTACCATCCCTGTAAACATACAAGTTAGCATCTGAGGCACATCTTTTGAAGTTTAGGTTTAAAAAGAACCTATCTATCCGCTGGTACCATGCTCTGGGGGCTTGTTTCAGCCCATACAATGCCTTCTTCAGTTTACACACTTTGTTCTCAGAATGGGGGGCCTCAAACCCTGGTGGCTGAGCCACGTACACCTCCTCCTTGAGGTCACCATTTAAGAACGCTGACTTAACATCCATTTGGTACACTGGCCACTTCTTGTGGGCAGCCACTGCAAGTACCGTGCGAATAGTGGTCATTCTGGCAGTTGGGGCAAATGACTCTTGAAAATCAAACCCTTCAACTTGTGAAAATCCTTGGGCAACCAGTCTAGCTTTGTACTTTTCTAAGGTACCATCAGCCTTGTACTTTACCTTCCAGATCCACTTGGTGCCAATAATCTTCCGCTTTGCTGGCCGATCCACTAGCTCCCAAGTGTCATTCTTCATTATGCTGTCATACTCCGCCTGCATAGCAGCCTTCCATGATGGATCTGCAAGTGCTTCTTCTAAGTCAGTTGGCTCCTTTACTTCTCTCATAATCTCAACCATCAAGGCCATGTTGACTATGTGAGCAGAAGCCCTCCTTTGCTCCTCTATTCTCTGAGACCTCCTTGGTCCGTCTGCCTTCTCCTCAACAGATGCAGGCATAGGATTATTGTGGTCATAGAGCTGCTTCACCCAGCGCGGCAATGGCTTTTCCGGTGGGGTGATGTCAGGTTGGTGAACTTTTTCCTCATCATCTGAAGATGATGCTTCCTCCTCCTTAAGGATAGGGATAGCTCTCGGGACAGGTTCATAGTGGACTACTTCTTCGCTTGATGATAAAGTGGAAGACCTTGCCTTCTCCTCCTCCACTGTATGCGGCTCCTCCTTGAACACCACATCACGGCTCGCAATGATCTTCTTTGCCTCTTGGTCATATAACTTGTAAGCCTTTTGCTCATCACTATAACCCAAGAAGATACATTTTCTGCTTTTTGGTTGTAACTTGTTTCTCTTCTCATCTGGAACATGTGCATAACATTCACATCCAAAAATTCTGAAATGTGAAACAGATGGTTTCTTACCAGTGTAAGCCTCATGAGGTGTTTTTCCCTTGAGAGCCTTTGTGTAGCTCCGATTTAGAATGTAGACTGCAGTATTAACAGCTTCAGCCCAAAAATGGTTAGGCAATCCCTTGCCCTTTAGCATGCATCTTGCCATCTCCACAATGGTACGATTCCTGCGTTCCACAACACCATTCTGCTGAGGTGTGTGAGGCGTCGTCAATTGACGCTTGATCCCTTTGCTCTTGCAAAAGCCTTCAAACTCCTTTGAGTTGAACTCACCACCACCATCTGTTCTAAATTTCTTCACACTTTTCCCTGTTTCATTCTCAACAAGTATTAGCCATTCTTTAAACTTACCAAAAGCTTGAGCCTTATCACGAAGGAAGTACACCCACATCTTCCTACTGTAGTCGTCGACAATCAACATAAAATAAGAAGATCCCCCCAAGGCCTGTGTAGGCATCTTACCACACAAGTCAGCATGCACCAACTCTAGAGGAGCATGTGCTCTATTCTTGCTTTCTTGTGGAAATGCCTTTCTCTGTTGCTTGCCCATCATACAAGCTTCACATGGTTCCTTCAATTCAGTTATTGTAGGTAGGTGAGCAACCATACCTTGCTTTTGCATCTCTTTCAATACTGCAAATCCGATGTGTCCAAACCTTTCATGCCAAAGCTTACTTGTGCCCACTCCAGCGGTGGCTGTAAGAGCACTTAGCTCATACAGGTTGTTCCTCCTTTCTCCTTTGCCAACAATTGTGCCAGCACTATCAATAATTTCTGCACCTGTCTTCTTGAACCTTACTTCATGACCAAGATCAGTTATGGCAGCAACTGATAAGAGATTTCTTCTGATTTCGGGAACATACAACACATTTGAAAGCTTTTTGACTTCACCATTTGCAGCAACAAAAGAAATAGTACCTGTGCCCGCAGCAGGGCATTTAGCATCATTTCCAACCGTCACAGTGATGGATTCTTGTAGAGGCTGCATAGAACTGTATAGACCTTTCTTGTTGGTCATGTGACGGGAGGCCCCACTATCCAACACCCAAGAGTCAGTGGTAGATTCTTCTTGCGCCGAGGAGCACACTTCCTCAATGGTCGCCATGAATAATTCCAACTCTGCTTCAGCCGTATTGGCTGTCTCTTTCCCTTTAGTTTTAAGGGTACCATTCTTTTCATCTGCCTTCTTGACACGACAATCTGCAATTGCATGTCCTTTCTTCTTACAGTAGAAGCACTCTCCTTGAAACTTCTTCTTGCCGCCCTTTTTCTTTTTGTCACCATCATTTTTGGTGGAGGAAACACCTTTGCCTTTTGCATTGGCAGAGAATGCAGCATCTCCATTGTTGCTTCCTTCTCGGGCTTTCAGCCTCAACTCCTCCTCCATTAATAATGCACAAAACTCCTCAAAAGTCAAAGCTTGAGGTCTCACCTGAGTATTAAGGGCAGTTACTAGTCCATCAAACTTTTGTGGACAAATCCGAAGACACCTCCGAGCTAGCTCTTCGCTAGTCTTTTGTATCCCAGCGCCAGCCATCTGGTCGCGCAGATTCTTAATCCGAGTGATGAATGCTTCAACCGTCTCTCCTTCAGCAAACTTCTCCGCTGCTAGTTGATTCTCCAAGTTTTGAATCCTTGTTTGGTTTCGTGTTTCATACTGACTCCTTAGTACATTCCAAGCCTCTAACGCTTTGGTTGTATGCTGAATCAGAGTCAAAACACTGTCAGAACAGCTTGTAACTAAGGCACACAATGCATCTGCATTCCTTCGTTTCCAAGCTCGTAGGAGATCTGCATTCGGAGGAATCATCACACTAGGATTTGATGGGTCGGGGGTAGGCTGTGGTTCTGCGTCAGTCCCCAGCACAGTCTCCAGAAGCTCATAAGAATCAAGGATAGTAGTAATTTTGAACTTCCACAAGGTGTAGTTTGTACCATCTAACTTGCCTTCGCTGAAGGTTGGTGGACGAATCCTCAGTGTTTGAATAGCCGGTACAGCAGCACCACCTCCTGCACCGCTTCCTGATGCGCCAGAACTGCTTCCCGGAGTCGACATCGTTTCTCTTTGCTGTTGAAGCCTTTGCCTCTTGCACTCTCTCCGATCTCTAGAGCCCCCTGGGCTCTGATACCATGTAAAATATTACACGGCGCAGCGAACAGAATCTGAGAAAGAGATAGAGAGTACACAACAGATAAGAGGAGAATCAGTAAAATTCTTTAACTCCAAACAACTGATACAAAGATGGCTCTGTCCACCCGTGCGCTTCCACTGTGTGAAGCTTAGATGGCGATCTAGACAGAAGATAGGTGAAGAGCTTAAGGCTAGCTGGAACAACAACTCTGACTGGGTGAAAGATGAGTGTAAGATGGCTGCGAAGGGGTTTAGCTTTTATAGCTCGCGAAGGTCGTTAGGTCGGCCTGCTGACCGACCTACCATATGAGCCTCCACTAGTCGGCCAGGGAATATTCCAGGGAATATTCCCTTTACCATCGGGCCGGGGGCGCTGCCCCCGGACCCCCGCCAGGGGGGCCGCTGGCCCCCCTGGGACCCCCCAGCCAGGGGCCGCTTCCGTGGCCCCCGGACCCCACAATAGGGGCCCCTTTTAACTCCCTTACCACGCAACTCAATGCAATGTGCCTCGAGTTGCTACCAGCTTAACCACTCCGTCTAACCCAAAGATTAGACCCACAATGGTCACCTTTTTGCCATCCGGTCACATAGACCTCATCTGATATACAAGTCAGGACTCCACCAATGTCCGGGCTCACACTTGGCTTCTCCTCATAATGGGGGCCTTACAACTTTGAGCACCATGGATCATTGGTAGTACCTAATGAGGGTGGGGCATTGATCATATCTAACAATAAGAGCTCATAGTAAGATACAATTTGGAAAAATCATAGATTCGACTAGTATAATTAGTAACACAATTTCCTTAAATAACATAAATTACTTGATGAGGAGCTTTACATGAATGCACTCTAAGAACATATAAGTTATGGATTGTACCTTCTTTTGCAAAGTATCTGAAGGACATTTTTTTGATTGATCAAATTTTCTCTTGAGAAAAGTTTACTTGTTTTGGGAAAGAGAGTCTCCCTAGCCAAGATAAGTTGACTTATTCTGACGGAATATTTAAAGTGATTTTTTGGATTGATGCTATGAAAATGGTATGTTTTTCTAGCTAATGATGATGATAGAATGCTTCAGTGCCTAGTGTGTCTTTTTAGATCTCAATCAATGTTGTTTTAAGAGACTACAATTGAGACTATACCCTATGGGTAGAGGGGTGAATATGTATCACTCCCCCTCATTTCTCACTTACTATGAACCAAGTGCAGTATTGACCTACTTTAGTTTGAGTTGACTTAGGAATGCAATGATTCAAAGACTTGAATGAGTAGGTGAGTTTAGTTTTCTATAGGAACCTAGATTTAGGTCAATCCTTATTATGGGTTATGTCCAAAACCCTCTGTTGCAAAGTGGACTTGAGAGAGCCTAGGCAACGAACTCCATGTTATTCTAAGGCGTATTAATTGGTATTGCTTAGGATTATCTATTGTTGGGTCACTAAAATCATGCTATTGAGAAGCTCTCTATCGGACATGCTACATCTATATAGTAAGTGTAATGTATAATAGTATATATAATTTACATGATATTATGCATTATTAAAATTATTAGTTTATTTGTGAGTTATAATTTTAAACTTCTTTAGTTTTAATTTTAACTAAATCATTGAAATTTAGCACTATTAAATTATTTGATTTAATATTCATAATAAAAATGATATTAAAGTATCAAATTTAATATATACTTTCATTAAAATAAGTTTTCTTTATAAAATTCTTTGTGTTTTTTGGTGTGTTTCATTTTTAGAAAGCTTTCCTAGTTTTCTTTATAAAAACGATAGGATTATGCACAAAACAAGAGAATAGGGCGAAAACTTAGTTTTATTATTACTCTCTCATTTGAAATGAGAATGCAAAGATTTCAGAGTTGCTTGGGGAGTTTTGGAATGTTCGAATGTGATGGTGATGTCAAAATGTCATGATTCGATACATAAAATTATATGCAACAACTACAGCAAGTTATAGGAAATCTATTGACACACAAAACTTTGTAATTTGATTGATATTTGTATTTTCTTTGCAATTAGATATACGATGTGAATGTAAATAGCTATGTACATCAATATTCCATAATGGACATTGGTAAACCGTGGCTTTTGTCATGAGGGAGGCTAGCCTCTATCATGTATTTTCTTTTACTCTTTTTGAATTTGTCAATTTATTCAAGTTCTTTTATTTTTTATAAAGTTGTTTGCATCGAAGATCTGAAACATATTTTGTATCCATTGTTGAATAACATGATGACTTGAACCCAATCTTTATGCATCTTCCATCTTGCACCCCCATCAATGGCTTTCATGTTAGGTTCACCAAATGTGGGATAAAGGGATGAAAGCTAAAACCATAGGGGTTTCATAAAATAGAGTGCAAACAGTGGTGATTGAAGAGAAGAAGATGATACAAAGAATAAATAAATCACATATCAAATGAATCTAAAGCCAAGCCTTTGTATTACTATGGAAGAGCATTGGTTGATCAAATCAACCCTTGCTGGGACAACTGATCAACTAAAAATCAATTACCCAACATATACTTTGACCCTGAATAAGAAAATATCAAAATTTTGTACATAAATTTATGCAATATGCAAGAGCATCAAATCTCAATAGAAGTGCATGGATTTTGATAGGAAAAGGTCAATCCCATCAACTCAGAAGCAATACCAATTGGTAAGAATAATTGAAGATGAAGGAAACCCTATATGGGTCTAAATTTTGTAAGTCAATTCTATTTTTACTATGTTTTACAACATGTAACTACTCATAAGTTGCTTCAAAATCTTTCAAAAATATGTATTTATCAAGTACAAATAATCCCATATCATCAAGAAGCAATACCAATCCATAGAAATAGTTGATGATGGAGAAAACCTTGTATGGGTCTATTTTTTATACTTCAGCCCTATTTGTCCATCTGCATTATAGTATCAAATAAATTCTTGTATGCTACTCCAAATCCTCTCAAGGATTTTCCTTCCACATGTACAAATCCTCTCAAGACTTTTCCTTCCACATGTACAAATCCTCTTATAATACTGGAGAGTGGGATCCTTTGCATAGATGCATCAAAAATTAATAGGAGGCTAAATATTTGTGGACAACAAGTTTCCCTATTCTATTCCCTATAATTCCATGTTCTAGACAACAAGAACAAGACAAAGGACTCTCCTCTACCTTGCGAACACACACGACGTACTCAGCTTGATACTCAATATTCCTTTCCTTGCCTTTCCCCCTTTCGTTTTGCATGTCCTCTCTCTGCCTTTGCAAGTCCACTTTTGAAGCATAATAGCTTAGCCGAGATTGAGATAGTTTGCTATCCTCCTTTGCTACTCCAAAACTCCCACTTTACTCCACTTGTTGCGAACAACGGATGTGTGGTTTGCGCATAGCAAATGGAAGAAGCTCCCTCTTTCTCTCTTTCACTCATAAAATTGCATAGACTCATGAGAAATTAAAAATAGACTAAAAGAGAAGGTAAAGTAAGATGAAGTGACACAAGATTGGGTACAATCTCCCCGCAACATGAAGTGGACAGCTCCCTTCACGCCGTATTTATAGTAATATTATGAAATCTTCTTTGCCCAAGATTTAATCCTTTACAATCACTCTTTGCATAAAGAGTTTGAGTGTACTGGAAAAGAGATAGAGTAATATGAATTAACGGATGCTAGTAGTTGTGCATCCCACAACTCTCTAGAACAATTAATATTTTATTGGACATATCTTCTAAAAATCTATTTTGCTAATAAATATTTACATAGAGGCTATGCACACGCTTTATAAGAAATAGCGGTGCATCCAATACAATAATCCAATAATTGTCAAATAAATTCTTGAGAAAATAATCTTTAAAATGCTTGTGCATGGTGGGCCTTTCCAATTCTCCTTGCTCTACACATCAGCTGCCAAAAATTTAGAAAATTATGTTGGAATAATAACCAACTGAATAATTGCAGCTAGCCACATAAATCAATTAATTTGGAATTCCATACAATAATTAATTCACGAAGACGTTAATACTCATGTGGATAAAATGGTATCACCCACATTCACACTTGCATCGATGCCCGGAAAGGATAGGCGTCCCCATCAACCTTCTGCCTAAGACAATTCTTAAGAACATGCCCCGCATTGATGGAGAACTAGTTAAGGCAGTCATCCTTCCAATGTACACACAAAGGAGAACTATTTAAGGCGCTTATCCCTTTGCGTAGGTGCCACCTGGCAACATACCCCCGGGGTAGGATAGCAATTGTCCTCAATTACTATTGGCTGGATATGGAGACAATAAATTAGAAAAAGGTCGCAAATCACGAGCATACATCCATTGAGCTTCCTCAACAGGGTGATTGTGGAATTTGACAAGATAACGAGGATAAGTGTTTCTAGTTCTAGTGGTCATATAGTCAACATGAATAATTGTTTTAGGGATTAGGATTTCATGGCCATCTGCAATTAAGGGTGGTGAGTCATAAACAGGGTGAACAGGAAGAGAACCTTTGAAGGGACGTAAAAGACTAATGTGAAAAGTGTTGTGGATTTTCCAATGATGAGGTAACTCTAGTTTATAAGCATTAGGATTAATACAATGGAGAATTTTAAAGGGTCCATAGAAACGAGGAGCTAGTTTTACATTCAGGTTCTTTTCTACACTATGGAGTCTATGTTTTTCAACACGTAACCAAACATAATCTCCTTCTTTATAAATCATGGCTTGCCTCTTTTTATTTGCTTGTTTCACATATGATTGTTAGGCCTTTGCTAGCATTTGTTTAACTTGCTCATAAATACTTGAATGATTTTTAATCCAATCGTCAACAAAAGGTATTTTGTGTGTTAGAAGAAATGTGGGAGTTGGCAATTTGTGACCATAAACAATTTCAGAAGGTGCCTTTTGTGTACCAGTGTGAGTGGTATTATTGTAAGCAAACTATAAAAGGTGCAAATGATTATCCCATGTGGTTGGAGAAGAAATTGTGTAAGCATGGATTAAATCCAAAATTGTGCTATTTGTGGCCTTTGTTTCACCGTTAGTCTCCGGATGAAATGCAAAGCTAAAATCAATCTTAGTTCCTAAGTTAGTAAACAATGTAATCCAAAAATTATTACAGAATCGAGGATCTCGATCGAACACAATAATTTTTGGCAATCCATGGTGCACAAAAATATGCTTGAGAAATAAGTTAGCGGCTTGTGCACGACTTAAGGTCTTGTTACAAAAAAATGAAGTAAGCAATCCATGGTGCACAAAAATCTGTTTGAGAAATAAGTTAGCGGCTTGTGCAGCACTTAAGGTCTTTTTACAAGCAATGAAGTAAGTTTGTTTACTAAATCTATCAACTATGGTCCATATCATATTATTTTGTGAAGAAGTTTGTGGTAAACCTGTAATGAAGTCTATAGAAATCTGCTCCCAAGGTGAATTAGGGATAGGTAATGGAAGTAATAAACCATATGACTTACCATGATGTATTTTTATACATTGACATACAATGCAGTCAGAAACAAAATTAGAGACATCACGTCGCATGTTTGGCCATAAAAAATCTTCATGTAAGTTTCTAAGTGTAGAGATAATACCACGATGTCCCATATAAGGAGGCTCGTGTACTTCTTGCATAATGAAATGACGAAAAGGATTAGTAATACATAACCTTTTTTCATAAAACAGAAAACCATTGGAAACAGAAATGTTATTATTAGTATGGATCTATTGATTGTTAGATAAATTTACCCAAACATCATGAAAATTGGGATCTTGAAGATAAGTATTTTTCATTGTATCTAACGAAGAAGTAGAAATGACAAAAATATTGTTTAATGATGGCCTACGGCTAAGTGCATCAGCTACTACATTTTCCTTACCTAGTTGATATTGAATGAGTGGATGAAAGGATTGAATAAATGATGCCCACTGTATGTGTCTATTAGATATTTGTGGTTGTGACAATAAATGTTTAATACTGTGTTCATCGATTTTAATCATAAACTCCGAACCCATTAAATAGTTCTTCCATATGCGCAATGCATGAACTACGGCTAATAATTCTATGTCATATGTACTATATTTAACTTCAAAAGGTTGCAGTTTACAACTAGAGTATGCTATAGGGTGATTGTCTTGCATCAATATTGCACCGATGCCAGAACCACTTGCATCAGTAATAACCACAAAAAAAAATAGTCTATTGAAATCAGGTAACTGTAAAACTGGTGCGTGTGTGAGTGCATGCTTAAGTATTTCAAACGATCATTGTTGGCTGTCGCCCCAACGATAAACAAGATCTTTCTTTAACAAAAGAGTTAACGGTAAAGAAAGCAACGAAAAATTTCTAACAAATTTTTGATAAAAGCTAGCTAGTCCTAGAAATGAATGAACTTTATGTACATTTTTAGGTGTTGGCCGCCAAGACTTAATTGCTTCAATTTTATGTGGATCTACGTGTATGCCTTTGGTAGACATGATATGATCTAAATATTCTATTTCAAATTGAAAGAAAGAACTTTTGTCAGGGTTAGCATATAGATGGTTTTGTTTTAATAAACTAAAGACTAAAGATAAATGCTCTTCATGTTCTTTTTCAGTTTTGCTGAAAACAAGAATGTCATAAAAAAAGACTATTACACAATGCTGAAAATGCAAAAATATTATATTCATCATTCTACTAAATGTAGCCGGTTCATTGGTAAGTTCAAAGGGCATTACTAAGAATTCATAATGTCCAAATTCTGTACGAAAAGCTATCTTAAAAATGTCAAGAGTAGACATACAAACTTGGTGATATCATGATTTTAAATCAATTTTACTAAACACTGTTGCTGCTTGTAATTTATCTAGAAGGTCGTCTACTCTAGGTGTTGGATAGCTATTTTTAATCGTTATTTTATTAAGTGCTCTATAATCTATACACATGAGGTAAGTTTGATTTTTCTTTTTAACTAATCATACAGGAGCTCCAAAAGGTGAACTACTTGGACGAATTAATTTTTTACTTAGAAGTTCTTTAATTTGCTCTGAATCTCTTTCTGTTCTAATTGGTTATGGAGATAGGGAGCCCAGATCATGACAGTCTCAGAGGAGCGATTGGCCAAATGGCGGTCTCAAAGAGACCCAACCTATGTGGCACCAACTTCCTTTCGAGTGCTGAATGCCATTTGGAGTATGGACTTAGCTGAAACTAGCCAAAAGAACTCTCTGTCTGATAAGGTTCTCACTGAGGAGGAATTACATGTTGCCACCAATAGACTCGGACAAGGTTCCATACTACTCGATGTTGCAAAATATCTATCGGTATTGAGTAAGCTGCCACGAGTACTGGATGTGTGTGCCACACTCCAGTACAATTCGGAGTTCTACAATTGGATTTTATCCTCGTGAAGTTTGCAAGGTGGTTGACTACTAGGAAGTAAATCAATTTGGTCTTCGGGTCGTGATGGAGGAAGTTGTAAAGGTAAATCATTAGAAAAGCAATCAAAAAATTTAGCAATAAAATGATGTTGCTTTGGAATTAGTTAAATTTTTGTAACATCAACTTCATTAATCCATACTAAGAAAGCTTTAGATTGTTTACGCAAAGCTCGCTTCGCCTGTGTATGACTAATAATTGGAAATAATTCGGTTTTTTTTAACCCTTCGAGTACAATTTGTTTACCTTTGTGCTTAATGTGCATTGAGTGTGTGTTGTAATCTATATGGGGGTTGAATTGTGATGCCATGGCATTCCTAGAATTAGGTCAGCAAATTGCAAAGGTGCTACAAAAAAATTTCACTTTTCCTTATAAGATCCAATACTAATTTCTAAATTATGAACTTCTTTAGTACCATTATATCGTTGTCCTAGAAATGCAGCCTTAATTTTATAGGTAGATGGAATAGTTTTAAGTTGTAATTTGCTAACTACTTTTTCTAAAGCAAAATCATGAGTACTACCATCGTCATGCAAAACAATCATATCATTATTATTGATTTTACATCGCATCTTTAACAAAGCATGCATAGAAATTTTACTAGCAAGGTCTTTAGGTTCATTAGAATTTTTGCCCATAAGTATAGCCTCATTGAAGTTGGGCATTGCTTCAAGGTCTTCGTTGGATTCTTCAGCTCTAAGAAAATTCAGATGTGCCGTGGGTTTCTTCCAATCACGGGTGTTGCCCATGGGACAACGACTCACAATATGATCAAGACGGTTACAATTATAACAAATTACATTTTTAGAAATGGCATTGGATACACTTGGATTAACATTTTTAGGTTCACCAGGTTTAGGCAAATTTGAAGGTAGATTGGGAGGTTTAAAATTGGAAACCGATTGACCATGATTATTAAGAACATTTTGCATCCATGGCCGTTGATTAAAACAAATCTTTCCATATTGAGAATTGAAGTTACGGAATGAATTAAAACAAAAATTGTTACCCATGTTGTTACCATTGGATGTTGAAAATTGCCTTCGGTCTAGTTTAGACTGCTTCTTTTCAGCGTCGTGAGCTAGGGATATGGCTTTGTCCAGATTATTGGATTTGAACATGTTGACTTCAGCTTGGATGGATGGAATTAAGCCGGACATATACTTTCTCTTGAAGGTAGATTCAGCCACTGGCTCCACCATTTGGAGCTGCAAGAGTGTGCTCCAAAATCATTCTGTGTATTGAGGGATAGATTCACATTCCCGTTGCATGAATGAGTCCCATTGTTGTTGCATACAAAGCTCGAATTGTGCAGGGAGAATATTTGCAAGAACCTTCTTGCGAAATTCATTCCATGTGAGAGGCCGATCAATGCTTTTACGCATGACATCCCACCATAATGCAGCTTTCTCAATAAAATAATGAGATACACATTTAATTTTATCACTTTCTGAGTATTTCTCATTGTCAAAATAAGCTTCGAACTGACTTAACCATGACAAAATTTTGCAACCATCTTTAAGACCATCAAAAGAATTAAATTTCAATGTACGCTTGCTTATCTTGGACTCCTTTCGACTAGCGTGGACATCCAAAGTAGCATTGATGGCGTGAACTAGGTTGTCGTCGTTTGTAGAAATTTCAGTGGCAAGACGCTTGAGGGACTTCAGTTCTTGCTCCAGTTGTACGCGGTGTTGACGCTCTTCTTGGTGCGCAGATCGGACGCAGATAGCTCACGTGGTGAATCCCGGAAGGTCCCCAAGAACAAAGTACTCTACTTTTTAGCACAAAAACCCATGTAAAAGCAAGCACGACATGAGACAAGAGACAAATTGGGTTCAATCTCCCCCATGCCTTGTGTGAGCGCTTCACAAAGCATGTATTTAATGTATATTTCCAATCTTTATGCTCAAAAATAGCCCAATTACAAAAATATGACAAGCTTTTAGCTTTTGAGTTTGCTTTCTACCAAAAATAAGAAAATAAAGCTAATGGACGGTGCCCATAGTGTCTGGCACGCCCAATCTCAATGTCCAAATAGAAATAACATATCCAGGCGCATAAGCGCATACAAAATAATAATAAATAATCGATGTCTCTATAGACATAACAAAATATAGGCGTGGCGCCTATCAAAATATAGTCCAAGAGTCGAAAACCCGCTAGACTCCAATGCTTTCCTCCGCCACTGCTGCTATCTCTACACATCAACTGAAGCATTCACAATCGTTAGTAAAATAACACAATTAAACCGACAAAAGTGAATACCTAGCAGTCTTCAGCTACATAAATAAATCAACTGGTTAGAAATAAATCCTAACCTTAATTTATTACGAGTGCGCACTCTAAACTCATAAACGTTTATTAATTTAATATGCATTTTGCGGAATCACCCACTATGGAATCACCCATGTACACACTAAATTAATGAAACGCCTGAAAAGGACAGGCGTCCCCATCAACTTCTCGCACAAAGAATCCTCTTTGCGTATGAGCCCCGGTCATCTAAGTTTACGGAATCCACCGTAAAACCTCACGGAATCCACCGTGGAATATGCCTCCTGGCATCATACCCCCGGGGTGGGATAGCAATTGACCTCAATTGCTATTAGCTCAATGTGGAGCTAACAGAGTGGGGAAAGCATTTAAGTCTCTAGCGTGCATCCATTGTGCTTCCTCTACAGGATGGTTCTTAAATTTCACGAGATATCTAGAATACCTTCGGCCAGTTCTAGTGGTCATGTAGTCAGTGTCTATAATGGCTTCTGGTTCAAGTATTTCAGTCTCTTCTTCTAGTAAAGGTGGGTTTTCATAGACAGGGTGGATAGGTAATTGTCCTCTAAATGGTCTCAATAAACTAATATGAAATGTATTATGAATTTTCCAATGGGATGGCAGTTCTAACTTGAATGCATTGTCATTAATCTTATGAATGATTCTAAATGGTCCGTAGAATCTAGGAGCTAATTTGACAACTGGATGTCTATCTACACTTTGCAGTCTACGCTTTTCTATTCTAAGCCAAACATAATCATCAACTTTGAAATTCATGGCTTGTCTTTTCTTGTTGGCTTGTTTGGTATATGATTGTTGGGCTTTAGCAATCATATCCTTTACTTCATCAAAAATAGTGTTATGCATAACAGCAATATCATCGGTACTTTGTATTCTATTAGACAAAGAGGCAACAGGTGTAGATAATCTATATCCATAAATAACTTCAAAAGGTGCTTTCTTTGTAGATGGGTGGGGTGTATTATTGTAAGCAAACTGTAATAAATGTAAATGAGTATCCCATGTCTGAGGTTTAGAGATAGTGTATGCACGTAAAAGATCTAGAATGGTGCTATTTGTGGCTTCTGTTTGTCCATTTGTTTCTGGATGAAATGCAGATGAGAAATCAATCTTTGTGCCTAGATTTGCAAACAGTGTAATCCAAAAATTATTACAAAATCTAGAATCTCTATCTGAAATAATCACTTTCAGCAATCCATGGTTAGTAAAAACAGTTTTCAAAAATAACTGTGCTGCTTGTGATGCTGTTAAAGTTTTCTTACATGCAATGAAATATGCTTGCTTACTAAATCTATCTACAATTGTCCAAATCATGTCATGGTTAGATTTAGTATTTGGTAAGCCAGTAATGAAATCCATAGATATATGTTCCCAAGGTTTAGATGGAATAGATAAAGGCATTAATAATCCATACTGTTTACCATGATGTCTTTTTATTCTTTGACAAATCAGACATTCAGAAACAAAATTAGATACATCTGCATCCATATGCGGCCAATAAAAATCTTCAGTTAACATGCGTAATGTAGAAATGATACCTCTATGACCTTGATATGGGGGACAATGAATTTCATTCAAAACAAAAGATCGGAATGGAATAGTAACACACAGTCTCTTTTCAAAGAACATGAATCCATCATTATATGACAATGAATCAATAGGAATGAAATTATTTTGAACTAATTTTTGCCAATTAGAATGAAAAGTAATATCCTGGTGATATGTGTCTTTCATAGTAATTAAAGAATCAAAAGATATGATAGAAATGTTATGAATTGCAGGTCTTCTACTTAATGCATCAGCAACTACATTTTCTTTTCCAGGTTGGTATTGAATGATAGGATGGAAACTTTGAATGAATGAAGCCCATTTGATATGACGGTCAGAAATTTGGGGTTGGCTAAGTAGGTGTCTAATGCTTTGCTGGTCGGTCTTTATCATGAATTCTGAACCCATTAAATAATGCTTCCATTGTTTTAATGCTTGGACAACTGCTAAGAGTTCCTTGTCATAAGTGGAATATTTAAGCTCAGAGGGTTTCAGCTTAGAACTAGAATACACTATTGGATGGTTGTCTTGCATTAGCACGGCTCCTATTCCTGATCCGCTAGCATCAGTCACAACTAGAAAGAATGGTCTGTTAAAGTCAGGCAATTGTAGAACAGGGGCATTGGTCAATGTACGTTTGAGTAAATCAAAGGATTTCTGCTGGTTTTCAGTCCATTGATAAACAATGCCTTTCTTAAGAAGTTTGGTCAGTGGTAAAGCAAGTAATGAGAAATTACGTACAAACTTCCTATAGAAACTAGCAAGACCAAGGAATGAGCGTAATTCATGTACATTTTTAGGAATAGGCCAATGCAATATTGCATCAATTTTCTTAGGATCAACTTTTATTCCTTCTTTTGATACAATATGACCTAGATATTCTATTTCTGTCTTAAAAAATTCACTCTTGTCAGGATTTGCAAACAATTGATTTTCTTTCAGTAATTGAAAAACTAATGATAAATGCTCATAATGCTCTTCTTCACTTTGACTGAACACCAAAATATCATCAAAGAAAACAATCACACAATATTGATATTTTAAAAAAATACGATTCATCATTCTACTGAAAGTGGCAGGTGCATTAGTTAATCCGAATGGCATGACTAAGAATTCGTAGTGGCCAAACTGTGTCCTGAATGCAGTCTTAAATATGTCGGATCTATCTAGCCTCACCTGATGATATCCAGATTTAAGGTCAATTTTACTAAATATAGAAGATCCTTGCAGTTTGTCCATAAGGTCGTCAACTCTAGGTATGGGATATCTATTCTTTACAGTGATCTTGTTTAATGCTCGGTAGTCAATACACATCCGATAAGTATTATTCTTTTTCTTGACTAGGAGCACAGGTGCACCGAATGGAGAACTGCTAGGTCGAATTAAACCTCTATTGAGTAATTCTTCAACTTGAGTCTGGATTTCTTTTTGCTCTATTTGATTGTGCCTATATGGGGCTTTGCAAGGTGGTTGTGTGCCAGGTATTAGATCAATCTTATGGTCTTCTGGACGTGATGGAGGTAAACCTGGTGGTAGGTCTTCTGCAAAACAGTCCTTAAAATATGCAAGAAATTCCTTATGCCTAGGGTGCATATGAGTTTCTTTTGCGTGCAATTCATTCACCCAAATGGGATATGATTTAGTATTCTTGCGTAGTGCACGTTTTGCTTGAGTATGCGAAAGCAGTGGAAACATATGAGATGCATGCATACCAAATAATGTAATAGATTTTCCTTGAAAATTTATATTCATTGTGTGTGTGGAATAATCTATATTGGGATTATGTTGGTGTCTCCATGGCATTCCTAGAATAATGTCGCTAGACTGTAATGGGACAACTAAGAAATTTCTTCTTTCAATATATGGACCAATTTGAATTTCTAAATCTTGAACTTCTTGTGTGCCATTGTACCTAGTGCCTAAAAATGTAGCTTTTATGCGATAATGCGTAGGTACTGTATGCAATTTCAATTCCTTTACCAATTTTGCTGAAATAAAGTCATGGGTACTTCCGTCATCATGCAATATAATTCTTTCTTTTCCATGCACCATACATTTCATAGTCAACAATGAATGTAAAGTAGGCATACCTGGTAAAGTGTCGGAAGTAGTAGTAGGATCATCTTCTTCTTCAGTGAAATCCGGCATATCCTCATGCTCGTCTTCGTCCATAGCTCCAAGGTAGTTGATATGTGCTGATGGCTTCTTTGAATGACAATTTGCTGCGAGATGCCCTGGCTGGTGGCATTTGTAGCATACGATGGGCTTGGCTTTGGTCACATTATTTGCAATGGCTGGGAGTCTGGGTATATTTAGATTTGCTTGTGGAATAGGCTTAGGATTTGAATTGACAGTGGATGGTAATGCAGGTGGTTTAGGCCAATTCTTGCGGAAAGATGATGATGAAAAACGACCTGGATTAAACCTTCTGAAATTTGAATTGAATTGTTTAGATCCATAATTACCGTTTGCTTGGAATGGCTGTGGTCGTCGATCTCTTCCACGTAATTTGTCTTCAGTGTCGTGAGCTAAGGAGATGGCATCTTCAAGGGTAGCAGGCTTGAACATATTCACCTCAGCGTAGTAATGTCCAAGAAGTCCAGACATGTACTTCCGCTTATGTGTCGTCTCTGGTACGTCTTCAAGCATGCGTAGCTATAAGAGTGCATTCCAAAAACGCTCTGTGTACTGTGGAGCAGGCTCACGATCGCGCTGTTGAAGTAAATCCCATTGCTTGATTGCCTTCTCATGAAATTGCGGTGGAAGGAAATTTTGCATGAACTTCTTCTTGAAATCTTCCCATGTAGCAGGACATTCTATGCTCTTGCGGACTACAGTCCACCAAAGTGATGCTCTATCTATCAGATGATTAGTAACACACTTGATTTTATCTTTCTCAGGATAAGTTTCCTCATGGAAATAGTCATCAAACTGGCTAATGAATGATAAAACAGTCTTTCCTTCTCTTATGCCATTGAAAGTGCGAAACTTGAAACTTCGTTTACTTATCTTGGATTCCTTGCGAATGGTTTGTGCTTCAAGAGTGGCGTCGATGGTACGGCGAATCAAATCTTCAGCTTGAGGTTCTTCTTTATCAGTGGACGCTCCTTGTAGCTTTGTCAATTGCGCTTGCAAGGCTTGCCTAGCTCTTCGCTCTTCTTCCAATTGCAGCATGATAAGATCCAGCTTTTGTTCCATGGTAGGCTCGGGTAGGTCGTCTTCAGTCATAGGATCATCCATATGTGGGGTAGTCATCCTGTAAAACTCAACAAACCTTTCTCACTCAAAATCAGTTAGCGGGATGAGCGTAGCTCAAATTTGGGGTTACAAGGCTATGTATTTTTGGGTATTTTCTTCTTCAATTTTCAGAAATTCTGCAATATTTCTGTCTCCGTTTGCTGAAAGTACTTCAACGAACTTGTAGATAGGTAGAACAACTTGCTGCGAACAACTTTCCAGTTCAGAGTTTTTGCATACGAACAAGTCTTCTATGAGTTTTAAGCACTAATCAGTTCTGATTTAGTTTGACTTGCAGAGTTGCAGACTTAACAGACTTGCAGAGTTGTTGACTTGCTGGACTTAGGCCGACTTGCAGAACTTGCAGAACTTGATTTCTGTCGACTTACGGAACTTGACTTGAAGAGTGCGAGACCCGGAGTAGATCGACTTTGTTGCTCTGTGTAACTTGTAAGAAGCCTTAAGCTTAAGTAATTAAGCTTAAGCTTAAGTGCTTAAGGCTTAAGGAGGACTAGCAGAGGCCGCCGTTTTTGATCGTGAGGGGGGGGGTCCGTTTTTTCCGCCGGAATTTTCGGGGGCGTCCTCTTGCAGCTCGACTTGATGATTGTGAAGCTTTATAAGCTTCTTAAGCTTAAGATTAAGCTTTAAAGGTAATAATAAACTTGATTATGAAAGATCTTATCTCTGTTTGCAACGACTTGATGAAGAGAATGGATGAGTGGTATCAGAGCAGAGCAGAGATCAAGGGCTTCCAATCGCTACCAATCTCGGGCGAAGGCGGAGCTCCAGGAACAAACGGCCTCTACAATCAATCTCGTCGCGAACCGTCGATACAGGCAGACTTCTGGCGATCAAGAACCCCTATTTCCACTGTCAGATCGCGAAGGACCAGGCTCTGTCGGCGGAGGGGGTATGATGCCAGGAGGCATATTCCACGGTGGATTCCGTGAGGTTTTACGGTGGATTCCGTAAACTTAGATGACCGGGGCTCATACGCAAAGAGGATTCTTTGTGCGAGAAGTTGATGGGGACGCCTGTCCTTTTCGGGCGTTTCATTAATTTAGTGTGTACATGGGTGATTCCATAGCGGGTGATTCCGTAAAATGCATATTAAATTAATAAACGTTTATGAGTTTAGAGTGCGCACTCGTAATAAATTAAGGTTAGGATTTATTTCTAACCAGTTGATTTATTTATGTAGCTGAAGACTGCTAGGTATTCACTTTTGTCGGTTTAATTGTGTTATTTTACTAACGATTGTGAATGCTTCAGTTGATGTGTAGAGATAGCAGCAGTGGCGGAGGAAAGCATTGGAGTCTAGCGGGTTTTCGACTCTTGGACTATATTTTGATAGGCGCCACGCCTATATTTTGTTATGTCTATAGAGACATCGATTATTTATTATTATTTTGTATGCGCTTATGCGCCTGGATATGTTATTTCTATTTGGACATTGAGATTGGGCGTGCCAGACACTATGGGCACCGTCCATTAGCTTTATTTTCTTATTTTTGGTAGAAAGCAAACTCAAAAGCTAAAAGCTTGTCATATTTTTGTAATTGGGCTATTTTTTAGCATGAAGATTGGAAATATACATTAAATACATGCTTTGTGAAGCGCTCACACAAGGCATGGGGGAGATTGAACCCAATTTGTCTCTTGTCTCATGTCGTGCTTGCTTTTACATGGGTTTTTGTGCTAAAAAGTAGAGTACTTTGTTCTTGGGGACCTTCCGGGATTCACCACGTGAGCTATCTGCGTCCGATCTGCGCACCAAAATGATGCCAGGAGGCATATTCCACGGTGGATTCCGTGAGGTTTTACGGTGGATTCCGTAAACTTAGATGACCGGGGCTCATACGCAAAGAGGATTCTTTGTGCGAGAAGTTGATGGGGACGCCTGTCCTTTTCAGGCGTTTCATTAATTTAGTGTGTACATGGGTGATTCCATAGCGGGTGATTCCGCAAAATGCATATTAAATTAATAAACGTTTATGAGTTTAGAGTGCGCACTCGTAATAAATTAAGGTTAGGATTTATTTCTAACCAGTTGATTTATTTATGTAGCTGAAGACTGCTAGGTATTCACTTTTGTCGGTTTAATTGTGTTATTTTACTAACGATTGTGAATGCTTCAGTTGATGTGTAGAGATAGCAGCAGTGGCGGAGGAAAGCATTGGAGTCTAGCGGGTTTTCGACTCTTGGACTATATTTTGATAGGCGCCACGCCTATATTTTGTTATGTCTATAGAGACATCGATTATTTATTATTATTTTGTATGCGCTTATGCGCCTGGATATGTTATTTCTATTTGGACATTGAGATTGGGCGTGCCAGACACTATGGGCACCGTCCATTAGCTTTATTTTCTTATTTTTGGTAGAAAACAAACTCAAAAGCTAAAAGCTTGTCATATTTTTGTAATTGGGCTATTTTTGAGCATAAAGATTGGAAATATACATTAAATACATGCTTTGTGAAGCGCTCACACAAGGCATGGGGGAGATTGAACCCAATTTGTCTCTTGTCTCATGTCGTGCTTGCTTTTACATGGGTTTTTGTGCTAAAAAGTAGAGTACTTTGTTCTTGGGGACCTTCCGGGATTCACCACGTGAGCTATCTGCGTCCGATCTGCGCACCACTTCTTCAAGTTGCATGGATATTAAATCTATACGCTGCTCCAGTGTTGGCTCAGGAAGCGGTGATGCAGAGTCGAATTTGGCCATGATTGCTTGATGGAGAAATCTGGAGATTTAGGATGCCTTGCAAATGAAAAGACACCTTGCTTGTCGTTGAAGAATTTTGGTGTGTAAAACCAAAATTTTAAGCAGCCTTTGGACAAGAAATTATGAATGGAAGTAGGCAAGAAAGGCAAGAATTGTTTATGGGAATTTTGTGAATTTATGAAGCTGGAAAGAACTGTGCAAGAACTGCCTTTATGGAAGAGATAGTCAGCTGTGACTTGTGAAGATTTGCAGAGTCTATGTATGACACGGAGTAAGAGAAGATGAAGTTGATTATGTAAGTGGTAATGTAATTTACTTAATAAGGCTTTAAGCCTTAAAAAACTTTATGTTTTAGGACAAGAGGACGTCGTGGATGCTGCCATGGTGGCAAGAAACGGTCCCCTCCCCACGAAATCAAAAAAGAGCTTAAGCTCTTGATTAATCTTAAGCAAAGATTTTAATGAAGCTTTAATGAAGCTTGCTAATCACCTTGAAGCTCTATTTCTTCACGAAACATGGCACCATGATGTGGGAGTGGGTCTTCTTCAATGTCTGGGAAAATAATAGAATTTATTGACTGTGATAGAGGGTTGGGGGTTTTGAAGGCCTGGGAATCCAGCCATGTAGTCGGTTCACGATGAGACGGACCGTAGAGCCCATTTGCAACAGGGGGCTTGCCTTCATGCCAAAGGGTAGGAGATTGGAAGCCCAAGAGGTAGGCTGGGCTCTGATACCACTATTGCGAACAACGGATGTGTGGTTTGCGTGTAGCGAATGGAAGAAGCTCCCTCTTTCTCTGTTTTACTCATAAAATTGCATATGACTCATGAGAAATTAAAAATAGACTAAAAGAGAAGGTAAACTAAGATAAAGCGACGCAAGATTGGGTACAATCTCCCCCCGACATGAAGTGGGCAACTCCCTTCATGTCGTATTTATAATAATATTATGAAATCTTCTTTGCCCAAGATTTAGGCCCTTTACAATCACTCTTTGCATAAAGAGTTTGAGTGTACTGGAAAAGAGATAGAGTAATCTGAATTAACGGATGCTAGTAGTTGTGCATCCCACAACTCTCTAGAACCATTAATATTTTATTGGACATATCTTCTAAAAATCTATTTTGCTAATAAATATTTACATGGAGGCTATGCACACGCTTTATAAGAAATAGCGGTGCGTCTAATGCAATAATCCAATAATTGTCAAATAAATTCTTGAGGAAATAATCTTTAAAATGCTTGCGCATGGCGTGCCTTTCTAATTGTCCTTGCTCTACACAAATCAACTGCCAAAAATTCAGAAAACCATGTTAGAATAATAACCAACTGAATAATTGCAGCTAGCCACATAAATCAATTAATTTAGAATTCCATAAAATAATTAATTCACGAAGACGTTAAAACTTGTGTGGATAAAATGGTATCACCCACATTCACACTTGCATCGATGCCCGGAAAGGATAGGCGTCCCCATCGACCTTCCGCCTAAGACAATTATTAGGAACGTGCCCCGCATTGACGGAGAACCATTTAAGGCGCTCATCCCGCCAACGTACATACAAAGGAGAAGCATTTAAGGCACTCATCCCTTTGCGTAGGTGCCACCTGGCAACACCACTTTCCCCCTTTTACCCTAGTCTCCTAAGTCTCCCCTTAGTCTCTACATCAAGTCCCATCCTTAATGATTCTTGGGCACTGACTTACATGATTTATCCTTCTTCTCTTGAGTCTAACATTACCTTTAGTATTGAACCACTTAGCAAAACATTTGGAATAGTTACTCATCTTGTAAAACACATCTTTCATTTACACAAGTGCATACCACTAAAAACATAAAGGTACAATTTCATAACATAGACAAAGTCACATGATAACATGTTAATTTTTTGTTAAATTTTTTGTTTATATGTGCTCACTCCTTGGACTAGCCCATCTCGACTAAGTGTGCATTCAACTGTTCAAAGATATTTCGCATGATTAATTTCATGTGGAAACAATTTTGTATAGTGACAAGTGAGTTGTGTTCAAAATTAATGAAATTCTGCACATGTATATTAACATGTATTTTTACGATTAGTTTGACGCACAAATGTACAATCAACTTACTATAATTTTTTTCTTTTATTGGATTTCTAAAATTAAGAAAAATAAATAATGAAACAAACTTCAAAGATTTAAACTTGCAAACACATTGTTATGTATAGTCACAAATTATTATCATGTTTACTAATGAGATTACTTAACATTTTTATATACTCACTAAGAACTTGGATATGAGAGACAAAAGATGTAGAAAAGTCATGGATTACAAAATAAATGCAAAAGTACAATGTTTATGAAGATGGGTCTTCAATCTCATCTATAATGAGATCTACCCTAGCTAAAGTACTATCTATTTTAAGGGCCATCTCAATATCTAAACCTACAAACAAATTAAGCCTGCTACTACTATTGTCACTATGTTCATCATCATTTTGGTCAATAATGGCTGCATGATCATCTTCATGTACAATGGCATTATCATAATCTATATCTCCCACACCATCGGCATCCTCTACCTCTCTTGGTTCACAATCAACATCATTTGTAGTATAAGGAGCATAATTCATATACTCAATAGATGTAAAAGTATTATATATCCCTCTAAAGAATGGGAGATTGGGATCTCATGCCACCAATTGTTATTCTCCATAATTGGTTGAAAGACAACCTCTTGAAGTAAAAGTAGAAATATATTATAATTAAGTTTTTATAAAGGGTCTTAGTGGTATCTATTCATATGAAATCTGTGTGTTTAAATAAAATTCACCTACTCACATTATTGTGGTAACACCAATGTCCCATGCTTCAATTACCATAGCTTTGTAGAGTCAATGGTTATGAATCCATTGGCATGATGCTTGATTATTAAATTAGGTCCCATTTACATCACATTCTTAAACCACTTAGTATCCATAACAAATGTAAAGAATATTTGATAATCACGCTTGTAGATATCTTGGATTATGCCAAACCAATCATTCATATTTCCATTAACTCTCTAAAAGCTTGCAATGACTTTATGATCTTAGGTGTTTTTCTTATCATCAATCCTTTGAGTCCGAAAATGCTTTCACAATAGCATTAAACATTGTTACCTTGATCAAACAAGAGTGGTAAATTAGATAAGTACCATGATCTTGTTGTTTACTACCAATGGCACAGTACACATATTTAGCTTTGGCAAACATTTTGAAAATAAATATTATATTTACATTTAAAAATCATCCTCTAGCGTACTTCCACTCGGTTGTTATACATTGCTACCCATGAACTCATCACATCACTATTGAGCACACAAAATATATTTATTTTTTAATTCTCTATCTAGGATCTCACTACACCCTCTCCATTGAGGCATCATGGATGTCATTCTGGATTCTTCTTCATTGCTCCATAATCATGGGAAGGAGGAATTCCTTTGGGCAAGAAATTTAGAGATGTATACAAGTGATTTTTGTGTGAATTGACCTTTAATCATGCTACCTTTAGGACTTTCATTTTTCCTCACAAAATCCTTTAGGGTCTAAATCATAAAAAACATCCATTGAGCATGAACTATGCCACATATAGCCATTTTCCAGCCTATCCCCTTTGAGAAGTGATCGATCTGATCAATCTTTTCCTCTAACTTTTTAGAGGGCCTTCACCTCTTGCTTGTCTCCTCTACTTACTAGACTAAGGTATCCACCAACTTCTTTCACAAGCAGGTCCTTAGCTTGTCAGTAAGCTACGCCCTTACTTAGCATCTCCAATGCGAACCTCGAACCAAGTTTCTTGAGTAGCAGCTCGAGCATCACCTCCTTCCTTGAGCTCCTTCACCTCATAGTACAAGACAATGGATGTGTGAATGGCTTAAAGAAATTGAGATGGAAATCGGATTTTTGATGGCATGTACAAGGAGAAAAATTGAAATAGGAAGGATTTAAAGTATGCAGGAAAGAAGTAAGATGCGTCCACTATCTATCTAGCTCGGCCATGGCTTTGATACCATGTTGAGAAAAATGGACCTAGAACTAGATGATTAGCTTGGACTCATAAACAAAATCTTAAGAAGAGAGATGAGATTAAAAGTACAAAGTACAATAGCATTCATAATTTAACTCAATGTCAAGTTCATGATTTTATAGTTGTAGGATGGTTCCCATTTTCTCATTGTGCCTATTATGGGATTCATGCAACTTCCTCTAGGTTGTTGTATGTACCTTGCCCTAGTGCTCCATACAAAGAGGCTGTTTTAGGAGTGCGATTTCATAAATCTCAACATAATGTGCCTACAAAGAAAGAAACATCCACAATTTATTAGCATAAGAAAGGGAAACATTGTTCTCAATTCACAACCATGAAAATTTACTACTAGCATGTGGTTGTTATACCTCACAAGTCCCACCATCTTGAATATATTCTCCCATGCTACCTTTGAAGTGTGATGCAAGATGGAAATAGAATGTATAAATTGCTAAAATCATATGCATGTGATCACTTTTCTATAAGATACAATAGCTCTAAAATATGTGTATGATTGCAAGCTCTCATTTACCTATAGCATCTTATGCTAATGGTGAACGTCAAACCAAATAGTTACTTCACACCTCTTCTTTTGGTCCTTTGTGAAGGCCCTCTTCAAGCATCACATGCAACTCATGGGTGTATGAAACTTTGTTATAGCTTGTTTCATAATCTTTTCCGCCTTCTTTGTCAATATCCATAGAGCATGTGATATCGTGGTGTTTCCATTTGCTGCCTCTTACCATACCACGATGCCAGCTCATAAAAAACAACATCTCTACTAATCAATGTCTCATGTGTAGACGCTACATAACACTTATAATCTTTCCAGTCTTTTGCATAACCAAGGAACACACTCTTGACAGCTTTAGAATCCAATTTCTTCCTCTTTTCATCAGGAACATGCACATATACAATGTTACCAAATACCTTCAAGTGTGAAATGTCAGGTTTATGACCATACAACCTCTCATATGGAGTTACATCATGAATCCCTGCTGTAGGAGTTCTATTTAGCACATAGACAGCAGTCACTACTACTTCAGTCCAATAACCATTTGGCAAACTCTTCTCATTCAGCATAGCTCTTGTTGATTCCATCAGTACCATATTTTTCATTTCTGCTACACCATTTTGCTATGGTGTATAGCTGCAAGTTAACTATCTTCTAATCCCATGTTTAGAAAGGTATCTGTCAAAGTAATTAGAGATAAATTCTCCACCTCCATCTGATCTAAGATATGAAATTTTACAGCTCAACTCATTTTCAGCGTGCTACTTGAAGTCCTTGAATGCATCAAATGCATCATCCTTATGTTTCAGTATGTAAAGCCAAGTATACCTGTTGAAATCATCAATGAAGGATACATAGTAACGAGCACCACCAAATGAAGCATTATGAGACACACCCCATATATCTGAATATACAAACTCTAAGGGTCATGAGATATTCTGTACATGTCTAAACCGTGCTTTCTTTCCAAACTGACATGCATCACATACATGTCCAAAGTCATGATACTTGAACTTAGGCAATCCAAGCACAATCTCCTTCTGCCGTATAGATTTCAGCTTTTGTACATTCACATGGCCAATACGCTTTAACATATCTCAACATCCTGTATAGCACCATCATCATGTACAAACATGGCTACTTTTAATTCTGGAATTGACACATCAAGAGTAAACATTATGCCATCTCTTTGGCCTCTAACAATCAATTTGTAGTGATTACCATATTCTTCAACAAACCATCTATCCCTAATAAATCTCACCTGCAGATTTTGTTCTACCATCTATCCAACTGACAAAAGATTGTTGGTTATTTTAGGTACATGTAGTACATCATGCAATATTCTCTTTTTCTTGCCATCATTGATACCAGGAGGCATATTCCACGGTGGATTCCGTGCCACGGTGGATTCCGTAAACTTTGATGACCGGGGCTCATACACAAAGTGGATTCTTTGTGCGAGAAGTTGATGGGGACGCCTGTCCTTTTCGGGCGTTTCATTAATTTAGTGTGTACATGGGTGATTCCATAGCGGGTGATTTCGTAAAATGCATATTAAATTAATAAACGTTTATGAGTTTAGAGTGCGCACTCGTAATAAATTAAGGTTAGGATTTATTTCTAACCAGTTGATTTATTTATGTAGCTGAAGACTGCTAGGTATTCACTTTTGTCGGTTTAATTGTATTATTTTACTAACGATTGTGAATGCTTCAGTTGATGTGTAGAGATAGTAGCAGTGGCGGAGGAAAGCATTGGAGTCTAGACCTATGGATTATATTTTGATAGGCGCCACGCCTATATTTTGTCATGTCTATTGAGACATCGATTATTTATTATTATTTTATATGCGTCTATGCGCACGGATATGTTATTTCTATTTGGACATTGAGATTGGGCGTGCCAGACTCTATGGGCATCGTCCATTAGCTTTATTTCCTATTTTTGTAAAAGCAAACTCAAAAGCTAAAAGCTTGTCATATTTTTGTAAATTGGGCTATTATTGAGCATGAAGATGGAAATATACATAAAATACATGCTTTGTGAAGCGCTCACACAAGGCATGGGGGGAGATTGAACCCAATTGGTCTCTTGCTCTTGTCGTTCATGCTTTTTACATTGTAATTTGTGCAAAAAGGTAGAGTTCATTGTTCTTGGGGACCTTCCGGGATTCACTACGTGAGCATGCAGCGACCGATCTGCGCACCAGTGGTATCAAAGCGGAGCTGATATCAAGAGCTTCTAATCGCTACCAATCTCGTGCGAAGGCGGAGCTCCTGGAACGATCGGGCTCTACGGTCAATCTCGTCGCGAACCGTCAATACAGGCAGACTTCTGGCGATCAAGAACCCTTGTTTCTATTATCAGATCGCGAAGGACCAGGCTGTACAGGCGGAGGATCACTCCCTCATCTCCATCAACAAGTCGTGGATATACATAGTAATTTATTTTCATCAAGCTTCAAAGCTTAAGATTACTAATCAATAAGATTGGATTAGAAGCTTAATAGCTTCACAAACTCAATCATTTCATCTCGGAGGAGGTCCGATTTTTCCGCGTGGCGGAAAAAATGGCCCTCCCCCCACGACTGCGCCGTTTTTTGAAGATTAAGCCCCCCCCCATAAGCTAAAGCTACCAAGCTTAAATCATTAAGCTTAAAGAAGTCAAACAAGTTACCTCTCAACTCTGCAAGTCAGCAACTCCAGGTCCTGCACTCCAGAAATCAAGTTCTGCAAGTCAACTGTGATCAAGTCCTGCAAGTTCACTAAGTCGACTAAGTTCTGCAAGGCTGTTCTTGCGCAGAAACTCCGAACTGCAAAGTTGTTCTTGGCAAGGTATTCTACCCATACGCAGGTTTGCTGAAGCATTTTCAGCATACGAAGAAGGAAAAATCGCAGATTTTCTGAAGATTGAGAAAGAAATACCCAAAAACACATAAGCCTTGTAACCCCGAATTTGAGCTACGCTCATCCCGCTAACCTGATTTTGAGTGAGAAAGGTGTTTTGAGTTTTACAGGATGACGGAACCACATATGGATGATCCTATGGCTGAAGACGACTTACCTGAACCTATGATGGAGCAAAAGCTGGACCTAATCATGATACAATTGGAACAAGAACGAAGGGCTAGGCAAGCATTGCAAGCGCAATTGGCAAAATTACAAAGAGCATCTACCGACAAAGAAGAACCTCAAGCTAAAGATTTGATTCGACGTACCATCGACGCCACCCTTGCAGCTCAAACCATTCGCAAGGAATCAAAGATAAGTAAACGAAGTTTCAAATTTCGTACTTTCAATGGTATACGAGAAGGAAAGACTGTTTTATCATTCATTAGTCAGTTTGATGACTATTTCCATGAGGAAACCTATCCAGAAAAAGATAAAATCAAGTGTGTTACTAATCATTTGGTAGACAGAGCATCACTTTGGTGGACTGTAGTACACAAGAGCATAGAATGTCCTGCTACTTGGGAAGATTTCAAGAAGAAGTTCATGCAGAATTTCCTTCCATCGCAATTTCATGAGAAGGCTATCAAGCAATGGGATTTACTCCAACAACGGGATCGTGAGCCTATACCTCAGTACACAGAGCTTTTTTGGAATGCACTCCTACAGCTACGCATGCTTGAAGGCGTACCAGAGATGACACATAAGCGGAAGTATATGTCTGGACTTCTTGGACATTACTACGCTGAAGTGAACATGTTCAAGCCTGCTACCCTTGAAGACGCCATTTCACTAGCTCACGACACTGAAGATAAGCTACGCGATAGAGACAGACGACCACAGCAATTCCAAGCCAATGGTAATTATGGATCTAAACCACCTGCATTACCATCCAATGTCAATCCAAATCCTAAGCCTATTCCACAGCCAAATCCAAATGTACCTAGACTTCCCGCCATTGCAAACAATGTAACCAAAGCCAAGCCAATAGTATGCTATAAATGCCACTAGTCTGGACATCTCGCAGCAAATTGTCATTCAAAGAAGCCACCAGCTCATATCAACTATCTTGGAGCCATGGACGAAGACGAACATGAGGATATGCCTGATTTCACTGAAGATGAGGACGACACTACCACTATTTCCGATACTTTACCAGGTATGCCTACTCCACATTCATTATTTACTATGAAATGTTTGGTGCATGGAAAGGAAAAGACTATTTTGCATGATGACGGTAGTACTCATGATTTTATTTCAGCAAAATTGGTAAAGGAATTGAAATTACAGACTGTACCTACGCATTATTGCATAAAAGCTACATTTTTAGGCACTAGGTATAATGGTACACAGGAAGTGCAAGACTTAGAGATTCAAATTGTATCATACACTGAAAGAAGAAATTTCTTAGTTGTTCCATTACAGTCGAGTGACATTATTTTAGGAATGCCTTGGCGACACCAGCATAATCCAGATATAGATTATTCCACACACACAATGAATATTAATTTTCAAGGAAAATCTATTATCCTATATGGTATGCATGCATCTAATGTTTTTCCACTGCTTTCGCATACTCAAGCTAAACGTGCATTACGCAAGAGTAGTAAATCATATCTCATTTGGGTGAATGAATTGCAAGTAAAGGAAAATCATATGCACCCTAGGCATAAGGAATTTCTTGCATATTTTAAGAACTGTTTTGCAGAAGACCTACCACCAGGTTTACCTCCTTCACGTCCAGAAGACCATAAGATTGATTTGATCCCTGGCACACAACCACCTTGCAAAGCACCATATAGGCACAACCAGATAGAGCAAAAAGAAATCCAGAGTCAAGTTGAGGAATTACTAAATAGAGGTTTGATTAGACCTAGCAGTTCTCCATTTGGTGCACCTGTATTGTTAGTTAAGAAAAAGAATAATACCTATCGTATGTGTATTGACTACCAAGCTTTAAATAAGATCACTGTAAAGAATAGGTATCCTATTCCTAGAGTTGATGACCTTATGGACAAACTGCAAGGATCTTCTATATTTAGTAAAATTGACCTTAAGTCTGGTTATCATCAGGTGAGGTTAGATAAATCTGACATATTTAAGACTGCATTCAGAACACAGTTTGGTCATTACGAATTTTTAGTCATGCCATTCAGATTGACTAATGCACCTGCTACCTTTAGTAGAATGATGAACCGTATCTTTTTGAAATATCAGTATTGTGTAATTGTTTTCTTTGATGATATTTTGGTGTTTAGTCAAAATGAGAAAGAACATTATGAGCATTTGTCATTGGTTTTTCAGTTATTGAAAGAAAATCAATTGTATGCAAATCCTGAAAAGAGTGAATTCTTTAAGACAGAAATTGAGTATTTAGGTCATATTGTATCATCTGAAGGAATTAAAGTTGATCCTAAGAAAATTGATGCAATATTGAATTGGCCTGTTCCTAAAAACGTGCATGAGTTACGCTCATTCCTTGGTCTTGCTAGTTTCTATAGGAAGTTTGTACGTAATTTTTCATTACTTGCTTTACCATTAACCAAACTTCTCAAGAAAGGAATTGTTTATCAACGGAACGAAAATCAATAGAAATCCTTTGACTTACTGAAACATGCATTAACCAATGCCCCTATTCTACAGTTGCCTGACTTTAATAGACCATTCTTTCTAGTTGTGACCGATGCTAGTGGATCAGGAATAGGAGCCGTACTTATGCAAGACAATCATCCTATAGCATATTCTAGTTGTAAGCTGAAACCCTCTGAGCTGAAATATTCCACATATGACAAAGAACTATTAGCAGTTGTACAAGCATTAAGACAGTGGAAACACTACTTAATGGGTTCAGAATTTATGATAAAGACCGATCAGCAAAGTATTAGACATTTACTTAGCCAACCCCAAATCTCTGACCGACATATCAAATGGGCTTCCTTTATTCAAAGTTTTCATCCTATCATTCAATACCAACCTGGAAAAGAAAATGTAGTAGCTTATGCATTGAGTAGAAGACCTGCAATTCATAATATTTCTGTCATATCTTTTGATTCTTTGATTGCTATGAAAAGATTTATGTTTTATGAAAAGAGACTGTGCGTTACTATTCCATTCCGATCTTTTGTTTTGAATGAAATTCATTGTCCCCCATATCAAGGTCATAGAGGTATCGTATCTACATTACGTATGTTAACTGAAGATTTTTATTGGCCGCATATGGATGCAGATGTATCTAACTTCGTTTTTGAATGTTTGATTTGTCAAAGAATTAAGAGACATCATGGTAAACAGTATGGATTACTTATGCCTTTGTCTATTCCATCTAAACCTTGGGAACAAATTTCTATGGATTTCATTACTGGTTTACCAAATACTAAATCTAACCATGATATGATTTGGACAATTGTAGATAGATTTAGTAAACAAGCATATTTCATTCCATGTAAGAAAACTTTAACAGCATCAGAAGCAGCACAATTGTTTTTGAAAACTGTTTTTACTAACCATGGATTGCCAAAAGTTATCATTTTAGATCGTGATTCTAGATTTTGTAACAATTTTTGGATTACCCTGTTTGCTAATCTAGGCACAAAGATTGATTTCTCATCTGCATTTCATCCAGAAACTAATGGACAAACAGAGGCTACAAACAACACCATTCTAGATCTTTTACGTGCATATACTATCTCTAAACCTCAGATATGGGACACACATTTGCATTTATTACAGTTTGCATATAACAATACACCGCACACATCTACAAAGAAAGCACCGTTTGAAGTCATTTATGGGTATAGATTATCTACACCTATTGCATCTTTGTCTAATAGAATTCAGAGTGCTGATGATATTGCTAGTATGCATAACAGTATTTTTGATGAGGTTAAGGATATGATTGCTAAAGCCCAGCAATCATATACCAAACAAGCCAATAAGAAAAGACAAGCCATGAATTTCAAAGTTGATGATTATGTTTGGCTGAGAATAGAAAAACGTAGACTGCAAAGTGTAGATAGACATCCAGTTGTCAAATTAGCTCCTAGATTCTATGGACCATTTAGAATCATTCATAAAATTAATGATAATGCATTCAAGTTAGAATTACTATCTCATTGGAAAATTCACAATACGTTTCATATTAGTTTATTGAGACCATTTAGAGGCCAATTACCTGTCCACCATGTTTATGAAAACCCACCTTTATTAGAGGAAGAGACTGAAATACTTGAACCAGAAGCTATCATAGACACTGACTTTATGACCACTAGAACTGGCCGAAGGTATTCTAGATATCTAGTTAAATTTAAGAACCATCCTGTAGAGAAAGCACAATGGATGCATGCTAGAGACTTAAATGCTTTCCCTACTCTGTTAGCTCCACATTGAGCTAATAGCAATTGAGGTCAATTGCTATCCCACCCCGGGGGTATGATGCCAGGAGGCATATTCCACGGTGGATTCCGTGCCATGGTGGATTCCGTGAGGTTTTACGGTGGATTCCGTAAACTTTGATGACCCGGGCTCATACACAAAGTGGATTCTTTGTGCGAAAAGTTGATGGGGACGCCTGTCCTTTTCGGGCGTTTCATTAATTTAGTGTGTACATGGGTGATTTCATAGCGAGTGATTCCGCAAAATGCATATTAAATTAATAAACGTTTATGAGTTTAGAGTGCGCAGTCGTAATAAATTAAGGTTAGGATTTATTTCTAACCAGTTGATTTATTTATGTAGCTGAAGACTGCTTGGTATTCACTTTTGTCGGTTTAATTGTATTATTTAACTAACGATTGTGAATGCTTCAGTTGATGTGTAGAGATAGCAGCAGTGGCGGAGGAAAGCATTGGAGTCTAGCGAGTATTCGACCTATGGATTATATTTTGATAGGCGCCACGCCTATATTTTGTCATGTCTATTGAGGCATCGATTATTTATTATTATTTTGTATGCGTCTATGCACACGGATATGTTATTTCTATTTGGACATTGAGATTGGGCGTGCCAGACTCTATGGGAACCGTCCATTAGCTTTATTTCCTATTTTTGTAAAAGCAAACTCAAAAGCTAAAAGCTTGTCATATTTTTGTAAATTGGGCTATTATTGAGCATGAAGATGGAAATATACATAAAATACATGCTTTGTGAAGCGCTCACACAAGGCATGGGGGGAGATTGAACCCAATTGGTCTCTTGCTCTTGTCGTTCATGCTTTTTACATTGTAATTTGTGCAAAAAGGTAGAGTTCATTGTTCTTGGGGACCTTCCGGGATTCACTACGTGAGCATACAGCGACCAATCTGCGCACCAATCATGCATCAACAATGGAACAATTCATGTGTGTTGAATGTCATGTTTGGTGTCATCCCTAGTACACACATAAACATGTGAACCTACAACCATCTCATCAAACCATTCTCCATGGGGTGTCATATGGTTTGAAGCCCCTGAATTAATATACCATCTCTCATCTCTGTTCTTCCTCGATGCATTCTTAGACAAATGCTACAGGGCAAACAATCTGTCAACCTTCTCATCATGAACACCGCTAGAAGATGCATAGTGCCCATTTTGTTTGCCCTTTGCCTTCATATCTCCCTATTCTTGTAACAATCAATTGCAATGTGTCCATATCTTCCACAGTAATGACAGTCCTTATCTCTGTTTGAATGATCATTTGACTTCCATGAAGCAAATCCACCACCTCTACCATGGGGTGATCTCCTCCTGCCTCTAAATCCACCAAATCCATGCTAGCCTGTGTATTTGTGCTATGTCAGGCATTCTATTGATACTGTTTATAAGTGTTTCGAGTGTCTCCTCAACCTCAAAAAGAGCCACGGCCTTTGCTGCCTCTGCCACGCTAGCTGGAGTAAAGAACAGTGTCTCTGCTCTGAGATATACTAAGACATGTATTAAGCCCAAGCTTAACTTCATCATGCAACAACAAAGCAATCAAATCATCCCTATTAGGGGATTCAACTCTCACAAAAATAGATGTATCAAATGCTTTATACTCTTTGCCAAGTCCATTCAATGTCACTACAATCATATCATCCTCAAACACTGAAGATCCAATGGTGGCAAGCTCATCCGCTATGTTCTTGATCTCTATAGTGTAAGCCTGAATGCTTCTGTCATTCCTAGACATGTTATTGAGCTGTTGCTTTAGTTGAATCTTTCTTGCATGTGTTACATTTCCATAATTCTTCATGAGTATGTCCCATGCATCCTTTGGAGAACTGCATCTAGTAATCTATATAACCATAGCATCTGATATACATAAGAAAAACCAATGTAACATCTTGCATGCTCTCTTAGTCCATAGCTTATGAGCCCTTTTCTAATTATTTGTTAACTTCCTTTCATGCATTTTAGGTTCAACCTCATCACCTGTACATAAGCCCCAATAACCTCTGTCAACCAAAAAATTCTTTATACGAAACTTTCATAAAGCAAAATTTTTGTTTTCTAGATTTTCTCCCACAATTTGAGTGATATTGTCAGTGCCTTAAGCATTTTCCATAGTTGTAGCATAGGTATTCAGTGATGTATACAACCTATAAGTATCTGACTCCTTTTCATATAGTTCAAGACTAGTTTCTTACTATTCAAGATAGTTTCTTGCAATTCAAGATAGTTTTCCTGACAACTACTTGCTATAAACTTTATTCCAACAATGAAAAAACGCAGTAAACTGAGCATAAACCAAGCTCAAATGAGTTCAAAACATTCTATGGTAGTGGCAAAACATCCCAGCAACAAACTATATTCATACAAGTATCAATGTTTGTATTGTATGCAAGTAGTTGTACCAAATATAGCCAGCCCGCTGCTATAACTGACAGTATTTTCTATGTAAAACAAGAGTATTCAAACCTCAAAATAGCACCAAAACATCTCATTTAGTTGCCACTCTATGTAAGAGTTGATACATGTCGAACCCATCATAATATATTGCATATATGTCAAGTAAAGATGATAGGTATCCTTTCTACATACAATAACCCGTCAATACTCTGGTACAACTAGCAACAAATTAGACCAAAATTTAGACTTTCAGCACTCACAATATCCCAAAAAGCATCTACCACTCAAGTGGTATGATCCAAGCATTTGTCCCTAGCAAATAAGCATCACAGATACTTCAACCTTGTAGGTATATTGTTTCCAAATTTAGGACAGCAACCAGTTCACTATTTCTAGATTGCAAATAAGCTCCATTAAAACTGAGCATTTAACACTCCAATATCATGCTCAAATGCATGATAATAAGGGCATATACATTGTTAGGATGAAAGCCACCAGTGCCTTGGAATCACCAGTTGTTTACTACAAGAAACAACCAGTCTGCACAGATCTGTGCTGAATATCTGAAAATCTGTGAGGAATTTGAAAAAACTTTCTTCTGCAAAGTTGTAGACCACGTCAAAACAATCAGGAATGTCCTACTTCAAAAAATAAAGCAAGAAGAGGCAATGTACCTACTTCAAAGGCATGAAGATGAAACCCTTTGTGCGTCCTCTTCACATCTTCCCTCCTTTCTCCCTTGCACACTTCTCTCTCTCCTTCATGTATAGCGGCAGTGGTAGTGAGAGTGATGATGAACTTCCCCCGTCTTTCTCTCCCTCTTCATGTTCCCTCTCCCTATCCCTCTCAAAGCTTTAAGCTCTCTCACTCTCTCTTTCATTCTTTCTCGCAAATGTTTATTCGGTAAATGTGACGCTCCAATTTTGAAACTTTTATCTTAGATCAGCATTGCTATTAGCATCACAATTAGAATCTCTATTAGCGTCTCTATGTGTGTCACTATTAATGTCGCTTTATACATCACAATTAAAATTAGCGATGCTAATAGCAACACATATAGTGACATTTTTAGCGACACCACTTTTTTGTGTTGCAAATGGCCATCACTATTGCCCCATTCACTTGTAGTGCCATCCATACATTGTAAGATGTGCTTTTAATCCCAAATGGGTTTATACCACTTCAACATGTGTTGTAGATGAGAAATGATGGGAAATGGTGCAAAATTTTGTGAGGCACATCTTAACATTTTACATATGTTCTATACCTTGCCTCTTTGCAAATTAGACACTGCCAAGCATCTTGATGCAAACCATGGAAAAGAATGTAGTCATTGATGCAAGTGTAGATGAAACCTACAAGAGAAGTCACAAACCTCCTTGCTTGAAGACTCGTGAGGTTGGCAATTTGTTGTTTGATGACAAAAGCCTACACATGAGATCCAAATATATACAACCATTGGTGCGCAAATCGAATGATGGATGTATACGTAGTGAGCATCGGAATGTCCCCAAGAACAAAAGAACTCTACTAAAGCTCATAAAACAAGAAGAAAGATTTGCACGACATGAAGAAAAGAGATAAATTGGGTACAATCTCCTCCCATGCCTTGTGTGAGCGCTCCACAAGGCATGTATTTATAACTTTATTATTCTCCAAGCTCAAAAATAGCCCTATTTACAATTAGCATGCTTTGGCTTTTGTATTTGCATTTGTCCAAATAAAGAATAAGGCGGTTGGGTGTCCCAAAAGTCGTACTGTGCTCAAATACAATATCCAATAATGAAATATTTAAATCGAGTCTCTATGCGCATAAAAAATAATAATTATTTGTCAAGTGCTTCAATAAATAAGCATGCCCAAATAAATATTAATGCCACATCTTTAATGATAATGCACACACCCATCAAAAATGATAATTTCTTTTAGGTAATTTGAATACATGCCATTGCTCGATGCTTTCCAACACCACCGGTGCCTACTCTACACATCAACTAAAGTATTCACAATTGTTAGAAAATAATACAATTAAACCAACAAAAGTGAATACCTAGCAGTCTTGAGCTACAAAATAAATAAATAGGTTTGAAACTCTGTCCTAACCTTAATTTAATACGAGTGCACTCTAAACTCATAAACGTCCATTAATTTAAATATGTATTTTGCAGAATCACCCACCCGCTATGGTATCACCCACGTGCACATTAAATTAACATGATGCACAAAAAGGAGAGGTGTCCTCGTCAACTTCTTGCACAAGGAATCCACCTTGTGTTCGTTAACCCTCAGGATTTGGGTACCTCCTATGGACTGCCCTCAACACCTCCTGCCACAAGCCACTTTTCTGATTCTTGAAGTAAACGAAACAATCTTTATACGTCACATGCACGACGCTCCTCATGTACGCTATTACATCCCTTCCTTCATCATCATGGAAGATGCCACCAGTATCTGTAACTCTATAGTACTGGCGTACATGCTCCTTTACGTGATCTTCTGGTGAGGGTGATTGCTCGCCACCTCCTAGGCAACCCACACACAAGCCTCGTCCTCCCCCTCGACTCTCCCTCCTCCCTCTCTGTCGACTACTCTCTGGCTCGCTGGATGTACGTGCTTCTGCAAATGCACGTGCATTGGCTGACGCTTGTGCTTCAGCCGATACATGTACAAGTGATGCACGTGAAGTACCTGCAATTGGAGTTTGGACATTTGGTGTTTGGGAAGCAGTGCTAGGCAAAGATGTCAGAGGCATTCCAGACATGATGATGAACACCTCGTCTGTTGTGGGAGAGCGGCTAAGGTGTCTGGTTATCTCTCCCATGAAGTCTTCCTTACTAGGAAGATCTCCAAAAAATGCATTGATCCCTCTGCCGAACAAGTCTAATGTATCATTCATGCGATCCAAATCTGGGTCATTGCTAGATGAACCAAGATGTGACATCTGCAAAAAAAACATAGAAAAAAGACAAATTCATACAATTTCAAAAATAAAAAATTGTTGTTTATCAGAGCTGGCTGGCGCATGTATAATCGCCTCTAAAATGTAGGATAGACGCGCTCTTAGACGCATCCTTGAAGTCAACCCTCTGGTTAGAGCACATGTATATCTGCATCTGAGATGCAGCATAGACCCGCTATCAGATGCGATTCTAGAGTCAATGCTTCTGGGCGCGCGTGTATCCTCGCGTGTGGAATGCAGAATACATGTGCCTAGAGACGCAACTCTGAAGTCAAAGCTTCTGGGCAGGGCGCGTGTATTCGCGCCTCTCACATGCAGGATACACGCGCCTGGAGACGCGACTCTGAAGTCAAAGCTTCTTCTGTGTACAGCGCGTGTATTCTCGCGTTTCAGACGTAGAATACACATGCTATAAGACGCAGTTACAAACGCAATGACAGCAAACATAGCTTCGCGTCTATCCCTGCGTCTATACTGAAATGTAGACGCGCTGGCAAACGCACTCAGTTAGCTGATTTCAGTCCCACGATCGTCATTCATGATTTATTTCTGCTATACAAAATGTAATCATAGATCCTAATAAACTAATCATTTGATCTATGAATATTGTTTACATTTAGTTCGTACTTCCTACTAGCATATCCCATTGTGTATCCAAAGATGTACGTGATATCATTTACAAGATGGGAGAGCTTGTGAGGTGTGTATACATTGTATTTTTTCATTATATATCTTTGAATTTCTACACAAAAATAAACAATTGTCAAATACATCTTGACAGATACGTGAGCTCTAAGGAATTTGATCCAAACACATTGCAAGATGCTCGAGTATTATCTATTGAGGTGCTTTGTTTGGTGGAGAAAATTTTTCCTCAATCCATTTTGACTACTCAATTACATTTACTCGTACATTTGATTGATGAGATCGCACTTTGTGGGGTAGTTCATGCAAGGTGGATGTTTTTTCTTGAGCGCTTCATGAAAACCTTAAAAGATTTTGTGAGGCAAAAAACACGGCCTGAGGGAAGCATGGCTGAGGGTTGGTTAGTGCAATCATCCCTTGTTTATATCTCTGAATATCTTGTTGAAGTGGACCCCTCTCAACCATGACTATGGAAAGATGATGAAGACTTGAGGATGACCTCTATAATACCTCAAGGAAAAGGAATGAGTAAAGTGCTAACAAAAGAAGAACTTCGTAAGTTAAATAGTTTTTGTGTGCTCAATAGTGATGTAATGAGCAAATGGGTGACACTATATAATGAAGCAAGGGCAAGAAGAAAAAGCGAAAGACAAGCATTTCGCACCAGATATGGACATAATGTCTCATTTTCAGATCATCTAAATGCGCTCCCACATCATATTGATATAGATTGGTTACATGAGGAAATGGAGAGAATGGAAAAAGAGGAGGAAATTAATATATCTCAAGAAGAGTGGAAATACGCATGAGGTTTCTTATCAAAGGTGAGACATACTATCAATTAATTTGTTTCTATAAGTTATATTTTATATAAAAAATTGACATGTTTGATCTTAATCTTTTACTACTAGTGCACATTATTCAATGCTATTTGGTGTGAGGGTAAACATCTTCGAACTCAACGTATAGATGAAAAGAGAAATACCCAAGATTGTGGTGTCCTTGCTCACTTCGAGGATGCCAATGGTACCATGGAAGGTTATTGTGGCTTGATCCAAGATATTTTGAAGCGTGACTTTAGACGATTCTTTATATATATACTGGTTGTGAAGTGGTTTAAAGAAGTGGTAACAAATGGTGAGCATTGCACAATCAAATGTCATCCAAGTGGTTTTGTAATCATTGACTCTACAAAATTTCACCAAAATAAGAATGACACATTAGTACTACCTCAATAATGAGAACATGTATATATGCAAAAGCTAAATTTTTTATATGCATGTGATACATATACACAATATAATAAGTATTTAAGTTTTTTGCTTTTTTTTTCAAATACAGGTTGTGTATCATCCAATGGTAAACAATAACCGATAGTGGTATGTCATCCCTATATCTAATCGTTCAAAACCAATATATGGTAATATTACCGACATAGAGATAGCAGATGACAATCCAACAATTAATGATGATGTACATGATGATACCATAATGGATGATATGTGTGATATAGTATAAGATGAACCTCGCGAGGATGTTCAAGGAAACGCAGAAGAGGACAATAATGTGATTGATGATATTGATGAAGTTATTGAGCAATATAGCAACACATCTGATAGTGGGATAGACTTATTTGTTTCGTTACCTCTTGGTAACATAGACCTAGAAGTAGATAGTTTAGCAAGGGCTGATCTCATTGAAGATGAGATGGATCATTCACTGTAACATACTTAATTTGCTTAATGATTCAATGTGTATTCTTAATTCTATGGAAAATATCATGCACACACGTGCACACTCAAGAATCAATAGTCAAGGTTAAAGCTAAATTGAATTTTCCATAATAAAAAGGAAGTATTTTTTATCATCTTCAAGTAGAGAAATTACGAGATACATGCAATGCTTGCTACTATTTGTATAATAAGGTTTCTGTCGCTTGCCGCTAATTACTTATATCAGGCTTGTCAACTAGAGGAACTACCATTCATTAGAGAGCAATGAAAAAATAATTATTAACTCTGGTTTTTTATTATATTAAGTCCAATTTTAGGTGATTAAATAATTACGCGTCTGAAGGCACATCTATTTGCGTGGATATATAGACGCAAAATTCATGTCTATTTATACTCTCTTTTACATGCGCATATAGACGCAATGATAGGCGCGCCTGACTTTGCGCGTCTAACATGTACGTCTATGCCTCGTTTCTGTTGTGGTGTGACTTCAGTAAAAATAGTAGCATGCATATTGGAAATATCATCAGCAGCTTTAACTTTGTTTGACAATGATGTAATATGTGTAGGCAATCAATGTCCATAAATGATTTTAGAAGGTGCTTTATATTGTGTAGCTGTATGTGGTGTATTATTGTATGCAAATCAAAGTAAATGTAGGTGTGTATCCCATGTTTGTGGTTTTGAAATTGTATATGCACGCAAAAGATCTAATATTGTACTATTAGTAGCTTATATTTGCCCATTGGTTTCATGATGAAATGCAGATGAGAAATCAATCTTAGTACCTAAATTAGCAAAAAAAATAGTCCAAAACTTATTACAGAATCTAGAATCACGATAAAAAATAATAACTTTTGGCAAACCATGGTTAGTGAAAACAGTCTTCAAAAACAATTGTGCAACTTGAGATGCATTTAATGTTTTCTTATATGGGAGAAAATATGCTTGTTTGCTAAATCAATCTACAATAGTCCAAATCATATCAGGATTAGCTCGTGTGTTAGGCAAACCAATTATAAAATCCATTGAAATATGTTCCCATGGTCATTCAGGAATTGGTATTGCTTACCATGGTGTCGCTTGACTCTTTGAGACAAATTAAACACTCAAATACAAAGTTAAAAACATCAGATTCCATTTGTGGCCAGTAAAAATCTTCAACCAATATACGTAAAGTAGAAATAATACCCCTATGGCCTCCACTAACTGTATCTGCATGCAATATAGTGCTAGACCAAACAATGAGCTTAGAAGGTTTTGGTGGCTTTATAGTGATCATAACAACCCCTAGCTATTGAGTATTCATTGATTCTACATGCTTGCTTGTAGAGTTCATGGACATGAATGTTGATACAAAGACCATCAAACTTCTTTTCAAACTTGTGCTCCTTAAACAATGGAATAAGATTTTATTTGAACTACAATTAAGCTCTATCTTATGTCATCTTCTTTGAACATCTACTTATCTTCACAATCCTCAAGACACACAATGCTATTGCTAGGCTTCTTACAACAATGCTCCTCCACAATGTGTAGGGAAAGGCACGTTGTATACAATGATGTCCATCAATGAGACCTTTGTACTCCCATTACAAAGGAAAATGTTAGCATATGCATCCATGATTCAAAATCCTCCAGGAGCCCTTCCTCACGATGATGCCCCTATCACCTAAGATGTGAAGGTTTACATGGTTCACTTGATAGACGTGGGAACATAAATATACACTTGGACTTCAAAGTGCCAATGGGGTTTTGACCTAGCGGTTTGGATGTGGATTGAGTTATGGGGGTGTGTGAGTTCAAACCCTATGCACCACATCCCAAAGGCATTAAAAAATATCTGTTTGCTTCAAAAGTAGATTGGGTGTAAATGTGCAAACAAGTGGAGAGTGTAAGTCCTTCGAAAGGGAGACAACCCAAGGGAACACTTTAAACTACTGCCCAAATAGGTTCTTATATTAGAAAAACAATCTCTCTCGAAGAAATTACAAGCCTTTCAAGGAAAAAACAGTGTGCGCGCCATCCGATGACCCAGATAAGCCAGGTAAGGGCGATGGCAGTTCGCTACTGCCCAAATAGGTTCTTATATTAGAAAAACAATCTCTCTCGAAGAAATTACAATTTACAAGCCTTTCAACGAGGTGAAACCTGAAAGGAAAAAGAAACAGTGTGCGCGCCATCCGATGACCCAGATAAGCCAGGTAAGGGCGATGGCAGTTCGCTCCAATACGTTTCTAAACGAGGACAAATACGCATCAGGGGCATGAGGATGACGTAGACTTTCCAAACCAGACACCAGGGACGCAGCAAACCAGCGAAGGCAGCAACTATCATCAGACGCGTATAAATAAGGGGTAGACCTGATTATCACGACTAACCCCGTACAGTACCAGCAGTTGTTGTAGTAGCGAGTGCACAGCTTATACAACACCCGTGAGATAGGCAAACGCCAGAGGTGAATTTGCTAGCAATTACCAAGATCAAGCCGGGGTGACGCGTCATCTTAAGAATGGCGAGAATGGGAGTGCTGCAGGCAATGTTAGTGGTAGGGTTGCTGCTCGGCGTCGGATGGGTCGAGGCGAGACAGCAGCATGAGCAAGGTGGTCATCGTTATGAAAGGAAGAAAGGGGGGAAGTTTGATCTGGGCTTGGGAGACGCTCGCGAGGAGCTGCGGTCAGAGGGCGGCACCCTGCGCGTGTGGAGCGAGCGCATTGAGGCCTTCCAGAATGCGTATCTTGGCTTTGCGGAGCTCGAGCTCGAAGAGGATGGCCTCCTGTTGCCCCAATACTCTGATGCAGACAAGGTGGCCGTGGTAGTGGAAGGTAAGCAGCATATGTTCATATATAGTGGCTGTGTAATTCTCTGATTTGTCATAGAATATCATGCATGCATATATAGTGGCTGTGTAATGGTCTGATTTGTTATAGAATATCATACATGCGATGTTTTTCTGATTGTCCAGGCGAGGGATGGGTGGGTGCCGTCCTCCCTGTGCATCCTGAGTACCGTCGCCGCATGCTCATCCGCCGAGTCAATAAGGATGATGTGATTGCCTTGCCCAAAGGTACCGTCTATTGGTGGTACAACGATGGCAATAGGCGTCATCGGGTGCTGTGTGCTGCGGATACGGCCTTTGGAACAAGACCAGGACAGACAGTACAGGTAATACTGAATCTCTCTCTCTCTGTTCAGCACTGCCAAGTACATGATAAGCAATTCTCGGTCTAATTTTTGCATGGTATACGTTTTCGATTTCCTCTGTTATTCATTCTCTTGTATTTATTCCCTTGACTCTCTGTTTGCAGCAATTTGGCCTTGCTGGTGCCCAACAGGGGAGATTCGGGTCCATTCTCCATGGCTTCAGACAAGAAACCCTGGCTTGTGCTTGGGGTGTTGACGAGGGCACAGTGCGCTCAATCCTAGAGCGCCAGAGTGATGCTGCAATTATCAGGGTAGAACGCAAGATCACTTTCGATGAAGAGACTTGGCGTCCACGTGACGACGCTGAAGAACGTATGCGTTGTGAGTCTCCCCGTCGCAATGGGGACAATGACAATGAGAACGGTGCCATACAAGTGTCTGGACGTGGCCGAACTAGCTTCCGTTACTTCGAAGAGATTAAGTACGACACACAAGCACAAGAGCCTGACATCTATGTGAGAGATGGAGGTGTGGCCCGGCTTGTGAATCGACACAAATTACCAGCATTGAGTGCAGTGGGATTCAGCGTCGCAAAGACTTGTCTGAAGTCGGTAAGCTTGGTTCTGTTCATGATGACAAACATTAGCATGGTTTTGTGTTGTAATGATCAATCAAATTGTTAATTGTTGAGATGATAAACTCCTGATTTGGGTTGTAATTATCCAATTTTGATTGTTGTGATTAATGCTGCTTGCAATTAGGAAATGTTCACTATTGTAATCAGTAAATCTTGGTTCATGAAATCGCTCCTTCTGTGATTAATGCCGATTGTACTAATCAACTGTTTGTGATGATTGTTTCCTGCAGAATGCCATATTTGCTCCAGCCTTTTTCTTCAATGCGCACCAAATTATCTATATAACTAGGGGTAATGGTAGGATCGAGGTATCGACGGGTGATGGCGAGACGGCTTTCAATGAGGAGGTGCAAGAAGGATCGGTGGTGGCCATCCCACAGTTCCACCCGGCCATCAAGGTGGCTGGCGATGAGGGGTTGGAGTGGATCAACATCATCACCTCCGACACCCCGTCCGAGAGTTTCTTGGCCGGAAGGAACTCGGTCTATCGCGGCATACCCAAGCAGGTGCTGGTAAATGCCCTGCGCGTGGATGAGGATACCTTCGACGAGCTGGTGCGGGGGCGCAAGGATGATCAGATCATATTTCCTGGTCGAGAGAAACGTGGCGGCCGCCGCCGCCCTGGCCGGCGCGAGCAAGCCGAGCAGGATGGGGGCGAGGACGGTGCGCTGTTGCAAGCGGTGGGAAAGTTCTTGGAGGCCGGGGAGCATGTCGTGGAGGACGTCCTTCCTCTTCTCACCTAAGAGCTGTGATTGGCCCCTCTTTTGCCTTTTAGGTTCGGCAGACATGCAAATGTATATAGAAAGGAACTTCCTTCTACCTTTACTGTGCTGGAGGTAGCTAGCAAGCCAGATCTCCTACATCAACCAACAATAGAAAAGTTGTATATACTGCTGGAGGAGCGCCAATGCAAATAAGCGCACACAATTTTCCCTTTTTTTAAAATCGTACAATCTGGGACATTTCTTTGTTAGCTAATCTGCTTGCCTTGTCTTATGAGGGGTAGTTTTTAACGTTTTGGAGGATTAAAGAGTGATCACTCATTATGAGAATCATCGAACCTTTTTTTTTGAGTCTCTTTAAACAAATTGGTGAACTTTTTTAATGGTGTACAAAACGTGTTTTAGAATTGCTCTGGATAAAAAGGATTGTGCTTTACGAAGTCTGGGTTGCTAACGATACAGAGACATGCTTCCAGTTTGCAATAAAGATTTTGCAATTCCTGTGGATAAAAAGGATTGCGCTTTCCTAAGTATGGATTGCAATGCTATGCTAGTCACATAATAGTTGTAAAAGGACTCTTTTACAAGCGGGGGTTGCTATAGCTGTATACATGCTTCTAATATGCAATTTACTAGCACATTGCTAGTCTCATAACAAATTTGCAACACCCCTACATACGGCTCCCTCTACAGCTCCCTCTTAGATAGCAAAATCTTGTAAATAGTCCTAGATTGCCCAAGTAAAATTTCCTAGCATAATAGTTGTATAATTATTTATTATTATTAGTTGTATAATTATTTATTATTAGTATATTTTCTTACTATTATTTTCATTGAGGGCTTCCTTAACATACCCTTTTTTTCAAACCTCCTTTTCAATCAAAACTACTTCCTAAAGCCTTGAACTTCCATTATAGGGCTTCTTAAACCTACCATTTTTTTAAAACCTCCCTTTTTCAATCAAAACCTCTTCTTTTTCCCTTTCTCACGTGTAATCTCTCCTTTTCTATTCCCCCTCCTTTCTCTCACTTATCTCTCTTTCTTTTCCCCCTCTTTTTAAATAAATTTCTCCCCTCTCCCCCTCTCATTTATAGGACCTAGGGTTTCTCTCTCTCTCTCTCTCTCTCTCTCTCTCTCTCTCTCGTCAAACTTCTTTTTAAATCAAAAATCTCTTGGATTATTTTTTTAAATTTAAACTTTTATTGTAATTAAATAATTTTAAAATATTTTTTAATTTTAAAGTTATTCGAACATAGTTTTTCACAGACTAAGAGCTCGGGGGGTTCACTATATATGTATATTCTATATAACGTGCGTTCATGGCCTATTTATAAATATCCTAGTCTGTGAATTTTTTGGAATAAAATTCGACCCTTTTCTATTCAATATGTAAGCAACCCCTTTATATGACACCCTTCTATATGTAAAAAACGTATAAAAATTGTGTTTTAAAAACCCTTTATTTTGAGCTCATGTATATATAACATGAGTGATCCCCCCGAGACTGAGAGAGTGTCTGAGAGAATAAGATGGAGGGGGGAAAGAGGTCTTTTTTTAACTAACATTTTTTTTCTCCCCCTCCCCTCCTGTCTCATGTGTAGGGCTTGGAGGGGGAAAAGAGGAAAGAGGTCTCTTTTTTTAACTAACATTTTTTTTCTCCCCCTCCCCTCCTCTCTCATGTGTAGGGATTAGTTTCTCGCTCTCTCTCAATTAAATTTTTTTAATTTTTTTTAAATTTATAGTTTTTTTTACAGTTTTTCTTAAACTTTGAGAGGGAGATAGAAAAAGGATTAAAAAAAGAGACAGAGAGGGGGGGAAAGATAGAGAGGGGGAACAAAGAGAGAATTAGAGGAAATATAAAATTTAAGAGGGAAAAAAAGGAAAAGAGAGGAGGGAAATATAAAATTTAAAAGGAGAGATATTTTAAGAGAGACAAAGAGAGGGAGAACAAAGAGATAATTATAGAGGAAATACTTTAAGAGAGAGACAAAGAGAGGGGGAACAAAGAGAGAATTATAGAGGAAATATAAAATAAGAAAGACAGAGAGAGGGGGAAAGACAAAGAGAGGGGAAACAAAGAGAGAATTATAGAGGAAATATAAAATTTAAGAGGGAAAAAAGGAAAAGAGGAGGGAAAGATAAAATTTAAAAGGAGAGATAAGAGAGAGACAAAGAGAGGGGGAACAAAGAGAATTATAGAGGAAATATAAAATTTAAGAGGGAAAAAAAGGAAAAGAGAGGAGGGAAATATAAAATTTAAAAGGAGAGATACTTTAAGAGAGACTGAGGGGGGAGAGGAGAGAAAATAAGAGGAGAGAGAGAGAGAGAGAGAGACAGGGAGAGACAGGGAGGGAGGTTTTCAAGGAAAATTAGGAGAGAGAGAGAGAGGGAGAGACAGGGAGGGAGGAACACCATATTGGGGAATATGGGAATTTTCCATAAGTTTGGGACATGTGGTCAAATCTTTGGATTTGTCATAACTTGAACGCTATAACTCCAAATCAAGTGTTCTATAGCTCAATAGATTTCATTTTTTAAGTGCTTTTCAATGATAGGTCACATCATATGGTTTTGAGAAACTTATGGGCATGTTATCCGCCGGGTGTCACCTTTGTAGTATTCAAAAAATGCAAATTGGGAGATTCCCAAACTTACTAATATTATGTTGAGGGAGGTTTTCAAGGAAAATTAGGAGAAAGGGGAGGACAAGAAAAGGGGGTAGAGAGTTTAAAAAAAGAATAAAAAATAGAGGAGAGAATGAAAAAATAGGAGAGAAACATTTAAAAAGAAAATGAAAAAAGAGGAGAGGAAGAGAGAAGGAAAAGAGAGGAGAGAGGGGGGAGAACAAAATGAGAGAAAAATTAGGGAGAAAAAAAGGAGTAGACATAGGGAAGGAGAGGAGAGAGAGTAATTAAAAAATTAGAAACAGAGAGGGAAAAGAGGAGAGAGAGAGAGATGGGAGGTAACACTAGTATTGATTATGACATAATACTGAATCTAGGAAAAATACTCATATGTTTGGAATGATATCTTGGCATATCCACATTCCCAAGTGGTGAAAAGTATTGCTTTGTTAGGTTAGCCTAGTTTATCCACTACATGATTCTTTACTAAATGTATCTACGATAACTAAGTTTAGGTCAGTTAGAATCTTAAGGTTAGGTTAGTTTATCCACTACATGATTCTTTACTAAAAGTTTAGTGAACATCAATCTTTAGGTTTAACTAAGATTGGTATATCCACTACATGATTCTTTACTCAAATGTATTGAAGTTTTAGTGAATGTGAGAATCTGAAGTGGTGAAAGACATCAATATGTTGGACTTATTACGATTACATAATGACCTAGTGTTTTCATTATACGAGAAAATATTTAGCAAAATGTGTGTATAATTAACAAATTTGTCTCACATATGGTCTTTTTTTTGTTTTAGTGATATATATTAAGTAAATAATATATTTAGCCTTAAAAGAAAAATTCAAGATCTTAACGAGCTTTGTAACTTAGTTATAAGTAGCTTCCAACTACAAGCTCTTTGCAACTTAGCTATAAGACGTAGTTTCCAACTACAAGTGATTAATAACTTTACAACTTAGCTATAGGTGGCTTCCAACTATCTTCTTTAGGACTTTTTAGAACTAAAACCCCATTGTACAACTTGTCAAAGTGATCCAATGCATCAAACATCAACCGCAAGGTTTAACCTTAAAGAAAATGCATTTCTCTCTTCACAAATCCTGAATGTGATGGAACTTTTGATTAGTTGCTAGGCTCAAAACACCATCAGTAATCAAGTCATGCAAGTGTGGCTTCATCAACTCATCTTGGACCTTCATTCAAACCTTGCATATGCATTTACAACTTGGAATAGGTGGAAAGTTCTTGCAATATGCATTTGCCACCTGGAATAGGTGGAAAATAGTCTCCTAAAGTTTCTTGTAAAAACAACAATGATCATTAACTTTGTCCCACTTGCTAATCCTATCTCTAGTTGGCAACTTGTTCATTAAGATGCACCATAGAATCAGGTTATGCATAATAAGGAGTGTCTTTTCACAAAGCATTTGACAATCAACCTTCTTGACAACCAAAGTAGAATGTGTTTCACCCAATAGGCATTTGTTGGGATTTTTTCTTAACATCATGACTAAGACAAAAAAGGCACAATATTGTTTCAAGAGCTTTGGTTAGACTATCTCACACTTAGCATCCTCGAGTCGTCAATCCAACCAAGAACTTTTCAATCTATTTGAGATCTACTCCCCCTATTCCATTGCAATCGATCCAATAACAAAGTACTCCATTGAATAGAGGAAATATAGAGGAGGAATTATACGAAACTCTACCCTCTCACCCTCCAAGCTATGTAAGAAGAAGGTCCAAGAACAGAAAGGTAAAAAAACAGAAGCTTCACCCTCTAGGTTCCTCACTTTTACACACACACTCTCAAACCAAGTGCTTAAATGGACAAGATGGAAGTAAGAGAAAGGAGCTCTCAAAGTGCACACATGAAAATAACCCATTCTATTATTTTTCCTCCCTTTTATACATGAGTTTTTGGGTTTCCACCCCTCTTAGGTATGCTACCCTTTATGCACTCATGGCTAGTTCTTGTCAAGAAGCATGTGGTGGGTGCAATTATAAAGATAAAAGACCAAAATTCTTTCTTGCTTGTTTTTCTTCTTTCTCACACTAACTATAGATGAGGTACATCATAAACAAAAGTGGCCTACTAAGTCAAATAGTGCATCGTTGACCATACTAATTGGTAAGTGCTATAACTATGATATAATACTATGTGATGAGTGAGTGGCCATGTGAGTGTCATAACAATCACTTGCGTAAACATGTGGACCAATCTAACTATCCAATCCATCATAAATATATATGCACATATTGAGCTTGCTATCTCAGTACTCCCCCTCAAGCTACATCTCTACAACTCCAAGCTTTGAAATATTTGAAGCTTCTTTGCACCCAATGACTTTTTAAAAGTATTAGCTACTTGATCTTGTGTGCTGACATACACACTAACTCAATCTCACATAAGAGTACCTTCTCTATTACAAAATGATAATACATCTCAATGTGTTCGATCCTAGTATGGAACACAAGATTCCTAGCCAATGATATGTTGCTTACGTTGTCACAATGAATGACAACTAGACCATCTACCTGTACATCAAATACCCCAATAACTTTTACAGCCATACTACCTCGCAAGCTACCATAGTAGCAAGCCTTTCTACTTGATATAATAGATGCAGGTTACTATTTGATACTCCAAATAAGTGATAAAATACCAAGATATAACATAAATTTGCTAGTAGCTCTTCTATCAAACATACGATGAGCCCAATATGCATCTATTTACCTCTTGGGTAAGTTACTCATAAATATATGTATGCATCACGTGGGTTCAAAATAATGTATTTTTGAAATATCATTTTATACATTTTTTATATACAGAAGGGTATAATATAAAGGGGTTATTTAGAAATTGAATAGAAAAGGGTTATGTTTTATTCAAAAAAAATTACGAATAAAGATATTTATAAATAGGTCTTGTAAATGCACGTGATGTAGAGGATATACATATAGTAACTTTCCCGAGATTTACCTAAACACATGCACATTCTTACATGTATCATAAAAAAGTCCATAATGAAAGGTGGATATCATAAAGATCATATAGCCCAATTGACTATAAGTTGAATAAGCTTTAATATACTGATTGGATTTTTAAAGTACCCACATAAACTCAAGTCTAGCCTTGTGATAGTCATATAAATCAACCTTTTTACTATCCACTTGAACATAGTAGGGTGTCCTATCTCATCTTCTATATCAACACTCAATATTATACTCCAATGGCACTAGAAGAGACTTACACATTGTTATACCATACTTGGAAAGTATATCCAAGCCATACTTTCTTTGAGACACCCAATTACTATCACTTCATCTAATCATCTCAATGCTACGAAATTATCCAAGATCCTTTGTCTCAAAATTTTACTTCAAAAGTCCCTTTACATCACCAATCCCACTATTAGTATCACTTCTAGTAATCAAGTCATCCATATAGATGACTATAGAAACCAAACTTGCATAACCCTTCCTCACATAAAGTGAATCATTTACATCATCAACATGAAAACCAACATTGACAAGATACTCTTTACTCTTATCAAACCATGCTCTGGGTGCTTGTTTTAGCCTATACACCACATTCTTTAACTTATACATATATGCGAGATGCTCCAAATCCTCATAAGCTAGGGATAGCTCCATACGCACCTCTTCTTGTACATCTCCATGAAAAAAGACATTTCCTAGCAATTCACCTTAAGAGTGTGAGCCCAAAGTGAAAGCACGTGAGTGAAAGCAAGAGCCATGATGGAAGGAGCAATATCAAGAGAGAGACAAACACTAGATGTGGAAACTTCAACATTAATAATGTGTGAGTAGCCTTTCTTTTATTCAAATGTCACTAAAAGAATAAAGAATAAAGTGATAGTGATGGACACTTGCCACATGCAGTGTACACATATGGGGGTAGTGTTAGTGTAGTAATACACAGGTTTCTAGACACATGCGTCTTTACCCCCAACAACCTCCCACTTAAAAGGCGAATGTGTCCCTAGTGAGGAGAGAATGAGAAAAAAGTGACAAAGTACAAATGTACATAAGTATAACAGCATGAGAAAAAACCTCATCTCTTCCAATGCACATCAACTTCCTAAGGAAGGCAAAGTGCCCCACTCAAAGACTTTTTGTGAGAAAATCTGTAGAATTTTGATCAGTTGTTGAGATATTGACAAGGTCAAGAGATCGGTCCTCAATGAACTCTTTGATGAAGTGATAACACACCTCAATGTGTTTTTTCTTTGCATATGGAATATTAAACTCTCGGGTAACTAGATAGCACTCACAAAATCTAAATACACTGTATGGACCACATCAATAATACCAAGGTTGGCCTAACTAGAGATCCTCCTTGCAAGCCTTAGTGGCTGCAACATACTTGGCCTCAGTAGTAGAGAGGGCCGTGCATTTTTGTACCCCGGACATCCAAGAGACAACACCTCTAACAAAGGTGAAGACATAGCTAGAGATGTGGACTTTCTATTGTTTGCATGTCTTGCATAATCAGAGTCAGTGTACCGCATGACTCTTGTATCCTAAGCACCACAACATATGCACATAGCTCTTGTGCCCTTCAAGTACCTCATGATACCCTTTGTGACATCCCAATGACGTCTACCAAGTGTAGCCATATAGCATGCGACAACTCCCACTACAAATGCTATGTTAAGACGAGTGGCTATCATGGCATACATGAAACTACCCCCTATAGATACACAAGGGATCTTAGCCATGTTGGCCTTTTCCACATCAGAGACTATGGACAATTGTCATAACTAATCTTCACATGTAGAGGACACCCAATAGGTTTACCATCCTACATATGAAACTACTAAAGGAATTTCTAGATATACTCTTTCTAACAAATAAAGGAGCCCCTTAGAGTGATCACATGTGATGTGTATCCCAAGAAAATGCGAGGCATGTCCCATCTCCTTTGTCTTGAAGCTCTTCTTGAGGTGAGTTTTCAACGAATCCATCTCATCATGAGTGCTCCCAAAAATAAAAATATCATCCACATAGAGTACCAAAATCATGAGGCTACAATCATGAACCTTCTGCTTGTATAAACATGGATCCATAGAATTATGGCTTAATATGTCCAGCATTTTTGCAAAAAACAAAAACCCCTAGAAAAGCTATAGATAGATTTCTTTTTTACAGCTTGACTGTTTGCATGATTGTTTGTTTGGTTGTTCTGTTGTCGCATGAAATACGCATGGGAGTTCGTCAAAAGTCATTCACCGTGCAGGGACGCTTTGTGAGATTGGAGCAAAGAATGATGACGAGTACTCAACTCAAAATAATGACCCAGAAGAAGAAGTTTAGATACAAGGAAAATGTAAAAACATACTCATTGATTAAAGGTATAGTCAAGATCTATGAGAGTTTGGTGTGGGCACCCTTCATGTTGGCATATCAATGGTACTTCTTGTTAAGGACTATGCATTGGAAAAAGCTCATCTATTCCTTCCCTTACATTTATTGAGGTGTTTTTAGTGCATTCTGAGGGGAGATGCAAGTGTACATAAGTGATGGACGTGTGGTACATCATTCTTATTGTGGTAAGTACACTATTAGTAACTTTAAACGGTTTCTCTTTGCAAAATTGATCATGCGTACAAATAATATCTCCTAGAAATTATGCCTATCGTTGTAGACTTTTGAGTAGGAAGCAAGTTGCTAAAGGAAGAAGGCATGATCCTGGCAAGCAAGGATTACCTCGAATCGTAGCAATGGTGTGCATGTATAAAGGAGCCTTGAGATAGCAATTGTATGACTTTATGAGATAGGACCCAACAATTGTTGCAGCTAGCTTATATCAAGCCATGGGGAGAATCACCAACAACTATTGCAACTACCTTATTTCAAGTCATGGAGATACTGTAAGAGCCACTTAAGCTTGATGACTAGGAAATGGGACTAGGACTATCTTATTCAATGGCGTGTTTCTCATATGACATGTACATAAACAATGTCTCAATAGCAATCATTGATATTGATCCTTAGTTGGATCTCCTTCTCATCTCTTTGCACCATGAAAATCTAAAAAATGTATTTAACCATAGTGCAAGGCAACAACTTCATTGAGCATGCTTTCTCCCTTTGTACGCCTCTCTTCAAGCTTCTCCTTTCTCACAGAAAGCTTGGTACTGAGGTACTTGATGAGCTCATCCTGGATGACCTTTTGTATAATGTACACTGAGAGTGTGTTCTTTTCTTTGATTTCTCTTTTAATCAACATTCTTTATTTTTCACATCTTTTTTCTTCTTCCTTATATGCTCATCTTGCCCTCCTTTCTTGTGTTAAGACTATGTTTAGTGTTATACCTTTACATTGACATGCTTGCACTTGGTATCTTCAATGATCATTAGAAGTGTAGGTCCAAAGTCCAAGGTAAGGAGTTTGGGTCTCATGTTATAATATTACCTTGTTGCTAACTCACTTGATTGTTGCCAATTTAGTTTGGAAGGTTGTAGTGAGTAGGTGTTCCTTCATGTGAATTAGCATATAGGTTAGTGAACTGATTGGAGGGGGCCCAGATGTAATTGACAAGCACCTACTCTTGGTTAAAGTGGAAGAGTGCAATTACCTCCTATAATTTTGAGGGGAGTGATATTCATATGGATTCTTGATGGTATGGCCAATTGCATAGTGATTCTGATTGTCATGCGACCCCTTTGTGCAAGTGGAAGGGCAATTAGGTTTCAGATGGCCTAGGTGTCATCTTGGAGCATAGGCTCACAAGTGATTGGCATGCTAGCACATTGGTTCTTATGCTTTAGTCTTCACAATCAACAAATATTTATAAGCTCCATGCAAACGGAGCTTGGAATGTCTAAAATATGACAAACATTTATTGATTCAACAAAGTTTTCTCTTATATCCAAAGGGAATTTCTATAATGTTTTTGAGTAATGTAGCTTTTTAGTTATATCTAAAAGTCATTGTAGTGATAGCAATGTAATCAAGTTAATCTTTTTAATAATCAAGTCACATCTTCAATTATTAACAAAAAATAACCATTTCGTATTAGGATAGAATAGAGATAAGTGCATGAGGATTATCTAGGTTTAAGTACCAACACAAAATCAATAAAGCAACTAAAAGTGCCAACTCAACATTTATGGAAGAACATTAGATGAATTGATGGGATTCTATGGCAAGTATATTTCCATGTATGTATGGGTAGTGAAAACAATACGCACGATTTGATTGGCCAACTTATAATGAGGTGTTGTCTCATCTTATGATAGTTTCCTAAAAGAGAAGGTTCATCTATGTTGCTAGAACAGTGAGTAATCCAAAATGTTTTCAACCTCTTGTGATAGATCTTGCAAGGATGTAATCCAAACCTCCTATCTTGTAAAGCTAATATTATTGGTCAATCTAACAGCCATTGTGATAGTTTTGGGCCACTTCTCTAAATGATATAGTAGTTGAAGAAATATGTAAGACATGAACCTTTTCTAAATACCCGAAACAAACAAAAAAAGGGGCAATGCTCTAGCACATGCACATGCACACTCGTTACTTTAGAAGTTTTTGGTTAACACAACAGAACACCACACACACACACAAACATTTTTTAAGGATATACCATTACATAAATTAGTAAGTTTTCCTTTTCTGTTTTCCTTCACACTGCCACACACAAACACAAATCTTATGTAATGGTATATCCTTAAAAAATCTATGTGTGTGTGACAAAGTGAGTTCATTTAGTAAATCTATTACATTTCATAGCATTGAATAGGCTCATTTATTTTTAATGTTTTGCATATTTCTAATGTTTCCATAATAAAATCTCCATATTACCTACTACATCACACTATAGTTCTATAGACCCTCATCTTTGAATAGGCTCGTTTGTGTCTCAATAGTTTTGCATATTTCTAATGTTTCCATAATAAAATCCCTCATCTTTGCACTGCAAAACTATGTTTGCTGCAAACAATGGCTACAATGAAAGCTTATTCCATCATTATCTATACATGAAATAGTGTGTTTTGGATTAAAAACATGCAAGAGGAGATTGAGACATAAGCTACACTAATAACTCTCCTATACTTGGCAACATAGGTTGAGGCACAACACACTAGCTTAACATGCTTGCAACAAGTGTTAATTTCTTAGCTTGGTTATATAAACATTATTGTTTTCTATGACTAAAAAAGTATTTGTTTGCTTTGCTATAGAGACACTTATTTTGTTTTTCTGGCTTTGTATATATTTATCTTGTAAAATTAAAATATTAGTTTATATCCAAAACTTCCTACATGGTAACTAGAAAAAATTCGTACATTTACTAGGTAAGAATCATTTTACTAGTTATAGCTTCATTTCTATATAGTAAAATTAAAAACCTAGTTTGAATATTAAAATTCCTACTTGCTACCTAAAAAAATCTATATGCGGGTCCTTTTACTATCTAGTCTTGTGTCGAAAGTTCCTTGTGATGACACTACGCATCCACTACTGTGAACCTGAGGCTGGAGTTTTTCACCAAGAATTTGATCTCATCAAACATCGTCATTAGGAATTTATTTGCTATTGTGTGTGTCTTTTTGTTTGCATTTTTGCATGATGCAGGATCACATGTAGTTCGGCTAGGCACAGTTCTTCAGTTCAACCATAATTTTTCATGTGAGCATTGTTTGATTGATTGCATCACATAGATCCAAGCTTGCATATTTTCTCGAATCATGAGTGGATGAGCATGAAGCACTATTTTGACCATATTCTCCAGGGCACATTGCATGAAAATACAGGTATATTTTGAAGATTCCAAGGGTGTGTGATCCACATTGGAGTTTATGGAAGTCTAAGGCATATTAAGGATTATGGATACGTGAAATACAAAAGGGATGGCGAGATTCAGTTATGGCACAACATAGCGATGTTATATCGTAGATTACATAAGTGAAGATACTCGGAATGTCAAAATACTATTTGGATCACAAGTTTGAAGACATTGAGGAACTTGTGATTAAACTAAATTGAACTTTGAATAATGCTTGTCATTATTCTAGAGGTACTAAACTAGAAAGCATTAATTCTAGGGCTCTGATGCATTTTGTGAAGAGGTATCTTCCAACTTTGAACAAACGTGAAGAAACTAAAGATGGGAACAAGAAGTTTGAATCAATTGTTTTACCACAATTCCATCTAAGGGCAATCAATGGGTAATTTTTATTGGAAATCTCTTACTTCAGCAAAAGGGCGTTGTATCAACAAAGTATCTTGTGGTTACTTACGTAGTATGTCGATCTTCACTAAGAAAAGGAACATGGAGAGGAGCTTAAACAAGCTAGCTTGGAAGATTTGCTATCACTCAATGGATTTTAAATCATTTTCCTCTTCTAGATTTAAAGTGATGAAGGATGGGTACTTAGCAGAAGAAAAACTCAAAAATGATGGGCTTTACAGGGCGATTGACAAAGGAGTAATAATAAAGAAGAACAATTATGTCCGATTCTAAATATTTTGTGGAATCTAGCGATTTTTAAGACCTAGGAATTAAGTGGAGTATTTAAAGAATATTGATCTAAAATGAAGAGCGAGGAAATAAATGGCAACTCGATGGCATTAATCAGGCAAAAAAATGACATTTTGAAGTCACAATTGCCATGACAACCTAGTGACCTTATTTGTGATGGGATGATTGATGAATAGCAGGGAATGGTGGTATTTAGAAATGCTAAAGATCCACTTCGAACGCAATGTGATAGCTTGATTAATGGCTTCTATGGTAGTGTTCAAAATGCAAAGGTTGTGGCATATTCCAAGGCAGCAATAGAAGTTATGGTAGCATTGTTGATCTATGTAGGATGGCCATGTTGCATTCTAAAAATGATGACTATGGCAATTTTAGAAAAGCAAGAAGTTAAAACACATGATTTAATAGCTTGAAGCTATTCATAAGGTCTTTAACTTTTACCTTTGGCAAAAACAATTAGGCTTTAAGTATTGAAGTAAAAGCAAAGCATTAAAAACCCTTAGGATTTTTGAAAAGCCAAAAAGAACAAAGGTGTGAGAGTGGAAGATAAACTCTATAAAAGGGAGGCACTAGAAGAGCTTCTCACCCTCCTCAAAGATCTCTACACCAAGTCCTCATATGGGGGTGGCTATTGAGTATGAGCTTTGAGCTCCTTGCCCTTCTCAAAGATCTCTCCATCAAGTCCTCACATTCCACCTTCTTCTCTTCTCTCTCAAATTGAGACTACAACCTTGACTTCTGATTGGACAACAATCCTTTGCTTGCTTTAAAGAGATATGTCAAATTTCTCTACAACGGCCTCATCATCTTTGCTACTTGTCGTCTCTTGTTGACGATAGAAGTTGAGAGAGAATTCATAGCGAAGATGAGGAAATCATTCTGGTGAGTGGCATCATATCAATGAACATCTTTGCTCCCATCTCACAAAGTGTCCCTGTGGCGAGTGACTTTTCATGAATTCCTGCACCTGTATTCCATGATGCGACACCATAGTAGTTGGATTTTCTATGTTTGTTTAGCTTGGGATCTGTTTTTGTTATTTTGTTTTAACTTTTTTGAGTGTGGAAAATTGATAGCCTTGGCCAAGATTTGTATTTTTTTTGGACATGTTGAAGTTGGAGTTTGCTAGGAGCTATGAAACATAGCGAAACACGTATGATTTCTTGTCTAGACTCTTGCACATCACAATGGATTATGGGTTTACTAGCAGCTCACGTTGCACTTGTCAGAAGCACTACACTCAAGGGTTGTATCTGAATATTTGACAATTACTTACATGCCATAGGATGGGTTTATACACGCTTGCACCATCATTGAGCACTAGCACAGCATGATGCCCATTATAGCTATATGCAGTAAATCTTAGATGCATGTGCACTTGAGATACACCTTCAATGAGCATGCAATGTTCTTGCATGTACGAGAGTTGGGATATTCATCACTCAAATAGGAACCTCTCGTTGAGTGGAAAAGGTTTTTTCAACATTTTGAGGACCATCGTTTTTTGAGTGACAGTGAGATTTTGGGTAGAAAGAGTAGAGTTCAATGATTTTTTCCTAAGTGTTTAGAGGTGAGATTAAGGATTTTTTGATAATCAAGGAATTGTGTGATGCATGGGCACATGTAGATAGGCTAGGCACTATATTTTCCACTACATTCATCTTTGGAGAGTGCATCATTGTTTGTATGATTGCATAGCATGGATTTGACTTTGCATTTCTTCTCAATGATATGTATGATTGAGTGTGGAGTTCCATTTCAAAGCATGTTATCAAATAGGTCACAATTGCAGTGAATCAAAAGCAAGAAACTATGGAAAACAACAATATTTGAAGGCTCGAAATCTTATCACAACCCCAAAGAGTCATGTGTTTTAATGGTGAAACTAATTTGGTCATGAAAGGCATACCCCATGGAGCTTGTGAGGATGGAAGAACTCACGAACATTTGGCAGCATGTGGTAAAAAGGTGTTTACTACAAAGTGAAGGAAGCCGAATGTTTACTGCATAGTGAAGGAAGCTAAAAACCAGGCATCAAGAGGAAAAGTGCAAGGTGGAAAAGAGGAAAAGGTACCCTACAAGAGAGTGGGCCCACCAGGAGTACAAGATACAACCATGGAAGCCGCAAGAAGCCAGAAGCAAGAAGGCCTAAATATAAAGGTGCAGCCAAAAACTCTGTAAAAGAGCGCCAAGCCCCCTCCTATGCAATTTGTAACGATGAACGGGCGATAGGACTAAGCTAGAAAGAAAGGAGGACAATGGGAAACATGGCCAACCATGTAAGAAAAAGGGGATAAGGGGATGACTGCCCAAATAGGGATTTAGAGTTTTGTATATAAAGTTCAAAAAGTGAATGAAAGCTCATTCTTTGTTGTGTGGCAAAGTGGACTCTTCTTCTTCTCTTCTTATCTTCTCTTTCTTGCTTGTGAGTGCTTGAGGGAGGGAGTGTGAGTGAGTGAGGGAGTGAGTGTGTGAGGGCGAGAGATCTTGGAGGGGAAGCCCTCCTCCATCTCCTCTCTTATTTTTCTCTTCTATTCTCTTGCATCACGCGTGGCTATGGAGGATGGAGCTTCAAGGAAGAGGCTTGAGGATGCTTGAGATTGCATCACAAATCGTGGACCTATTAGAGTGCTTGAGAGAGGAATCATCTCATCCGGGCATCAATGTAAGCTCACTACACTCGTAGAGAGGTATAGTGCATCGACTATGTGACAGGTAGCCATTAGTGCTTACTTGAAATGCTTGAACAATAAGCTGGCCGTGGGACTTGGTAGTTGAGCTTGAGCTTGCCTCTACATTTTGGTCCCGTAGCTAGGGGTCTTGCCACCTAGCACAATGGTATTTGGGGATATTCCCTAGACTATCATATGTCATATAAGTGGGAAATGGCTAGTGGGTCAATCAAATTTCATGGGTGGTGAGTCAAGGTGAATGAACCATGTGCACCTATGATTAGTCAACCTCTAGCACTATGCATATATTTGCAATGCTATCCTCCTGGATATAGCTATTGAGCACTCATACCTTCTATGCTCATTGTTCTCCATTCAACATCTCTCTACATCACAGTCAACACTTATACGAGTGCATGGGTGGGTGGAGCCTTCAGCCAACAATTGTGCCAATTTGGTAAATTAGAAAATTTTAATTCGGACCAACATATTCAAGCTTCATCACTTACGCGCTTCAAATCAAGCATCAATGTAAGGGTTCATCCTCGAACTAAAGCTTGAGATAGATAGGAGGTTTTGGGTTTTAATCCATGCTACAAGTAAGTATTTTTGGTTTTTCATGATTAGTTTAGTAGGTAAATCAATCCAGTACTTTGCTTTGGATTTTTGTCACATTTAGAGTAGGATAGGAAAGAGAGATCAGAGTGGGAAGCTTATAGTTCACTATTCTAAAACAGTCCTGCACAGGGTAGTAACATGGAAAAATGGGAAAAAGAGGGGGCTTAGATGTCTCGGAGTCACAAGTTGAGTGATTCGCAAGGCTAAGGTGCTAGCGAGCAAGGGTTTAAGGTCTTGCGTGACCAGGTAAAACCTCATTTACAATCCCAACCTTGTGAGAGAGAGAGAGAGCTTGCAGGGCACAAGACTACATCAAATCAATCGGAGCGTGTCATAGCTTTCAGTGAGATTCAGGTATAGAATGCCCTTGGCCTACACCCCTCCTTGATTCCTAGAAGTCCTGATAGCTTCTAGCAACATTGAAGTGAAGATATTTGGTAAAAATGTGATCGACACGTACTTCGGTCGGTGGAATCAACACTTTTCACAGTGTTCGACTCTCCCAGAATTGGACCCAGTGACCAATCCAATTGGTAGAATCATACTCGAATAACCCCATTTTGTCAGATCCAACGTACATATCTCAGAGTCACAAGTGGAGTGATTGGGAAGGATGAGGTGCTCTCGCCAACAAGTGTTTAAGGTCCTGAATGAACAGGGAAAACCTCATTTGCAGTCCTAGCTTTGTGAGAGAGGGAGGGAGGGAGGGAGAGAGAGAGAGAGAGAGAGAGAGAGAGAGAGAGAGAAAGAGAGAGAGAGAGAGAGAGAGAGTGTGTGTGTGTGTGAGCTTGTAGGGGCACAAGACTATGTCAAATCGATTGGAGTGTGTTGGAGCTTTTAGTGAGATTCAAGTATAGAATGCCCTTGCCCTACACCCCTCCTTGATTCATGGAAAACGTGGTAGATCCTAGCAATATTGAAGTGAAGATATTTGGCAAAAATGTGATCGACAAGTACTTCGGCTGGCAGAATCGGACGTTTTCCATAATGTCTGATTCCCAAAATTGGACTTGGATAAGCATGTTTTGTTTAATCAAACATACCCGTCAGATATTGAAAATCGAACTAGTTCCAAATTGGACCAACTCTTAAATTGGACACACAACCCCGTTCGATCGGAACCTTGACTTGTTTGATTGCGACAATCGGACACACAACTTCCATCCGATTTCGAGAATCGAACAAGAAGGAATTCGACAAACTACCCCTTCCGGATTAGACACTCGCATCCAATCATCGAAATTAGATCATAGAATCCAACCTAGTACCCTACCCGATCGGATCAAACCAAGCACCCTCGTCCAATTCTGACACTCGGACGTGTCCGAGTCGGGACCAACGGGAGCTGTCTGATCAAACACGCCTTGTCTGATTGTGACAATCAAACTTGACCCTATCCGATTCTTAGGATGGGACACTAGTAGATCAAATGTTCAATTTTCAAAATCGGACACAGCCCGAGGAAGAAAAAAAATCAAAAACTTGAAAAACCTCGGCTAACGAGAACCCATCGAACGCCTCACAAGTAGTTACAAACCTAGAAATCGTAGCTGAAAATTCTGGAATAGTGTCTCATGTTATGGGTTGATTGAAAGACCCCAACTCGACCCTGAATGAGCCGAATGGAATAACGGAGCAAACAAATGCGAGAAGCCAGTGAGAATAGCTAGGAATCGAGCACACGACCCTATCAAGCCAACTTGTAGACGAGAGCACCAGAGATGGACACACTTTGTTTCCTCACTCACTCTGATTTCCATTACTCAAGCACACTTGAAAAGAGCTCAAAGCTTGATCTCGCACAATGTACGGAAAAGAAAACACACACGCACACATGCACAAAGTGAGGGTTAGTTGAGGACTGGTTGTAATTAATAAGGAACTCACCTAGACTTAAGAACTTGAAGGAACTCACTAATAAGAGAAGACCCAAAGAAATAGAAGGGTAATCGAGTCCCAAAAGGTAGGCCCAAATCAAGACCACAACTAAAAAGCCGGGACGCAGTAAGGACAGGCACTATCATGGAAGTGGATCTACTTAGCCTTATCAACTTGATCGACAACTTGGCAAAGCAGGAAGCCTTGGACATGGAATAAGATAGCTCAGGCCGTAGAAGCAAGGATAGACACTATCGTGGAAGTGGATCTACCCAACCTTATCAACTTGATTGACAACTTGGTAGAGCAGGAAGCCTTTGACATGGAAGAGGGCAGTTTAGGCCGTAGAAGCAACAAAGAGCTGAACCTAGGTGATTTTCTTGAGGCCAGGAAATGCGAGAGATCCATAGAGTGCTAGCCCTAGGAGGAAAAAATCGATCGGAGAGCGAGAGAGTGCTAGAGGGAGACCTCATACTGAACGAGCTTCTGAAGAAGCGACTGCTAGATAACACGGGAGCAGAGAAAAGCGTTGCAGCACTAGCAACATCATTGCTAACAGGATTAGGGGTTAACACAAGGCTCTAAGAGCCAATAAAAAATCCTTGTGGTGGCAAAGCAACTGGACAAATACCAAGCAAATAACTATCCGTACATCTTTGTGGAACAATTGGAGCACGCCTCTGCGAGGCCAGCAGCCTTACCGATCCTACTCAGTACTCCCAAGCTTTTGAGCTATGCTTAGATGACAAGGGTCAGACTTGGTACACAAGTTTGGATGCTACAGAGTGTGCCAATTTCAATGGCTTGAAAAATCTCTTCATTAATATATTTTCGAAACTTGGGTACTCAGATAACCTGCTAGTGCGACTCATGAACATGAAGTAGAGAGAGAAAGAGGATATTTGAGATTACATGACCTAAGTGAGGAGCCTCTTTAAGAAAATCCCAATGGGTGAGAGACTAACCGAAAGAGCGGTTTCCACAATATTCATCAGCGGAATACAAAGTGAAGAGCTCTAGAAAGCCTTGGCCGACAACTTGAGCTTGCAGCGAGACACATTAGCAAGGGTCTTTGACGAAGCTATTAGAGTGGATGACCAGCTCAAGGAAAGAAGCTCTAGATGCTTGAATTGAGAAGAGTCCAGTACTAGGATTTCCAAGAGGGCCTCAATACCGAGTGAGAGAGCAGGCCAAAGCACGCAAGACAATGGGAATGGCACTAACTTGGGACAAAAGCTAGCATAGATTAGGATGGACATAATGAAACTACAGGAGATGATGAGATGACCAACACACCCACATACCCAATGCATGCATTGTGGCGAGAACCACTTGCCGGCTGAGTGCCATGACCCTAAGTCACAACCTTGCACTAATTTTGGTAGGTTTGCCCATGACTCCATGCATTGTAAACTACCTCGAGGACTCACGTACACCTGCAGCTTTATGGTCAACCCTACCTTGAGAATAGGCCATTGAACTTCCTTGGAAGGGGAGCCCCACTAGCTCTTCCAGCACCTAATGATGCTAAGCTACCCATCCCTAGGATGGAAATAAATCCTACACGTATCCCTAGACCACCTGGACCCTATGTGACCCACCCACCTAGTGATACTCCAGTCCACTATGTGGACGCGCCTAGCATCGATGAGCCTTACATACACCATATATGTCGTATGATGAGGAAGGCAATGCAATCCTTATGGACTACCGACCAGTACCTATATGGCATTAGATAGGGGGAGAGATAGAGGCCTAGGGGTATAGACCCAAGAGCCAATGGACTTGCGATCACCAAGGACACATTTCTTCGTGTTGCCCCGAGAGGGAGCAAACAAATAGAGATAAGGCCTGACTTGAGATGTGCTCAATGTGGAATCACTCACCTCTTTTGTCGATTGCCCTAGGTGGAGGCCATCCTCTAGTTCAACAAACAAGCCATCCATTCCATTGGGTTTGTTTGGTTTTGAGACACTCGATGGGGAGGCCACACCTATCCCATTGCATGTCGTGACCCGTGCGTAGATGAAGCAAGCCGACATATCATTGCTAGGGCCAACAACCTTGATGCAACCTCAATTGGAAAGAAGATCCAGACATGAAGGAAGAAAAGATGAGATGCTAAGGTCACCCTCAAAAGTGAAAGTGCCACAACACTACCGATTGGAGGGAAAGTCATTAATGAAAAGAAAGAAATGTTCGCCCCATGGACGGTTGAAAAGGGAAGTGCTAAGGTCGGGGAGTACCACACCAACCCAAAGCACCAACTCGAAGCCATCAAGAAGGTAAAAGAGTGGGTGAAGGAGGCCTAAGACCACCTAAAGGATGTTGAGCCCATACTAAAATATTAGAACAATGATCTCTCAAGCATAAGCATGCCAATCTCTCTCCCACAACCAAAATCATAGGAGATGATGGCACCACATGCTAGACTGCCTAGACAAAACCTAGATGCTCCGAGGGCCAGCAAAATAGTCAAGCCCATTGGCCAAGAATGGCAGACTTAGGAGAGAGGCAAGTGATTAGGAACCTCCTCAATACACTTGTAACCACCCCTGTAACTCTAAGCTTGGGAGACCTACTTAGGTAGCATCCAATGCTATGGCTAGAGCTGAAACTATGGGTTGAAGAATCAAATGAGCCAATTACCACAAACATCCTTGAGCATGACACAGAAACTCAAATACTGAGTCTAACATTGCACTCCATGCCTAAATCCTTGCACATCCATGCTTTTTGGGAAGGCACGGAAATGCATACACTCTTGCGAGTCCTAGCTCTGGGGGATGTTACAAGAAAGGGAATTGTAGACACAGGGGTAGGAGTGAGTGTGCTAAGCCATGCAGTACTCTAAACTTGGGGTAACCCATCGATCGATACTGCTAGGTAATCACTCTGGCTAACGAAATGAAGGTGAAACCGTGTGGAGTGTTGAAAAATTGGCCAGTGAAAATTGCACATCCAAATCTTGGTTGACTTTATAGTCATGAAGGGAGTGGACTACGATATCCTACTAGGATGATCCTAGATGCGCAATGCGCGAGTTGTAGAATACTGGCGCAACAGTCTTATCTTCTTAGGCAATCGAATAGAGGCTGTAAGAGTAGAGATGGATACTTGGAAGACAACGCCAGTTGATGTAGATGCCATCTCCACCATGTTGAAGGGAGACAGATAGATTAGGGGATTCTATGGGGCCCTTACCAAGTATATTCTGTGCCCTAAGGACGAGCGAGACTGGATGCATGTTCTTGCTACCATCAACCTACCATTCTAAGACACTGAGGAGTACAAACAAGCCATCAAGGCAACTCGAAAGCTCAAGGACACACCTTCAGTGCCAATCTGCATGATGAATGAAAGCCTACATGGAAGACCTAACCCTATTGCATTCCAAGTCCCGAACAATAGACAAGAGCTCTTGGAGATCCTATGGTACTTGACCAACAAGTTGGCTAGCAACCCAACAAGGAATCTTAAGCCACTTCAAGATCTTGTAGATGAGCTTGAATGGCGATGGTCTAAGGTGCACAATTGAAACTTGAGATACAATTGGGCCTTAATCCTCAACCAACAAAAAGAGATATGTCAAAACCTGGAGAATGATGAGCAATCGGACAAAGACAGCTATGAAGACGAATATAAGGACTACTATTCCTTCAGTGATGAGAGTGACAGAGAAATCGATACCCTAGAATACGACATGGGGGACATATGATCGAACAGATACGAGTAGACCCTAGACCACGCAAGTAGAGTTCCCTTAGAGTAGCGAAGGGAGTCAAATATAAGGACTGCGATCGAACTTGGTTGGAGCACACAGGTGCAGTTGACTACGAGCAGGCGGGTCTAGCCCCACCAAGTGACACACCAGTGCTACGAATAGACTCACCTTCTAAGCTAAGACCACTAGGAGAGAGCCCCTCTTTTAGCGCAGATGGAGAGTTCCATTCTGAATCGGAAGTTAGCTTGGATAGTGACCCTAAAATACCTCGACCCCCCAAAACTAGATGCACCAAGGGGGACCTACCCATCCACCTAAGATGCCGACAATTAAGGGACAAGTGACAGAAGCTACCTAAAGAAATGCACACAGAAGAATAGCAAAAATTGCAAGACCTGTGAAAACGATTCACAAAGGTCAAAAAGGGAGATAGGGTGGTGATCTTGCTTGGAGCCGAATGATAGGGGCAAGTAAGAAAAACAATCGAGGGACTCGCCAAGCTCAAAGAGGTCAATTTAGCTTGAGAAGGGAAGACCCCATGACTTGTCTTCATAGCCGATGAATGGTAGAGCAAGATGAAGCAAGTATCATTACACTCTTTTGGGAGTATATAGACATCTTTTCTTGGTCCCTAGAAGAGCTCAAAGGGGTAGACCCGAGTGTGGTGACTCACAACATACCCATGACACCTGATGCAACACCGCTTAAGCAGCAACCGTAGCCCATGAATCCAAAACACGCCCATGCCATCAAGGAAGAAATCGACAAGATAATGAGAGCAGGATTCATCTACAAAATTGAACACATGGACTAGGTTTCCCCCATAGTCATCGTATTAAAGAAGAATGGAAAGATTAGAGTGTGTGTCAATTACAAGAAGATAAATGCAACTACAAAGAGAGATAAATATCCACTATCGTACACTGAGCATATGCTTGAGAGAGTGGCTGGCAAAGAGGCCTACAGTTTCCTACACGGCTTCTCTGGATACAATCATGTGCAAGTATAACCTAATGATAGGCATAAAAATGCATTCCCCCCCACTGAATGGGGCATTTTTGCCTGCATAATCATCCCCTTTAGGTTGACTAACGTGCCAGCCACCTTCGAATGATTGATGTGTAAAATATTCAAAGACATGCTGAGGAAAGAGTTATAGGTCTTTGTGGATGACTTGTGCATTCACACTACTTGGCGAGAACACTTAGATAGACTCCAAGAGGTCTTTGAAAGATGTCGATTGTACCGTCTCTCATTGAACCCCTTGAAGTGCCAATTTTGGGTGAAACATGGATGTATCCTAGGACACATGGTGTCGAAGAATGGCATTGCCATATATTTCTCAAAGATTAGGGCCATTGTTGATCTCCCACCCCCAACTGATGTCAAGGGTGTTCAATTCTTCTTAGGACACACAGGGTATTATCGATGGTTCGTGTTAAACTATGCATTGATTGCTAAACTTGTATACAAGCTATTTATCATATTCAAATGGACCGAGCAATGCCAACATGCATATGAGGAGAAAAATAAGGCGTTGACCATAGCATGGATTCTACAAGCCCCAGATTGGACACTCACGTTCCATGTGCATATCGACGCTTCGAAATTCACCGTAGGAGCTATGTTGTGCCAACCTGGTGAACAAAACCTAGATTACTCAGTGAGATTTGCTAGTAGCAGACAACTCATTGAGATTGAAATGAATTACTCGACAATGGAGAAAGAGGACTTGGCCATGGTGTTTGTCGTAATGAAATTTCGACATTATCTTTTGGCTACACCTTTTACTTTCTTTATTGACCATCAAACCTTGTTGTATCTTGTTAAAAAACCATGCGCTATAGGACGCATTGCTAGATGGCTTCTTCTACTTTTTGAGTTTGACTTCTTGGTGGTGGTGCATAAAGGAAAGTAGCATCACATGGTTGACCATCTGTCTTGTATCCCCACGAGAGAAGCGGCTGGACAAGGCATTGTGGATGAACTGCCATACGATCATCTATTCCACTTATACAGTAAAAAAGATTTATTTAGAGTTGACATGATGCCATATTGGGCAAACCATATAGTTCAAGTGCTTGAGCATGGATTGCTAGAATGGCCAATAGAAAATTCCCGACTTAGGCGGCTCATCCTAAAGATCCAATCCTATCAGTTGATATTGCAGGCCAACTCTATAATCCGGGACAAGAAGGATAGGACAAGACAGGTTACTACACAGATGCATATGTGAGCTTGAGATGCATGACGCACTGATAGAGGCACATGGCGGAGTTGTAGGAAGACATTTTAGCAACAGAGACACGAAAGCTTGCAAAGTGACGCAGTCGCAGCTGTGGTGGCCTACCCTCTTCCGAGATGTGATACAATTTGTGAAGCATTGTGATGAGTGCCAACAAACTAAAGTCCCTATCCATAAAGATCACCGAGCTAACCCCAATTATTGCATGACAACCTTTCCAATAATGGGGAATTGAATCCATCAAACCCATTAGTCTCGCAACACAATATTCACAAGCTAAATATATCATTGTGGCGTCACCGACTATCTAACAAAATGGACAGAAGCACGAGCTACGAGAAAGAATGATGCTAGGACCACTGCTAAGTTCCTATGGGAGCAAGTGATCTCACGATTCGACTGCCCCATTGAATTAGTTAGGGACCAAGGCACACACTTCATCAATGAAGTGATAGCCCCCCTCTTGTTCTCCTTCCTAATCATCCATTGGAGATCCTCGCCTTATTACCCTCATGCAAACGGTCAAGCCGAATCCACAAATAAAATCTTAATAAATGTCCTAACCAAAGTCATCTCTGCTTCACGTAGTGATTGGGATAACAAGCTTATGGCGGCCTTGTAGGCCTACCACACGACTTATAAGACAGCTATAGGATAGACCCACTTTAGATTGGCATATGGTATAGAGGTAATCCTTATCTTGGAATTCTTTGTACGAAGCCTCAAGATAGCCCTTCAAGAAAGATGGGATGGGAAGGAGGTATGGACGGAACACCTGATTGAACTCGAACGACTATCAAAAAACCGGCTTTTAGCCACCCATGCACTAATATGTGAGAAGCCAAGGCGCAAAAGCTGGTTTGAAAAGCATGTCAAGTAGGGTAACTTTGAATAGGGTGACTTCGTACTACCATACTCAGTCAAAGGACATAAGCCAAAACTGAAGTTTCGAGGGCTAGGATCTTTTAAGGTTCAAACCATCAGCCACATTGGCAACATGGAACTTGAAACCCTAGAGGGAAAGGACATAGGCTTCTTCAATGGCAGCCGCATAAAGAAGTATTTCCCTTCCATGCACCCATTGCATTGGCCCCCAAACTAGCACCCCCTGTCCACATAAGAGTAGCCACTATTACTGAGATGGATAGTGAGGACGAGAAAGCAGTGGAACCAACTTACCTAAGCATAATAGTTACTATTAAGCATGCATGCACCATCAATGCATTGATTAATGAGGGAGTTTATTTTAATGTCTTGATCCATGACCATTAGACCCAAATTTGTAATCTATAGCTGTAGCCCACTAAAACTAATCTCACCCCTTATGGAGGCCAACCCTACACACTTTTGGGAAAGTGCAAAGTTGCAATTTCTATCGAGTCTGACAAAATATGCACCTAGCTGTGGGCAACATTCGCGTTGTTATAGCTTTCAGCAAGGACAACGCGACCCTTTCCAAGTCTGCAAAGCCACTGGTAGAGAAACCCACCATCAAGTCTAAGGAGGGAGGTCATGACCTATCACAACCTACCAAGCCTTGATGCTAGCAACCCACTGGAAGAAACACTCAATCCCATGACCCCGAGTTCAAATGGGTACCTCAACAGAGGGCGCCACCTAGGAATAGAAACCCATGACCTCACAAGGCTAATGATCTGCACCCAAAACCTAGAAAGCTAAGAAGAAACTATAAACATCAATGTGCGGTCATGGGTCCCCAAGGCCTTATTGCGAATGCAAGGCTACTATGTGAGTAACACCTAGATTTGGTTGCCCAAAGCCAAAACAACAAAAGACCCTACTCAAATTCCACCCTCAAGCTTGACCACATGATACATCATGGCAAAGACACTCAAACAACAAGAAAATCAGGCTATATGTCCATAGAATATCCAAATCCTAGCTCCGCAGGACAACCTAAACCAATCTATCACCCAAAACCGCAGCCTACTCTATTGACAAACCACCCAAATCTAGCCCCGATGGTCCCCCTCAAATCTCTGATGCATCTACTTACATGACATGTGCAACTACAACCAAACCCATTGAGCTTGAGGTCCAACTACAACCTAAGGAGCCAACCAGTAGAGCTGTTGAACTCTCTAGTTCTATCAAACATCAACCACCTGCCAAGCTTAGACCCTCTTATGAACGGTGATCAATTCTAACCTCGGTTGTCACTAATTTAGTTGAAAATACTCGGGATGACTTGGTTGCTTGCCTCTGACACTTGGACACTACTTTCATGACATTAGCAAAAAGCTACGATCGGCTAGACTTAGGCCTCTTGAAAGAACCTATAGCGACTGAAGTACGAACAATCCCTTGCTCTTAGGAGAAGTTGGAATTCGTATTCATTAAATCTTTCAAAGCAGCTGAGGAGTTAATTGCAACCAAGATATCCAAAGTAAAAGAAATCAAATAGTGTCTCATTATGTGGTATAGAAAGAACATGATCATGGCCACAAACCAGGAAATCGAGAAGTTGCAACAACTTGCTGACAACAACTCCTACTTCTTGCAGAAATGGTATGCTCTAAGATTGCAATGGGAGCTCAAGGGATGCCAAATAATGACCAACACTGAACATTGTTGTGCAATCAAGGCATGTAAATATGACCCAACCTATGTCGCTCCAACTTCCTATAGGGTGTTGACTACCCTCCGTAATTGACCCCTCAAAGAACACATTAAGGGATATCCTTATTTAGATCACATCCTCACTGAGGATGAGTTGCATATTGCTAGCCAGGTGGACTCTGGTGACTTCTTACTTGATTTCCTCACTTACATTACGCATGCAGGCATCCACCCTTTCGATATGGATAGCTATGCTAAGTTAGAATATAATCCAAATTTCTATGCCTGGCTCATGCAAAAGTAAAATACTAAGATTATGCACTAAAGGCCCTTCATCCTCTAACCCTTTAATCCTAAGAAGGATTCTTCTCATTTCAGAAGGGGGAGGGGGTAAGCTGGGGGTAAGCTGAATCAAACCAAACACATAAGGAAAACAATAAAGGAAAAGCACACATTGCAATGGTAGAATGCAACAACCTATGACTGAGAAAAAGATCAATAAAATTTGATTTCAATAGACTACTAGGAGGAAAATGTCTACTTTTGCACTCAAGCATTTTAGTTCAACAAGTATTTAGACGTTTCCTATTGCTTGTAATTATTCTGAAAAACACTAATGATGAATATGGCTTCATGATAGGCACCCATCATGGCAAGCCAAGAGAAAAGGTTGGCAAATTGCCTTTTTCAGAGGAAGAACAAGCAAAATATGGACTTTCTGTGGAAACACAAGCCTTCAACCAGTTCAAGTTCTGGAATATCTTCAACTTAGAAGATGTGGTCGTTGAAGAGTGGGCCATGAGTTAGATCATAAAGCAATGCAATCTGCACAAATACATGGAAGCAGTAAGTTAAGGGGTGAACTACTTCCACTAGGCAGATTTCCTAAGGACTTTCCACACAGGAAATACCGCACCGTAACTATGCATTAGGGAGAGGGAACTTGTTAGGTTGGAGGGATTTATGGACTTGAAAGATCCTTATACAAGCCCTGATGGAAGGAGTGCTGGAGGGATTCATGCCTTTGGAATTGAAAATAAAGTTGGACGAATCCGTGCGTGGAGAGAGGCTGATGGGCGGATCCAGCTTTAAAATTGAATATGGTGTTGGATGGATCCCCGTCTCCTGGCCCTTTGTAGTTTCCTTCTCTTGCACTATTCCAAATGAGCTTCTTCATTCACTTTTTGATTGGGGCTACCTCATTGTGCCCCTGATTTATGTCACTTGCATGGTGACATTGTCGCATAAGATGAGGAGTGCATTGCATGGATGATGGGGTCTCCAGAGCTGGTGGTTGGGGCCTTGGTTTGTACCTGAAAAGAAAAGAAGGTGCACTAACTGGGGGTGTGCTCCATTGTCGTGTGGTGCATTGTGCTCATGCTAGTGGGATTGGGAGCAAGCCTGGACATTTTCCCTCACTTAAGGACTTAGTTTGTGCATAAGGGAGGTGTAGTACGTGTAGCTTAGAGTGATAGGTCCACCAACCATAGGCAAGTGTTACTTCCCTAGGTGTGTCCTGCCCTTGATGTGTCCCAAGCATGATGTGGTGAATCAAAATGAGGCTAGGGAACTAGGTATGGAGTCGGCCAACCAAAGCCATTGGTCACACCTAACTTGAGGACCCCTAGGTGCAGTGACTGTGATCGATGTGCAACTTGCAGTGGCTACGTGTGATATCTTTTTCCTTTTTTAAAATTTTTTTATAAAGTCACATAGTTGAGATAGAAGTTTAATCTTCATCATTGGAGTGAGTTAGAGAATGATAGATTCAGAGACTCTAATAGTGATGAAGCGACTAACATGAATTTTGATGCACATATACGGCAACAAGTTCTTGACGAAAGGAAAATGTTTACAGCTTGACAGGCTACACTAAATTATCTAAAAGCAAGTAAGACTATGGGTTCCGATGGCAATCAAGCTCCTCTCAAGATCCTTTGGAGGAATTAAGGCATAGGGGTTTGGAGTTATCAGAGTAAGATGTATTGAATTCAAGAAAGAAGAGTGTTGATAGTAACATCAAAAAATCTTGTGAGCAATTGGAAATGTGAAATACAGAAGGCAATTGATGTGTTTTGGGGCCCATGATTTGTGCCACGGCTACGCTTTTCATTCCGAGAAGCAACATCGACATGATTGCGGCTCTTTGTTTTGCCTAACTGAGGAATTGCTTTGATGATTATGGTATAAAGCCTTTTGACATTAACGAAGGTTGACCTCAAAGAAGAAGAAGAAGAGATGGAAAAATAAAGGTTAAAAATTGTAAAAAGCTTTATTGAAAGCATTAAACGATTGAAAGGCTTCAGGCTTTAGGCTTTCCAAAAAGCCAAACTCAACGTGTGAGAATCCAAAAAAACTATATAAGAGAAGAGATGGAAGTTCTAGGGGCCCTTGTCCATTCTTTGAATGTAAGTTTGTCTCTTGTGAGAAGAGGGTCCCATACTTGTGTATGGAGTTTTATGTATGAAGGTTGAACCTTACAACAATTTGATGCTAAGAAGTCAGACTTTCGTGTATCATTCCCTAAAGAGGTATGAAGTGTCTATTTATTTTCGAACTCAAGATTTCATGTTTGGATCTTGTTGATGCTCTACTTGGAGGTTGATTTTAGACGTGTTTGAGGCTACAATAGGCATTGTTGATCATTTGGTTTCCCTTGTGAGTTGTATGGTGTTTGTAAAAATTAAATTTTTTGTTTTTTTGTTGTTCATCGACAAAATCAATTATCCTATCTAGCACTCCATAACATTCTGTTATCAGGTAGTGAGTGAGGCTTGTTCTCAATCACCACTTGCTTAACAATGGCTATATCCCTATGAATCCATATAAACATCAAACTTGTGGTACCATTTCCTAGGTGTCTACTTAAGGTCATGAAGGCTCTTTCTCAACTTGCGTACTAAGTGTCCCTGTCCTTTTTCTTCAAAGCCTATAGGTTGCTGCATATAGATCTCATCATGCAAGTCCCCATGTAGAAAAGTTGTATTTACATCCATCTAATAAAGGTCTAGATCTGATTGAGCAACCAATGCTAATAGCAAGCATAGGATCATCATTTTGACCACAATAGAAAAGACTTCATCCAAGTCGACACTATATTTTTACTTGAAACCCTTAGCTACCAATTTGGCCTTATAAGCAATCTTGACACATCCAAGGATACTTTTCAGTTTGTATACCCACTTTCATGGCAATGCCTTCTTGCCATTATTTCTGTTGTATTTTGGAGACAATAGTTATATCCCTTCTGCAAATCTAAAACTCAAAGAGAATGTGCATTTTCATGGTCCTTTCTATACTAAGCCAGTTCATCTTTATACTTCTAGATCAATTTCATATCCTTCATCTATCTACCAATGCTATTTTAGCAAGTAATTTATAAGTACTTTATGGAAACTAGTTTTTCCAAAGTTATAGGTCAGTTTATATGTAAAGTACAACAAAAGGAATTCATAGCAATGGCCTCATAGAGCCCAATAGGTGCAACAACATTGAAGCACAATATCTTATTGTCCGAGCAACAAGCTCTTAGAGATGCTCAATGCCCCATCCTCATCAAGTGCCACCAATGATCCATTGTGCTCAAAGTTGTAAGACCCCCATTATGAGGAGAAGCCAAAAGTGAGCCCAGACATTGGTTGAGTCATGACTTGTATATCAAATGAGGTCTATGTGACCGAATGGCAAAAAGGTGACCATTTGGGTCTAATCTTTGGGTTGGACTGAGTAGTTAAGCTGGTAGCAACTCGAGGCACATTGCATCGAGTTGCAGGGTAAGGGAGTTAAGAGGGGCTCCTATTTTGGGGTCTAGGTGCCACGGAAGCAGTCATTGGCTAGACGATAAAGGGAATATTCCCTGGCCAACTAGTGGAGGCTCATATGGTAGGTCAGTCATGGTGACCTAATCGCCTTCACAAGCTATAAAAGCTAAACCCCTTTATAGCCATCGATCATCTATCTTTCACCCAGTCAGAGTTGTTCCAGCTAGCCTTAAGCTCTTCACCTATCTTTTGTCTAGATCGCCATCTAAGCTTCACTATGGAAGCACACGGGTGAACAGAGCCATCTCTGTATCAGTTTTTTGGAGCTAAAGAAATTTTTTAATTCTCCTCTTATCTGTTGTGTACTCTCTATCTCTATCTCTTTCTTAGATTCTGTTCACTGGCCCATGTAATTTTTACATGGTATCAGAGCCCAAGGGGCTCTAGGGATCGAAGAGTGCATAAGAGGCAAAGGCTTCAATAGCAAAGAGAAACAATGTCATCTTTTGGAAGCATTTTTGGTGCATCAGAAAGTGGTGCAGGAGGTGGTCCTCTTATCTGTTGTGTACTCTCTATCTCTATCTCTTTCTTAGATTCTGTTCACTGGCCCGTGTAATTTTTACATGGTATCAAAGCCCAAGGGGCTCTAGGGATCGAAGAGTGCGTAAAAGGCAAAGGCTTCAATAGCAAAGAGAAACAATGCCATCTTCTGGAAGCAGTTTTGGCGCATCAGGAAGCGGTGCAGGAGGTGGTGCTGTTGTTACCAGCTATTTAAACACTGAGGATTCGTCCACCAACCTTCAGTAGATGGTACAAAATATACCTTGTGGAAGTTCAAAATTACAACTATCCTTGATTCTTATGAGCTTTTGGAGACAGTGTTGGGAACTGATGTAGAACCACAGCCTACCCCCGACCCATCAAATCCTAGTGTGATGATTCTTCCGAATGCAGATCTTTTATGAGCTTGGAAACGAAGGAATGCAGATGCATTGTGTGCCTTAGTTACAAGCTGTTCTGATAGTGTTTTGACTTTAACTCAGCATACAACCAAAGTATCAGAGGCTTGGAATGTTCTAAGAAGTCATTATGAAACGCGAAACCAAACAAGGATTCAAAACTTAGAGAATAAACTAGCAGCGAAGAAGTTTTCTGAAGGAGAGACAACTGAAGCATTTGTCACTCGGATTAAGAATCTGCGCGACCAGATGACTGGTGCTAGGATATAAAAGACTAGCGAGGAGCTAGCGAGGAGGTATCTTCTAATTTGTCCACAAATGTTTGATGGACTAGTAAATACCCTTAATACTCAGGTGAGGCCTCAAGCTTTGAGTTTTGAGGAGTTTTGTGCATTATTGCTGGAGGAGGAGTTGAGACTGAAAGCTTGAGAAGGAAGCAACAATGGAGATGCTGCATTCTCTACCAATGCAAAAGGAAAAGGTGGTTCCTCAACTAAAAATGATGGTGACAAAAAGAAGAAGGGCAGTAAGAAGAAGTTTCAAGGAGAGTGCTTCGACTACAAGAAGAAAGGACATGCAATCGCAGATTGTCGTGTCAAGAAGGCAAATGAAAAGAATGGTATTCTTAAAAGTAAAGGGGAAAGAGACAGCCAATACGGCTGAAGCAGATTTGGAGTTATTCATGGTGACCATTGAGGAGGTGTGCTCCTCGACACAAGAAGAATCTACCACTGACTCATGGGTGTTGGATAGTGGGGCCTCCCAACAAGAAAGGTCTATACAGCTCTATGCAGCCTCTACAAGAATCCATCACTATGACGGTTGGAATAGATCCACAAATAGAGTCCAACGAATATCAACTGATTCACATGCATGGAGCCACATTGAATCTACCTTTCCAAGCTTTTCATGAGAGCCAAGGAATCTTCAGTTTGGTCTTGCTATCGATGTTGTGAACCCATTCAGTCTTTGCTCAACTTCTTACAGTGTGTGACCTATAGTCCTTGTTAACTACAACATCCCATTGTGACTTTCTACAAATAAAGGACACCTCATCCTTAGCTTGCTCATTTTTGGGTGCTACAAAGTCACGAATATGGATGTCTATCTCCGTCCATTAGTTGATGAGCTCAAGATTTTGTGGAAGGAGGGGATTGCGTGGAAGATATGAGTAAGCATAATGGTCAATGGTCTGCCAATATACGAGCCATTCTCATGTGGACCATGCATGACTTTTTGGGAGTCATGGAGTGCTCACGTAAGTAGCCTTTTGTTCTCATTCTAACATAGCTCCTTTAATTTTGTGCTGACTAAATAGAGGTGTTGGGACATGTCTCGTTACCTCAAGTTATCATGCATATCCATTGTGTAGGCGACAGTTAAACTCTCAAAGGTTATGAACCATGAAGAATATGATATATCAAGGATACACCACTTTCTTTTCGGAGGGTCATGAATTGAGGGAAGGTTTTCTTGGATGACCTCCAGTACGACTAAACACCCAAAGCTGGTACGAGTTGAAAATAATCCACACAAAGTCACATCCAAACGGAATGCGGCGGTTCTTAGTTGCCATATTGGACCCACTTACAGATCAACCATTTGTTGGATCCCATGCATATTTTCAAGAATGTCGGTAGCTTATTATGGGACCACATTACAAGAAAGAGAGACATTGTAGGGGCATGAATGGATTTGAGAGGGAGGTAGGCAAGACGGAGGTGTTTTGGCTACAATCAAGCACTAATGGTCACTTGCAACTACCTCGTGCTCCTTGGGTCCTATCCACTAAAGAAGAGCACATTGTGAAGCAAATTATCAAGTCCGCACACTGACAAGTAAGATGCATTCCCTCATATCTGCTTTCTGTAAAGATGAGCAACTATCATGGCTAAAATCCAATGATTGGCATAAGATATGTCAGATTTATACTGGCCTTGATTCTAAGCAGCCTGTATATGTTGCTATTTAGTGTCTAGTCAGTGTTTGTAATGCTTCTTCACTTGTGGAAATTTATACTACCAATCACGATCATAGGATTTATTACTCCAGAAATATGTGAGGTGAATTACAGGCTGTTGAATTTAGTGCAATGGATCTCACAAAAGGAGATCAAGACATCCTCTATTGAATTTGCAAGGCGGGGAGCGGTAGAGACAGTCTATCTCTTTGAGAAGTACTTGCCCACCAGCATGCTCATGATACAAACTCACCTCCTAGTGCATCTTGTAGATTAAGTGGAGATTGCAGAACCCATCCTCTATATGCGATGAATATTGTTCTTGGAGTGCTTCATGAAAACCATGATGCAAAATGCCCTGCTACAAGCACATGTACTATTTTATTTGTTGCTGCAAATGGTGATGTAAAAAAGCTTTCAAATGTGTTATATGTTAACGAAATTAGGAGAAATATGTTATCAGTTTGCTGCCATAACTGATCTTGGTCATGAAGTGAGGTTCAAGAAGATAGGTGCAGAAATTCTTAACAGTGATGGCAAAGTTGTTGGCAAAGGTCAAAGAAGGAACAACCTACATGAGCTAAGTGCTCTTACAGGCACCGTTGGAGTAGGCACAAGTAAGCTTTGGCATGAAAGGTTTGGACACATTGGATTTGTAGTGTTGAAGGAGATGCACAAGCAAGGTATGGTTGCTCACCTACCTGCAATGACTGAATTGAAGGAACCATGTGAAGCTTGTATGATGGGCAAGAAATAGAGAAAGGCATTTTCACAAGAAAGAAAGAATACAGCACGGGCTTTGATGGGACCTAAAACGGGCCGGCATTAGCTCATGCACTAGCCGGACCTCTATCATGTGCTCAACAACCCCACGGCCTCACGGCCAGGAGCGTTGATGACACATACATCATACATTGCCTTCCTAAACATCTAAACATCTTGCGTTTGTATCACATCTCGTAGTCCAACTCTAACCCAATTAACACTCCTTAGAGGGAGTCCCAGCACATTGCCAAATAGCACGAAGTACAAACATAGGAGGTCCTCCCACTGCTGACTGCCGCTACCTCACTCCGACTCTCCTACACCTTGGGGATTAGCCCCTCGATGCGTCGCAAAACATATATATCACAATATCACACATATTTCCACTCAAGGTACCAATTGATCGTATCCAAGAATGTACCATTTTCCTCACTTTCTTTCCCTTTAGACCCAACGCCTAGCCTACAACTTGGAACAACCTTACTCACTCAACGTTGGTCACGATTTAGAGAATACAGGTGCTATGCATCCAGGAGGTATTGTCTGATACCTTTTATCATTTTATGCTTCATGCAAATTGTGAATGTCCATGTGCTCAAACAATTAAGAAAATCAACATTTGTGCACATGTGAAAAACATTTCTTTCAATGATTTTGACTATCGCTCGTATGCGGCGTGCATGAACCTAGCACCGAGAAACCCTCGTGCTACTAGATCCTTATTTCAAATTAACGATTGATCTATATGATATGCATAGATGAAAAAAGTCAGCCTTTTCTTTCTCTCAACACTTAAACACCACTCTCATCCTCTTTACCCCCTCACCGTTTAGATTGTGCACGATGCATAGATTTAGGGTAATATTTTCTATGTTTTTATTGTATAAAAAGCAATAAAAACTCACTAAAACATAAAGGTAGGGCTGAACTAAGGCTAAACCTCATACTTCAGACCCCCCATACATCCACAAACATGAATCTTATTTTTCCTTAATTTTCGGCACTCCAAAATCCATTTTTTCCCTATTTTTATGATGTTTTATGCAATTTGCTTCATGAATATTTGTTCCCATGGGATGATTATACATTATGTTGTTTTTTGCAATGAGTTTGATCAGTTTATGCTCAGAAAATCAGAAAAGCATGAGTATTGTGACTGAAATTAATGGTGTAAAACCCGTAAAACACGCAAAATATGGAGAAATTGGGTGTTTTTGATATATAAATGGAAAATATAATAAGACACACCAACTAAATTTGTGTTTTTGCTGAAAATGAACCTAAGGGCCACAGCCCACAACTCATTTTGTATTTTTAGTTATTTAATATTGCAAAAAATACAAGAAAAATAGAATAGATCACATCTACGATCCTTCTCCACTATACCGAGAAAGACGCTGAATGGTAAGCAGTGGATATTGTTATATCGACGCAAACCATCTTGCTTTCCTCCATACCAATTTAAAGAAGATAAGATGGTTGGAAAACCTTAAAGTCGTGAAGGTTTATTTATTCTATGAAGCCAGAGTGAATTCAACTTTATCTTGTAAAAATGAAATTACCGTTCTTTGCGGGTTGCGGGTTTTTATTTGCCATGTCTCGGGACTGATTTCCAACCGCCATTAATGCTCATGACAGCCCACAATCAGCAATCTTCATTCCTCTTGAACCACGGAGCAATCCGGTCTTCAATGGACAAGCATCCGTCATCCATTCTTCTTTTTCTTCTTCACCACATGAATCTGCCCTTAAAGGAGAGAGAGGGAAGAGAGAGAAAGAATAAAATCAGAGATCTTCATAGAGATCACCATTGGAGGAGCAAAGCACGGCGATATGACCAGCAGGCAGAGGGGAAGCAAGGGCAATGATCATTTGCAGGGTTGTATTGAGGTTCCATGATCCATCTTCATGCATCAAGCGCAAATTTCAGCGCCATCAGGAGGTGCCCTCCTTCACGTTTTTGTTCCTCTTGAAAATGCCACGATTTGTTGTGGCATAAAATGCCCCAAAGCCCACCCCAAAGGTCACTTACGGTTCTTGGCTCCTTCCCCGCCCGGTCTCTGAATTGAGCTCTGAAAAATCCAGGGCGTCCGGCTTCACATCCCGCATTGGCTGGTTACTCGTGTCAACCCGCAGGCAGTCTGAAAAATTATGAAAAATCAACAAGTGGCGCTCGGGCGCCTTTAACGCACTTTGACGCTTAAAATCGTCCTAGATCGAGCCTCTGCCTTCGACGTTGAATATTTTTCCCTTGATATTCGTAATTTTTTGCTATTTTTAAGCACTTCTCGGCATCAAAACTCCGCTATCATTGGCGACCACGAGATAGGGTGACTCAGCCTGTCTAATCCCACAATAGATTTGCACAAAACAACCAAAGGAAGCATCAAGCTGATACAAAATAGATACACTAAACACAGCACAATGCTCACCCTACCCCCTGACAAAACCAAGGCATAACATCCACAAGGAGTAGGACTAGCAGAATCTGATAAAAGATCCGAAGCTAGTCACTAACCAACCGCTCCAACACGGCCAAACTAAAAGAACTATCTAAGAGGCTGCCCTAAGTGGTGGTCTGAACTACCTACCTAACTAAGGACAACACAACCAGGAGCTCCTACTAGGCGAGAACTCCTATAGCCTGATTCAGAAGTATTTTCTTTTAACACATTTCTTCTTTTAGGGTTTTCATTTCCTATACTTGGGCATGTAAAAAGGAGGGAGCTGAGCGTAGTGACCCAAGGAGAACAAGGCATCGGCCTCAGGTCCTATCTCGGTACCCAAGAACCTACCAAGTCCTTGCAAGGTGACACTTAATCCTTTTCTGACGCTCACTTTTATTTTCGCTCTAACCTTCCTTAATTTCCTCTTTTCTAGCAAGATGCCACCCCTAGGAAAACAAGGCATCGGCCTTGGGTCTGGTTCGTCCCCAGGAACCTACTAGGCCTTCGCTAGGCGATGATTAACTGCTCATAATTTTTTATTTCTTTTCTTTTCTTTAATAGGAGTTAGAACCCCTTTTTACACACCTTTGCATATATTTAGTGTCTGTAAGATATTTAGGGTGTCTTTTCTCTTTATCATCATCATTTTCTTCTGGCAGGCTTCTCTAACTACCTCACAACTAACAAGAACTCTAGAACAGCTGCCTAGCAGGCTAGCAGAATAGGGTCACTAGAACTCCCTTCTAAAACAGGTCTTTCGATGCCTGGCAATGTCGTTATAGGAGGCAATGACTAGTCAGACCTCCTTCAAACATACTAAACTAAAGCCTCGGGACTTCATGCCTTGGACGCCGGTCCCCAATAAGAAAAGAAAAATCCCTTACAAGCACACAAACACATATAGCACAACAACCACATTACTCATAAAGGAAAGATATCACCTGGATAGGGCCACGAGAAGCTTCTGCGCAACAAAGGCTCCTTCCAAGCTCTTCTTCGAACCTGTCTAGCATAGAACTCAAACAAGAAACCATTAACCGCACCTGCACTAAAGAGACAACTGGCCCTCTTGGCCTAATGGAATAAAGCACTTCACTACAAAACTTGATCGGCCTTCTTGGCCTAATGAAATAAAACAGTAAAACCTCGCAAAACTGGCCCTCTTGGCCTAATGAGATCAAACAAAATAGCAACTACACAACCTTCCTTGGAAGAATCCAGATATACAATAATAGGTTTCTTTCCAAGGAGGAAAAACAGGCTCGTAGCCCTAAACTAAATGCATAAGGTTATGACCCATCCCTCCTGCATATATAGCAAGAGGCGTACGCATGACATGTTGTCTAATTAACCTATGGGTCCAAGATAATAACGGTATATTGGTCTCGGCTACTCTTTGCATCACCCATATCAACCATCGTCTGCCATATATTGCATGCTCTGATAACATTCCCCACAAGCGACTGGGTCCTGTTTCATCATTGATCACAATATCCAAACTAGGACCACAATTAAAGAAGAGGTCTTCCTCATAAGCAACATTTGCCAATGAATCCGTAAACTGATTCCAGTACCGTGGAATCGGATGAAAAGACACTCTCTCAAACTCCTCAAGTAGGGTCATCGCAGTCCGATGATACATACAAAGAATGGGATCCCGCACTATGTATGTCCCATCTAGCTGATTCAGGATCAACTGGGAATCCCCTTTTACTAACAACCGACGAATACCACCTTGTTTGGCAATATGCAGTCCCATAATCAAGGCTTTATACTCCGCCATATTGTTAGTGAATCCTACCCCGAGATAAGCAGATAACTTCATCGTAACTCTACGTCGGGGATCGCGGATTACTATGCCAACACTTCCTTTTTTATTAGGGCCCATAGACGCTCCATCAAAATATAATGTGTACGTCCATAATGGGTTTACACAGCCTGCCATCACGAACTCCTCTATTTGTAATTATGGTAATCAAAGTTTGGCATGTTAAGAGGATGAACTGACGGCTCCATCCCACCTTCTTCATTGAACTCAACAGGGATACTCGTCAACAGTCGTAAGCAGTGATGGTAGAAGACTTTAATCTTCCACACAAAGGTTCTATCTTCTTGCTCAATCACTTTGTATCCTTTGCTCCACCAGACAAGTTTCCCCTGATGGTATCTCTGCTCCAGATATGGGTGCTCCAAATAAGGGATTAACCAACCCATCAACCAACTTTAAGCTCTTTTGCCGCAGGTCTCAGATCATTCCTAGCATGGACCTGCAATGCATTTCCCTATATTAGCATACTTAGAAATAATAAGGTTTAATCTTATTAAGATTAATCTTATTCTTAAACTCTACTCCCTGTAGATCAACTAATAGGGACGTAGACCTATTCTTCCCTAACCTGACAATCTTGTAGGGGCCATCCCATTTAGGTTCCAACTTCCCTGGAAACAGCTCCCTACGGGCATCATAATAGAGGACTAATTGCCATTTTTTAAAGGTATATTTCCTCGCTCTAAGGTCATGCAACTGCTTCATCTGACATTTGGCTACCTCCTGGTGTAGTAAGCTCTGCAACTTCAGCTCATCCAGGTGGGCTATAGTCGTGAAACGTTCAAAAAGGGAATCCTTATCTCCCAAAGACTGGTTAATTGCAAACCGTACGGTCGGCAATTCGATTTCAAGGGGTAACACACACTCTTCCCCATAAACCAATTTGAATGGGGTATGGCCGGTAGCTCGCTTGAACGTGGTATTATACGCCCATACTGCCACATACAGCTTCTTGTCCCAGTCTCGTTTCTTCTCAGAGACTATCTTAGACAAGATCCCCACAAGCTGTTTATTAGTACTTTCAACTTGTCCGTTCGCTTGCAGATTATAAGGAGTCGTTTTATTGTGCTTGATTTGCCAAGCCTTAGTCAAGCTTTTGATCACCTTATTTAGAAAATGGGTTCCATGGTCTGACACTAATTCTTTTGGTGGACCAAAGCGGCATATAATCTGCTCTAACAGGAAACTTGCAGTCTCTTTTGCATTGTCCTGCCTCGTTGCCCATTTTGTGAAATAGTCAGTGGCTACTATAATATACCTCTTTTGGGTAGTAGACGACGGGGTGATGGGACCCACAAAATTAGTGCGCCACTTCTCAAATGGAAGGATAGCCATGATAGGCGTAAGTGGGCGTTTCCTATTCTCTCTACTGTCATGCCTCTGACAGGTATCGCATTTCTTTACATACTCAAAAGAACCTTGGAAGATGGACGGCCACCAATATCCAGCTCGTAAAGCTTTCTGCGCCGTCAACCGTCCTGCAAAGTGCCCTCCACATGCAGAGTCATAACACTCCTCCAAGATAAAAGGAACCTCGTCAGGCATCACACATCGGCGATAGATATCATCAACACCTTGCCGATATAGCGTCCCTGCGATCAAGGAAAACTTCAAAGCCTGTTGTTTAATTTTCCTCTTTTCAGACTTTGATAAACCAGCTCCCGTCTCTCTTGTTGATAGATAATGCGTAATAGCAGCATACCAAGATGGAATAGAAGCTGTATCAATTTTAAACATTTCCTCAGTATCACTTCCTTCAGCCAAAGTCTCTTTCGGCTCCCCGAAATCCACAAGGCATTCCACAATACCCTGCAACCTCAGTGGTTACTCTTAATCTCATAATCAAACTCCTGCAAAGTGATTAACCACTTTGCCAAACGATCAGGTGGCTATAGCTTGTTCATAAGCAGTCTAAGTCCTTCCGCTTTCGTATAGAATACTACCTTTTCATAGAGGATGTAATGCCTGAATTTCTTAGTCCCAAAGACCATCGCAAGACACAACTTCTCCATGTAGGTATAGTTGATCTCTGAAATGCCCACTTTTCGACTAGCAAAAGCTATCGAATGATACCACTTTTCCTCCCAGATTTGGGCTAAACAGTAGCTGATACTATGCATAGTGGCTGCTGAAAATATATATAACACCTCACCTCTTTTAGGTGCTTTTAAAACGAGTGCTCTTACTAGCTCCTGTTTCACATCCTCAAATGATACCTTACAAGGGTCACTCCATTCAAATGAATAGCTAAAGGATAATAAATTCGTTAATGGCAACGTCCTTTCTGCCAAGGCATTTTTAAACCTCCGATAGTACCCTATCGATGACAGAAAGCTATGAACCTCTTTCGGAGTGCGTGGTGGACTCATAGCAACTATGACCTTGATCTTTTCAGGGTCAGTTGCTATCCCTACTGAGCTGACCACATGGCCCAGTAATAGCCCATAAGGTACTCCAAAAGAACACTTCCGTGGGTTAAGAGCGATAAAAATTTTCTGTAGCACTCAAAGCACTTTCTCAAAATAACCAACATCCTTTTCCTTATAGTGGCTGCCCCCAGGTCATCAATAAATACTTTCAACTCATCTAGGGAGATGTCACCAAAGGTCTTGTCTGTTGTTCGTTGCCACGATCCAGGTGCATTGCATAAACCAAAGGCCATCACATGGTATGCAAAAGTACCAAAGACAGTTATAAAAGTCGTTTTCAACTTGTCTTCCTCTGCAATTGCCATCTGGTTATATCCCGCAAAGCAATCCATGAACGAATATATCTCCCTACCCGCTAATTGGTCCAAAATCTGGTCAATAAACGGCAATGGGTAGTAATCCTTAACTGTCTGCTTATTCAGCTCTCTAAAATCCACACATAATCGGATCTGGTTGTTTTGCTTCTTCCTGATAACAACTGGTGAACACCATTCTGTGTGTTGTACAGGAAAGATCAAACCAGCTTTCCTTAACTTCTGCAACTCCTCAAACAGCCCGTCCCTCAATTCGAAAGGCATACGCCTTACCTTCTGACGCACAAGACGACTGCCTTCTTTTACAAGAATAGTATGAACAGCCAGACTGGGAGGGATATCTCTCAGCTCATCATAACTCCAAGCAAAGATATTGCGAAATTCTTGAATCAAGGACACATAGTCCTCCCTTTCTGCTGAACTGAGCATAGAACCTAATTTGATTGGCCGCGAATCATTCGTCGTGCCAAGGTCTAACTCAATCACATCCGCATCTCTTATCCTATCTTGAGGCTCTATCGGCTCATTTAGAGTTATCTGATAGATATCCTCTATAGTGGACCCCTCTTTAGATTCATCACTAGATGACGTCTCACTACCAAATGGATCATCTGTTGTCTCTAATTCAGAAGAGGATAAAGGGGCTCTCTCACTTTGAGGAGACTCAAGATAAGCATCGACTATTACTCGATTAGCACCTCTACCTAGAACAACTCGACCGGCGGGTATATCGACTTAACAGTCTGTTCATAAGATCCAAGGCCTACCTAGCAAAATGCTAAAGGGCAAGGGATTGCCTAACCATTTTTGGGCTGAAGCTGTTAATACTACAGTCTACATTCTAAATCGGAGCTCTCGATAGCTAGGACGTCCTGCGAATCTTATCACCCTAAAGTCCAAGAAACATTCTACACTTTCAACTATAACATGGACTCTAGTAACGCAACCTTCTGGTTGTCTTAGACTATCATCAGCCATTCTTAGAAGGGTGGAGCTGTCTTTCTGGATTCCTAGACCCAGCCTCTCCATCAACTCTGAACTCATGATGTTGACGAAGGATCCAGTGTCTACAATGGCATGTTCCACTAATATTCCATCCACATAAGCTAGAACCCTAGGGCAGTTCTTTCCAGCATGGTCAAACCAATCTTCCCCTACTCGTGCTATGCCGAGGGGTTTCACAATATACCCGATACGCAGGATCTTCTTAAATTCCTTGCGTACTCCTGGAGATAATTTGATCAATTGCAAGAGGTTCACATCTGGTTTAACTTTGCAAAGAGAACTCGCTACATCGAAGTCATGATAAGTAGCCAAAGCTCGCTTTTCTTGCCAAACCATCCTCTCTTTTGGTCTTTGGACCGGTTTCGGTGCTTCTTTCTTAGCTCTTGCCTTCTTTCTTGGCATCTCCTCATCCTTCTTAGGGTCGCCTTTCCTGTCAACTGGCCTTAGCGGTCCCCCTTCTATGCTAGAATTCTGGACTTGCGTCCCCTTATTCCCTTGTTTAGGGTTTTCCTCAACCGGTTTTGCATTATCTTTACCAACCTCTTTAGCCTTTTGGCATCTTGTCACGGCTCTTAAGTTAGAGGTTTCAGCATCATTGACTCGTACAACCTCAATAAGGCTAACTCTGTTGCCTTGTGGCAACTCTTCTATATTTGCTTTTCCCCTCTGCAATTATATTTGCCTAGGTGCATCATTCTGCTGCAAGTTATTTCCTTGCACTCTATGATTCACTAGGCCTGGCTGTTTACTCCCTTGTTGGAGAGAGCTAATCTTACTCCAACAGGTAGCAGCTAGATGGCCCGACTTCCCACAAATGTCAGATTTCACATTTGGACAATTCCTGGGGAAGTGCTGTCCACCACACCATTTACAACTAAATCTAGAGGATCCACCCTCTTCAAGGCGTCGACTCCCTATCAAATTTTGTTGCTTCTTTAAGAAATTAACGTCGACGGATATTTGTCGATATTGTTCGAAAATCATATCGGTATAATGCTTCATCATGTCCTTGACTTCACCAAGGGCATTAGATGCACTTGACTCATAGCCTCGATCATCAACCCGTCGTTCCATTGGCCTAACCATCTGATTTGGCATTGGCTGTTGACCCACAGGAAAAACATTAGAATTTGAAACTTGGCCTCCAACATTTGATGGAGCCAACTGACTTGCCATGGACATAGTCACACTGGGAGGAGCCGGTAATAAAGGTACATTCAAAACCATACTCTCTCTCCCAACAGGGTTAGTCATAGGCATCCCCTGACTTCCATTTGTCAATGGTGGATTGCCACTAGGTACTATACCCCCCATTAACATTCATTCGAGAGGAGTAGGCCGTTTGTAATCGTGCTTCTACTCCCTCTGCCCGCGTAATAGCAATATCTATATCTGCCAAGGCCACATTCCTTAATTGTACTTGGATATTAAAATCCAACCCATGCAAAAAGTATTGCAATTGGGCAGCTGGTGGAATGGGAATGTAAGTTTGCAACTTAGGGAATACTTCCTTCAACTTCTTAGCATATGCTTTCACGTTCTCGTGAGGATCTTGACGTGTTACATTCAAGACCCGCAACCAATATTGGCCACCTCTTTCAGGGGCATATTCTACTCAGAAAGCTGCATAGAATTGATCAATGGTGGTTATGGTTCCAGACTCTATGCTGTGATACCAAACCGCAGCCCTTCCTTTTAACGTCATATTAAAGAACATCATGAGATGTCCCTCGTTCTGGATGCGATAATTGAACATCAATCTCTGAAATTCACAAATGTGAAATTCTGCATCCTCTTCCGCTAACCCATTAAAAATGGGCAAGGAAACTCCTAAGGATGGTAAATCTGACGTCCCTGCAGGAATCGCAATAGGCTGTGCCATGGTGTCTATCGGATTAGCAATAGGAGCTTGAAATGACGGATTCACACCCCCACTTGAAGTGGGTAAACTTGGTGGAGAAGGGGAAGAACTTATGCTTCCTCCTACCCCTAATGGAATAGGTGGAGCAGTTAGGTGACTAAGACCACCGCTTTGTATATGTACTGGACTAGTCCTTTGAGGAGAATAATGGCTTACGATCTCTAACCGCCATCTAGCCCTCTTAGCACGTTCGTCTTTTTGGATTTCGGCTTGACGGTCCTTGTCAAAGGACATAAACCAACTTCCTCTTGGTCCCTAAAAACCCTAAATCCGAAAACCACCACATATAAGTGGCTCCCGGCAGACGCACCACTAATGGGACCTAAAACGGGCCAACACTGGCTCATGCACTAGCCGGACCTCTATCATGTGCTCAACAACCCCACGGCCTCGCGGCCAGGAGCGTTGATGACACATACATCATACATTGCCTTCCTAAACATCTAAACATCTTGCGTTTGTATCACGTCTCGTAGTCCAACTCTAACCCAATTAACACTCCTTAGAGGGAGTCCCAGTACATTTCCAAATAGCATGAAGTACAAACATAGGAGGTCCTCCCACTGTTGACTGCCGCTACCTCACTCCGACTCTCCTACACCTTGGGGATTAGCCCCTCGATGTGTCGCAAAACATATATATCACAATATCGCACATATTTCCACTCAAGGTACCAATTGATCATATCCAGGAATGTACCATTTTTCTCACTTTCTTTCCCTTTAGACCCAACGCCTAGCCTACAGCTTGGAACAACCTTACTCATATAGCAAGGTTTATTCACTACATATAGCAAGGCTTGATGGTCCACCAAAAAGTTAAAGGGTCTAGCCAATAGATAATGCCGGAACTTCTTTAGAGCAAATACCATGGCCAAGCCCTCTCTTTCTGTCGTCGAGTAGTTCATTTTCATCTCAGTGAGTTGTCTGCTAGCAAAGCTCATTGGATACTCTAGGTTGTGCTCGCCAGGTTGGCACAACACTGCTCCCACAATAAATTTAGAAGCATCGATATGCACGTGGAAGGTAATGGTCCAATCTAGGGCTCGTAGAATTGGTGCTGTGGTTAGAGCCTTCTTCAACTCTTCATATGCTTGTTGGCATGCTTTGGTCCATTCAAAGACAATCAACATCTTATATAAAGGTCTAGATTTCAATGCATAATTCAGTACAAACCGCCGATAGCATCCTGTATGGCCTAAGAAGCATTGGACTCCCTTGTAGTTGACTGGGGATGAAAGGTCGACAATAACTCTGACTTTCGAGAAGTTAGTGGCAATGCCGTTCTTCGACACCACATGGCCTAGGAAGCATCCATGCTTCACCCAAAAGTGGCATTTCAAGGGGTTCAAGGAGAGACGATATAGGCAACACTGCCCAAAGATTGCTTGGAGTTTGTCTAAGTGTTCCATCGAGGTCAAGTGAACGCAGAGGTCATCGACAAAGACTTCCAACTCCTTCCAAAGCATGTCTTTAAATATGGTGTAGATAAGACATTGGAAGGTGGTAGGGGCATTATTCAACCCAAAAGGCATGACTATGTAAGCAAAGACGCTCTACTCAGGTGGCGAAGGTAGTCTTATGCCTATCGACAGGATGCACTTGCACCTGATTGTATCCTGAGAAGCCATCTAGAAAACTGTAGACCTCCTTTCTCGCCACTCTTTCAAGCATGTGCTCGATGTATGGCAATGGATAATTGTCCCTTTTAGTAGTAGCTTTCACCTTCTTGTAATTGATGCACACTCTAATTTTTTCGTTTTTCTTCATCACGATGACTATGGGTGATACCCAGTCCGTGTGCTCAATTTTGTAAATGAATCTCGCTCTCATCAGCTTATCAATATCTTCCTTGACAACATGAGCGTGCTTTGGATTCATTGGTACGGTTGCTGCTTCACCGGCGTTTGCATCTGGTGTCATGGGTATATTATGAGTTACTACACTCGGATCTACCCCTTTAAGCTCTTCCAAGGACCAAGCGAATACGTCTATGTACTCTCGCAAGAGAGCAACAAGACTCATTTCTTCTTCCTTAGTCGAGTCATTGGCAATGAAGGCTAGTCGGGGTGTCTCTCCTTCCTGGGCTAGGTTCACCTCCTTGACCTTGGATAGTCCCTCGATTGGTTTGCTCGTTGGCCCTTGCTGTTTGGCACCCAACAGGATCACTATCCTATCTCCTTTCTTCAATTTTGTAAATCTTTTAGGGAGATTCCGTGGTTTTTGTTGTTTGTCTGTTCACGTGTGCTTGGGTTGTTTCTCCCTTTCTTGCTTCAATCGTCTGCGCCTCAAGCGGACGAGTAGGTTCCCGTTGGTGTGTCGGCAACCTAGGTATTTCTGGGTCGCTATCCGAGCTTACCTTCGACTAACAGTTGAACTCGCCATCTTCGCTAGAACAGGTGGTCTCCCGTGGTGGTCGCAGTTCAGATGGTGATTCTATCCTAAGCAGTGGTGTTGCTCTCAGTTGGGCTAGCCCTGCTTGCTCAAGGTCTATGGCTCCTACGTGTTCCAACCGAGCGCGATCACAATCCATGCGCATGATCCCTCGTTCTATCCTGTAGACACTCCTTTTTTGTGGCTTGGAGTCCACCCATATTTGTTCTATTTCATGTCTCTCAGTGTCGTATTCTACTGTGTCTATCTCACCCTCAATTTCGTCACTGAAGAATTGACAGTCTTCGTACTCGTTATCAGAGTCCTCTGTGTCAGATTGCTCGTCGTCTCCTAGGGCTTGGTATATCTCTTTTCGTTGATTAGGGACTAGGGCCCACTTGTAAGTAAGGTTTAAGTCATGCACCCTGGTCCATTGCCACTAAAATACTCAGATCTGAAAATCAATGACAGGCTGAAAACTGTCATACACAGTCAATGACAAGTACTGTGCATTAGTGAAGCAATACAGGTCATCTTGGGGGTTCCATCATCTATATGAACTGGCCTATACATGCTGAATGCATGGAGAATTGAAGCAAGCAATGAGCATAATTGAAAACTGAATTTTGAAGCTGAAATAAATGCAGTTACACTGTCCTGGTTAATTACAAACAGCTCATGAGGTTTATGTCATTAGTCAATGAAGACAGGTTGTCTATGCCTACTCAGATGCTCATGTATTGAACTTGCCACTACAAAGTAAATGTATGACATGGTCAAAAGACATTTTGGAGCTGCTTGGAGCTTGGTATGTTGAATTCTGGTTGACTGCAACCTGAAACTGAATTTGTTGACACACTCAGTTTTGGACTTGAAATTGCTGCTGGTTACTCACAGTTTACAGTTTTTAGACTGCATGTATGTACCCTGGCAGTGAGGTTACATAAGCTTAAGCTGAAGCAAATACATAGCTTATGTATTGAGAGTTATATCTACAGTTGAGACCACTTGTTTGAGGGGTGTCAGTGGGCTGAAATACCCTGGTTTTTTTTCTGCAATTTAGTGCAGAAAACTGTCATAAACTGTTACGGACTGAACTTAGTCAGTCATACTTATTGGACTGCAGGGAGTCAGGCACTTGATAGACAGTCTATTACATCATGGCTAATGCACATGGGACTGACAATATCACTCAGATAGTTGGAGAGAAGTTGGATAATAAGAACTTTACATTATGGAAATTCAGAATGAAAAACTTTCTGGTTGAAGAGGTTATTGGGATTTATGTATAGGAGATGAAGTTGCTCCTGAGTTGCCTGCACACAATCCAACAAATGAACAGAAAAGAGCCTACAGGCTATGGAATGAAAGAGCATGCAAGGTGCTGCATTGGTTTTCCTTATGTATATCTGATGCTATGGTAATTCAAATCACTGGATGTGAGACTCCGAAGGATGCTTGGGACATACTGATGAAAAATTATGGAACCATGACACATGCAAGAAAGATCCAGTTGAAACAGCAGTTCAACAACATGTCTAGGAATGGCAAGAGCATCCAGACGTATACCACGGAGATTAAGACCATAGCTGATCAACTTGCTACTATTGGCTCAAGTGTATCAGAAGATGATATGATTGCTGTTGCTTTGAATGGCTTAGGCAAAGAGTACAAAGCTTTTGACACTTCCATTTCTGTCAGAGAAGAGCCCCCTAGCTGGGAAGAGCTAGTTGCTTTGTTGCTGCATGAGGAAGTCAAACTTGGTTTGAATATAGGTTCTAGTGCATCTCAGAGTAGAGATACTGTGTTGTACTCTAGCTAGCGTGGCAGAGGATCTAGAGGTCGTGGTTCATTTCGAGGTCGTGGTGACACTCGTAATACTTATGGACAGCAGCAGCAGCAGAGTAATTGGCATGGTGCAAATACACAAGGCCAGCGTGGATCTGGTGGGTTTAGAGGCAGGGGGAGATCACCTCGAGGTAGAGGTGGTGGTTCTGGTTCATGGCAGTCGTCTGATCAGTCCAACAGGGACAAGAACTGCCATTATTGTGGCCAGTATGGGCATATTGCAAAGGATTGTTACAAGAAGGAAGGAGATATGAAGGCAAAGGGCAGATAGCATGGGCATTATGCATCCTCTAGTGGTGCTCATGATGAGTCAGTTGATAGACTCTTTGCCATGCAACATGTATCTAAAAATGCATCGAGACATGATAGAGATGACAGATGGTACATTGACTCTGGAGCGTCAAACCACATGACCCCGCATGGAGAGTGGTTTGATGAGATGGTCGCAGGTACACATGGTCATGTATGTACTAGGGATGATACCCAACATGACATAAAGCATAAAGGGATTGTTCCATTGATGATGCCTGATGGCAAGAAGAAAGGCCTGCATGATGTCTTACATGTACCGACCATAACAAAGAATTTGTTGTCTGTGGGTCAAATGGCAGAACAGAATCTGCAAGTGAGGTTTAACAAGGATGGATGTTTCATTGAGGAGTATGGAAATGGCTGCAAGCTAATTGCCAAGGGCAAAAGGGATGGCAGGATGTTTACTTTGGAAGCGACCATTCCTGAACTTAAAGCAGCTATGTTTGCTCATGATGAGAGTGCCATTCGGGATGTAGAGATTTGGCACAAGCGAATTGGACATGTCAATGTACAAAAGCTGAAATCTATGCAGCAAAAAGAAGTAGTACTTGGATTACCTAAATTCAAGTATAATGATTTTGGTCATGTATGCCTTGCATGTCAGTTTGGGAAGCATGCACGGTTTCCTTTCATGAGACATGTAAAAAACAGCACTAGGCCTTTACAGTTGGTACATTCTGATGTCTGGGGTCCTTCACATAATGCTTCTTTTGGCGGTGCACGATATTATGTTTCATTTATTGATGATTTCAGCAGGTATACTTGGCTTTATATCTTGAAACATAAGGATGATGTGTTTGATGCATTCAAAGACTTCAAGAAACATGCTGAAAATGAATTGGGCTGTTACATATCATGTTTGAGATCAGATGGAGGAGGTGAATATGTCTCAAACTACTTTGACAGGTATCTTGCTAAACATGGGATCAGAAGACAGCTCACATGCAGTTATACACCGTAGCAAAATGGTGTTGCAGAGAGGAAAAACAGGGTTTTGATGGAGTCAGCTAGAGCTATGCTGAATGAAAAATGTCTGCCAAATGGTTATTGGGCTGAAGCAGTGGTGACTGCTGTATATGTGCTGAATCGAACCCCTACAGCAGGGATTCATGATGTCACTCCGTATGAACGGCTATATGGTCATAAACATGATATTTCACACTTGAAGGTATTTGGCAGCATTGCATATGTGCATATACCGGATGAGAAGAGGAAGAAATTGGATCCTAAGGCAATGAAAAGTGTGTTTATTGGATATGCACAGGATCGGAAAGCTTATAAGTGTTATGTACCTTCTATGCATGAGACACTCATAAGCAGAGATGTGGTTTGATGAGTTAGCATCTTGGTATGGGAATCCTGTTGCAGTGCCTACTGATGGCTCACCCAGTATGAGTCATGCTGAAAATACTCCTGCAGAGAGTACTTCCATGACTGGTCAGACAGGTGATGTATCATCTACAGTGAGTCCTTGGACAGGACGATTATGGAGTCGCACTACTGCATCCACTGACATGGATATGTCAGTGAGGGGGAGAACAGATAAGGGAAAAGAAAAGGTTTGTGAAGATGTAACAGGTCCACTCACTGCAGGTTATGATTCATCTAGCAGTGACAACTTAGATAGTGAATTGGGGATTCCATCTGTTATGATGCCAGGTGCTAGGCAGAGCCGTTATGTGCCGCCTCATGAGAGGCAAGCTCACAGTGAGCCACAGCTCAGGAGATCAGAGAGGGTCAGACGACCTGTTGACAGGTATACTTACACTGGATATTCAGCCCGTCATTATGCTTATATGATGAAAGTAACAGGTTTTAGAGAACCAAGTAAGTTTGATGAGGCAGTTTTAGATGAGAATTGGCGTGCTGCTATGGATGAGGAATATTCAGCTTTGGCTGAAAATTGTACATGGGATTTGGTACAGTTGCCTAAGGGAAAAACACCTATTGGATGCAAGTGGGTGTATAAGGTAAAATGTAAATCAGATGGATCATTGGAAAGATATAAGGCCAGGCTTGTTGCAAAAGGGTATGTGCAGCAGTATGGTCTTGATTATGAGGAGATTTTCAGCCCTGTAGCAAAGATGGCTACAGTTAGAACTGTGATTGCTTTGGCAGTAGCTAGAGGCTGGAAACTATGGCAGATGGATGTAAAGAATGCATTTCTCAATGGAGAATTACAGGAAGAGGTTTACATGGAACAGCCTGAAGGCTATGTACATCCAGAATTTCCAGCACATGTATGTCGGCTGAAAAAGGCATTATATGGGTTGAAATAGGCACCCAGAGCATGGAATGCTCGCATCAGCAGTTATTTACAGCAACATGGTTTCCGATTGGGAGATGCTGATCATAGTCTGTTTGCGAAGAAGACAGATAGTGGCTATGTTTTTCTAGTTGTCTATGTTGATGACTTCATCATTACAGGAGATGATGAAAATGGGATTGCAGAAATAAAGACATGTTTATAGGCTGAGTTTAAGGTCAAGGATCTTAGAGAGCTGAAATATTTTTTGGGGATTGAGGTTGTCTCTACACCTCGAGGCATATGGCTGCTACAGAAGCAGTATGCTCATGACATGTTACAGAAATATGGTATGGCTGATTGCAAGCCTATGGATACGCCTTTGGAGCAGAATGTCAAGCTGCAGATTGATGTTGGGACAGAGATTGAGAATGTTACTATGTACAGACAGATGGTAGGCAGCTTGATCTATCTCACGATCACTAGACCTGACTTGAGTTATGCTGTGGGGCTGATCAGTCAGTTCATGCAGAAGCCTCGCAAACCACACTTGGATGTAGTCAGAAGAATTTTGAGATATGTAAAGGGTACCACAGATCATGGGTTGTTTTATGCATATGGAAAAACCCTTGACTTGATGGGGTACACTGATGCTGACTGGGCTGGTTGCACATATGACAGGAGGTCAACCAGTGGCTATGCATTTGGATTGGGTAGTAGCATGATCAGTTGGCAGAGTAAGAAACAGCCTACAGTTGCATTGTCCAGTACGGAAGCAGAGTATCGTGGTGCGGCCTTAGCGGCCTGTGAAGCTAAGTGGTTACAGAAGTTACTGAATGACTTGGGAGTACACTTGGACAGCAAAGTCAAGCTGTACTGTGACAATTTGAGCAGTGTTATGTTAGCAAGCAATCCTATTTATCATGCAAGATCAAAACACATTGAGGTTCACTACCATTTCATCAGGGAAATGGTTTTAGCATATCAAATTGACTTGGAGCATGTGAAGACTGAAGACCAGGTAGCGGACACCTTTACCAAATCACTTTGTAAAGATAAGTTCATTCACTTTAGACAGCTACTTGGAGTGATGCAAATGATTTGAGTTTTGTTTTTGAGCTTGAGGGGGAGTGTTAGAAATCAAGCTCACCGTCAGTGTGTCTTCATCTATGACCGACATCTATGACAGCTAGTGTGTACAACTGTCTACATGTGACTACATTAAATAAGTCGGGTTAGTAGTCAGTCAGTGTGACTTGACTAGAGTTCGTCAGTCTAGTCTACATTTACACTAGGTCACTTTATCTTGTTGTGTGTGTGTGCTTTTCAGAAGAGTGTGTGGAAATGAAGGAATGAGCTTGAGAGCCTGAAGGCTCATGGATATGGAGTCTTTCCCTTTCTCTCTCTCTACTCTTTGAACACATTTTGCGTGATGCATGGGCACATGTAGATAGGCTAGGCACTATATTTTCCACTACATGATTCATCTTTGGAGAGTGCAGCATTGTTTGTATGATTGCATAGCATGGATTTGACTTTGCATTTCTTCTTGATGACATGTATGATTGAGTGTGGAGTTCCATTTCAAAGCATGTTATCAAATAGGTCACAATTGCAGTGAATCAAAAGCAAGAAACTATGGACAATAACAATATTTGAAGTCTCGAAATGTTATCACAACCCCAAAGAGTCATGTGTTCTAATAGTGAAACTAATTTGGTCATGAAAGGCATAACCCATGGAGCTTGTGAGGATGGAAGAACTCATGAACATTTGGCAACATGTGGTAAAAAGGTGTTTACTGCAAAGTGAAGGAAGGTGAATGTTTACTGCAAAGTGAAGGAAGTGAAAAACGAGGTATGAAGAGGAAAAGTGCAAGGCGCAAAAAAGAAAAAGGTGCCCTACAAAAGAGTGGGCCCACCAAGAGTCAAGACACAACCATGGAAGAAGCCGCAAGAAGCTAGAAGCAAGAAGGCATACCTTTAAATATAAAGGTGCACTCAAAAACCTTGTAAAAGAGCGCCAGGTCCCCCTCCTATGCAATTTGTAATGATGAACGGGCGATAGGACTAAGCTAAAAAGAAAGGAGGACAATGGGAAACATGGCTAGCCATGTAAGAAAAAGGGGACGATTGCCCAAAGAGGGATTTAGAGTTTTGTATATAAACTTTAAAAAGTGAATGAAAGCTCATTCTTTGGTGTATGGCAAAGTGGACTCTTCTTCTTCTCTTCTTATCTTCTCTTTCTTGCTTGTGAGTGCTTGAGGGAGGGAGTGTGAGTGAGTGAGGGAGTGAGTGTGTGAGGGCGAGAGATCTTGGAGGTGAAGCCCTCCTCCATCTCCTCTCTTTTTTTATCTTCTATTCTCTCGCCTCATGCGTGGCTATGGAGGATGGAGCTCCAAGGAAGAGGCTTGAGGATGCTTGAGCTTGCATTACAAATCGTGGATCTATCAGAGTGCTTGAGAGAGGAATCAACTCAATCGGGCATCAACGTAAGCTCACTACACTTGTAGCGAGGGATAGTGCATGGACTATGTGAGAGGTAGCCATTAGTGCTTGCTTGAAACGTTTGAACAATAAGCGGTCTATGGATCTTGGCAGTTGAGCTTGAGCTCGCCTCTACATTTTGATTCCGTTTTCGGGACCAACATATTCAAGCTTGAGCACTTGCACGCTTCAATTCGAGTATCAATGTAAGGGTTTCATCCTCGAACTAGAGCTTGAGATAGATAGGAGGTTTTGGGTTTTAATCCATGCTACAAGTAAGTATTTTTGGTTTTTCATGATCTTGAGTAGGAGAAATCAATCCACTACTTTGCTTTGGATTTTTGTTACATTTAGAGTAGGATAGGGAAGAGAGATCAGAGTGGGAAGCTTATAGTTCACTACTGTAAAACAGTCCTGCACAAGGCAATAACATGGAAAAATGGGAAAAAGAGGGGGACTTAGATGTCTTGAAGTCATAGGTTGAGTGGTTTGAAAGGCTAAGGTGCTAACGAGCAAGGGTTTAAGGTCTTTCATGACCAGTGAAAGCCTCATTTGCAGTCCCGACCTTGTGAGAGAGAGGGAGAGAGAGAGAGCTTGCAGGGCACAAGACTACATCGAATCAATCAGGCGTGTCAAAGCTTTTGATGATATTCAGGTATAGAATGCCCTTGGCCTACACCCCTCCTTGATTTCTAGAAGTCCTAATAGCTCCTAGCAACATTGAAGTGAAGATATTTGGTAAAAATGTGATCGGCACGTACTTCAGTCGGTGGAATCACACGCTTTCCACAGTGTTCGACTCTCCCAAAATTGAACCCAGTGACCAATCCAATTAGTAGAATCATACTCGGATAAGCCCATTTCGTCAAATCTGACATACATGTCTCAGAGTCATAGGTGGAGTGATTGGGAAGGATGAGATGCTCACCAACAAGTGTTTAAGGTCCTGGGTGAACAAGGAAATCCTCATTTTCCATCCTGGCTTTGTGAGAGGGGGAGAGAGAGAGAGAGAGAGAGAGAGAGAGAGAGAGAGAGAGAGAGAGAGAGAGCTTGTAGGGGCACAAGACTACATCAAATCGATTAGAGTGTGTTGGAGCTTTTAGTGAGATTCAGGTATAGAATGTCCTTGCCCTACACCCCTCCTTGATTCATGGAAAACATGGTAGCTCCTAGCAATATTGAAGTGAAGATATTTGGCAAAAATGTGATCAACACATACTTCAGCTCGGAAAATTGAATGTTTTCCATAGTGTCGGATTCCCAAAATCGGACTCAGATAAGCATGTTTTGTTCGATCAAACATACCCGTCAGATATTGAAAATCAAACTAGTTCCAAATTGGACCAACTCTAAAATTGGACACACAACCCCGTCCGATCGGAATCTTGACTCGTCCGATTGCGACAATCGGACACACCACTTCCATCCAATTTCGAGAATCAAACGAGAAGGAATCAGAAAAACTACCCGTCTGGATCAGACAGTCGCATCCAATCGTCGGAATCAGATCACAGAATCGGACCTAGTATCCTATCCGATCGGATTGGACCAAGCACCCTCGTCCGATTTGGAGAATCGGACATCTCCAACTCGAGTTGTCTGATTGGACACGCCTTGTCTGATTGTGACAATCAAACTTGACCCTATCCAAGTCCTAGAATGGGACACTAGTAAATCAAACGTCCAAATTTCAAAATCGGACACTGGTAAATCGAACACAGCCTGAGGAAGAAAAAAAATCAGAAACTTGAAAAACCCTGGCTAACGAGAACCCATCTAACGCCTCATAGGTAGTTACAAACCTAGAAATCGTAGCTGAAAAATATGGAATAGTGTCTCGTGTTGTGGGCTAATTGCAAGACCCCAAGTCAACCTTCCTGAATGAGCCAAATGGAATAGCGTAGCAAACAAATGCAAGAAGCCGGTGAGAATATCTAGGAATAGAACACACTACCTTATCAAGCCAACTTGTAGATGAGAGCACCGAAGATGCACACACTTTGTTTTCTCACTCACTCTGATTTCCATTACTCAAAGCACACTTGAAAAGAGCTCAAAGCTTGATTTCACACAATGCACGGAAAAGAACACACACACGCACAAAGTGAGGGTAAGTTGAGAACTGGTTGTAATTAATAAGGAACTCACCTAGACTTAAGAACTTGAAGGAACTCACTAATAAGAGAAGACCCAAAGACATAGAAGGGTAATCGAATCCCAAAAGGTAGGCCCAAGCGAAGACCATAGCCAAAAATCTGGGATGTAGCAAGGACAGGCACTATCGTGGAAGCGGATCTACTCAACCTTATCAACTTGATCGACAACTTGGCAGAGCAGGAAACCTTGGACATGGAATAGGACAGCTCAGGCCGTAGAAGCAAGGATAGGCACTATCGTGGAAGTGGATCTACCCGACCTTATCAACTCGATTGACAACTTGGCAGAGCAGGAAGCCTTTGACTTGGAAGAGGGCAGTTCAGGCCGTAGAAGCAACAAAGAGCTAGACCTAGGTGATTTTCATGAGGCTAGGAAATGCGAGAGTTCCAGAGAGTGCTAGCCCTAGCAGGCAGAAATTGATCGGAGAGTGAGAGAGCGCTAGAGGGAGACATCACATTGTGCGAGCTTCTAAAGAAGCGACTACTAGATAATACAGCAATAGAGAAAAGCGTTGCACCACTAGCAACATCATTGCTAACAAGGTTAGGGGTTAACACAAGGCTCTAAGAGCCAATAAAAAATCATTGTGGTGGCAAAGTAATTGGACAAATACCAAGCAAACGACGATCCATACATCTTTGTGGAACAATTAAAGTAGGTCTCTGCAAGGCCAGCGGCCTTACCGATCTTACTCAGTACTCCCAAGCTTTTGGGCTATGCTTAGGTGACAAGGGTCAGACTTGGTACACAAGTTTGGATGATGTAGAGCGTATCAATTTCAATGGATTGAAAAATCTCTTCATCAAGAGATTTTTGGAACTTGGGTACTCAGATAACCTGCTAGTGTGACTCATGAACGTCAAGCAGAGAGAGAAAGAAGATATTTGAGATTGCGTGACCTAGGTGATGAGCCTCTTTAAGAGAATATTAATGGGTGACAGGCCAACCGAAAGAGCGGTATCCACAATATTCATTAGCGGAATACAAAGTGAAGAGCTCTAGAGAGCCTTGGCCAACAAATCGAGCTTGCAGCAAGACACATTAGCAAGGGTCTTTGAGGAAGCTATTAGAGTGGGTGACCAGCTCAAGGAAAGAAGCTCTAGATGCATGAATCAAGAAGAGTCCAGTACTAGGAGTTCCAAGAGGGCCTCAATTCCGAGTGAGAGAGCAAGCCCAAGTGTGTAAGACAAAGGGAAGGGCACTAACTCGAGACAAGAGCTAGGCTCGGAGATTAGGATGGACATAATGAAACTACAGGAGATGATGAGATGACCAACACACCCACATGCCCAATGCATGCATTGTGGCGGGAACCACTTGCCACTCGAGTGCCACGACCCTAAGTCATGACCTTGCACTAATTTTGGTAGGTTTGGCCATGACTCCATGCATTGTAAACTACCCCGAAGACTCCCGTACCTACAGCATTATGGTCAACCCTGCCTTAAGAATACGCCACTGAACTTCCTTGGAAGGGAAGCCCCACTGGCTCTCTCAGCACCTAATGATGGTAAGCTATCCATCCCTAGAGAATTGTAGACACAGGGGTAGGAGTGAGTGTGCTAAGCCATGCAGTACTCTAAACTTGGGGTAACCCATCGGTTGATACTACTAGGTTATCACTCTGGCTAACGAAATGAAGATGAAACCGTGTGGAGTGTTGAAAAATTAGCCAGTGAAGATTGTAGAATCCAATTCTTGGCTAACTTTATAGTCATGAATGTGACAAATGCGGGATCTAGAGCATGGCAAAACCAGAAGCTATGGAGGATGAAATGAGAAGTGTGGACTCATGATGGAGAAGACAAAGACACTGTTTGTTACACAAGTGAATTAGGTTCCAAGATTGAGACTTGGACTCATAAACACAATCTTGTGTATGTGGACAATGACATTGACACTTCATTGAAAAGAAAAGAGTACTATCATTGCTTTAAGAAAGGAAGCAAGTACAATTCTTTATAGGAAAGTAGGAAACTGCAGTAGGCACCATTGTGCATATGGGATAAGTTAGCCTGCATGTCCTTGACCCTGAAGCTCCATACAAAGAGGCTGTTTAGTGAGTGTGATTGTGATTCTCAACAGTAGAAAATCAACTTCAGACTTATTAGATTTGAGCAGCAGAAGAGTTGGTTGAGAGGCACAAGTGCTAAAAAACACTAACTAAGTGTCAATGAATATCAAATCTGTAAAGTCCTTTACTCTTTTTAAATCCAAGTGTAATCTTCCCCTTCTTGATTTGATGCTGATACCTTCAATTCTGAGTGACAGTACTTTAATGAACTTCAGAGAGTATTGCTCAGTGATTAAAATCACTGTTGATAACTTCAGTGAGAGAAACAGTGAAAAATGTCAGAATTTTGAAGCTTTGGCTATGGCTTTTGCATTAGGGTTTCTGGGGGCAGCCTGGTTTTTTGCTGATTGCAGGAGCTACAGTGCATCATTTTCAAAAATTTTTATATGCCTAGGAAGCTGACTTCATGGGCTATCAAAACCCCATGATAATCATCAACGTCGTGGACTGTATGCAGCACGCAGATAGCTCGAACGTAAGCAGGCGCAATTCTGACAGATTTTCGCGATTTCTGCAATACTGGAGTCAAGGCGCAGTAATGCAGTCGATTTTTGTGCTAGGATGAATTGCCTTGAGTAGAGGAACAAATCCCTAGAAGAAATCGTGGGCTGAAATGGCCTGATTGAGGAGTTATTGAAGCTCCAAGTAAGGTAGGTCCTGTCTGGCTATGGCAGACACAGAGCAGAGATTGAGGATTTTCACAATGCTGAGCTCTAGATGGTCCAACGTCCTGGATTGATGTGATACAGGGAAGCTTTGTGAGTTGGGAAATACTTTTCCAGAAGGAAGCTCCAAGAGATGTGACCTGTGGAGTGAGATATAAGCAGCTCAATCTGACAGGGTGCTGCTGGCTATGGCTGCCATGGAAGCTTCAGTGAGAGTAGAGTTGGGAGATGAAGTCATGAGCTGACATTGAGCTAGACTGAGGTTGAGAGGAATCAAGAGAGGCTAGAGAAGCAATGCCATGCCCAACTGGGCTCTGATACCATGTGACAAATGCGGGATCTAGAGCATGGCAAAACCGGAAGCTATGGAGGATGAAATGAGAAGTGTGGACTCATGATGGAGAAGACAAAGACACTGTTTGTTACACAAGTGAATTAGGTTCCAAGATTGAGACTTGGACTCATAAACACAATCTTGTGTATGTGGACAATGACATTGACACTTCACTAAAAAGAAAAGAGTACTATCATTGCTTTAAGAAAGGAAGCAAGTACAATGCTTTATAGGAAAGTAGGAAACTGCAGTAGGCACCATTGTGCATATGGGATAAGTTAGCCTACATGTCCTTGACCCTGAAGCTCCATACAAAGAGGCTGTTTAGTGAGTGTGATTGCTGATTCTCAACAATGAAGGGAGTGGACTATGACATCCTACTAGACTGACCCTGGATGCGCAATGCGAGAGTTGTAGAAGACTGGGGAAACAATCTTATCTTCTTAGGCAATCGAATAGAGGCTGTAAGAGTAGAGATGGACACTTGGAAGACAATGCCAATCCATGTAGATGCCATCTCCACCATGTTGAAGGGAGACATACAGATTAGGGGATCCTATGGGGCCCTTACCAAGTATATTCTGTGCCCTAAGGATGAGCGAGACTGGATGCATGTTCTTGCTACCATCAACCTACCATTCTCAGACACTGAGAAGTACAAACAAGCCATCAAGGCAACTGGAAAGCTCAAGGACACACCTTCAGTGCCAATCTACATGTTGACTTAAAGCCTATGTGAAAGACCCAACCCTATTGCATTCCAAGTCCCGAACAATAGACAAGAGCTCTTAGAGATCCTATGGTACTTGACCAATAAGTTGGCTGGCAACCCAACAAGGAATCTTAAACCACTTCAAGATGTAGACTAGCCTGAATGGCGATGGTCTAAGGTGCACAATTGAAACTTGAGATACAATTGGGCCTTAATCCTCAACCAACAAAAAGATATATGTCAAAACCTAGAGAATGATGAGCAATCGGACAAAGACACCTCTGAAGATGAATATGAGGACTACTATTCCTTCAGTGATGAGAGTGATAGGGAAATCGATACCCTAGAATATGACATGGGGGGCATATGATCAAACAAATACGAGTAGATCCCAGACCACGCAAGTAGAGTGCCCTTAGAGTAGTGAAGGGAGTCAAATATAAGGACTACGATCAAACTTGATTGGAGCACACAGGTGCAGTCGACTATGAGCAGGCAGGCCTAGCCCCACCAAGTGATGCACTAGTGCTACGAACAGACTCACCTTCTAAGCTAGGACCACTAGGAGAGAGCCCCTCTTTTAGCATAGAAGGAGAGTTCTATCGTGAATCGGAAGTTAGCTTGGATAGTGACCTCGAAATACCTCGACCCCCCAAGACTAGATGCACCAAGGGGGACCTACCCATCCACTTAAGATGCCGACGATTAAGGGAGGAGTGACAGAAGCTACTAAAGAAATGCACATAGAAGAATAGAAAAAACTACAAGACCTGCGAAAACGATTCACGAAGTTCAAAAAGGGAGATAAGGTGGTGATCTTGCTGGGAGACGATGCTCAAAGAGGTCAATTTAGCTCGAGAAGGGAAGACCCCACGACCTGTCTTCATAGCCAATGAATGGCAGAGCAAGATGAAGGAAGTATCGTTACACTCTTGTGGGAGTATATAAACATCTTTGCTTGGTCTCTAAAAGAGCTCAAAGGGGTAGAGTCGAGTGTGGTGACTCACAACATACCCATGACACCTGACGCAACACCAATCAATAACCATATCCCATGAATACAAAGCACGCCCATGCCATCAAGGAAGAAATCAACAAGCTAATGAGAGCAGGATTCATCTACAAAATTGAACACATGGACTGGGTTTTCCCCATAGTCATTGTATTAAAGAAGAATGAAAGATTAGAGTGTGTGTCAATTACAAGAAGGTAAATGCAAATACAAAGAGAGATAACTACCCACTATCATACACTGAGCATATGCTTGAGAGAGTGGTTGACAAAGAGGCCTATAGTTTCCTAGACGGCTTCTTTGGATACAATCAGGTGCAAGTACAACCTAATGATAGGCATAAAAACGCATTTACCACTGAATGGGGAATTTTTGCCTACATAATCATTCCCTTTGGGCTGACTAACGTGCCAACCACCTTTGAATGATTTATGTGTACAATATTCAAAGACATGCTGAGGAAAGAGTTATAGGTCTTTGTGGACGACTTGTGCGTTCAGTCTACTTGGCGAGAACACTTAGATAGACTCCAAGAGGTCTTTGAAAGATGTCGATTGTACCATCTCTCATTGAACCCCTTGAAGTGCCAATTTTGGATGAAACATGGATTTATCCTAGGGCAATGGTGTCGAAGAATGGCATTGCCTTAGATTTCTCAAAGATTAGGGCCATTGTTGATCTCCCACCCCCAACTAATGTCAGGGGTGTTCAATTCTTCTTGGGACACACAGGGTATTGTCGATGGTTCATGTTAAACTATGCATTGATTGCTAGACCTCTATACAAGCTATTTATCATATTCGAATGGACTGAGGAATGCCAACGTGCATATGAGGAGCAGAAAAAGGCATTGACCATAGCACGGATTCTACAAGCCCAAGATAGGACACTCACGTTCCATGTGCACATCGACGCTTCGAAACTCACTGAGACTGAAATGAATTACTCGAGAATGGAGAAAGATGACTTGGCCATGGTGTTTGTCGTAATGAAATTTTGACATTATCTTTTGGCTACACCTTTTACTTTCTTTGTTGACCATCAAACCTTGTTGTATCTTGTTAAAAAGCCATGCGCTGCAGGACGCATTGCTAGATGGCTTCTTCTGCTTTTGGAGTTTGACTTCTCGGTGCTGGTGCATAAAGGAAAGTAGCATTACATGGTTGACCATCTGTCTCGTATCCCCATGGGAGAAGCAGTTGGACAAGGCATTGTGGATGAACTGCCAAATGCACATCTATTCCACTTATACAATAAAAAATATTCATTTAGAGCTGACATGATGCCGTATTGGGCAAGCCATATAGTTCAAGTGCTTGAGCATGGACTACTGGAATGGCCAATAGAAAAAGCCCGACTTAGGCGGCTCATTCTAAAGATCCAATCCTATCAGTTGATATAGCAGGCCAACTCTATAGGCTGGGACAAGCAGGATAGGACAAGACAGGTTACTACACAGATGTGTATGTGAGCATGAGATGCATGACGCACTGATAGAGGCACATGGCGGAATTTCAGGTGGACATTTTAGCAACGGAGACATGGTAGCTTGCAAAGTGATGCAGTCGTAGCTGTGGGGACCTACCCTCTTCCAAGATGCAACATGATTTGTGAAGCATCGTGATAAGTGCCAACAAACTAAAGTCCCTATCCATAAAGATCACATGGAGCTAAGCCCAATTATTACATGACAACCTTTCCAGTAATGGAAAATTGAATCCATCGGACCCATTAATCTCGCAACACAATATTCACAAGCTAAATACATCATTGTGGCGACCGACTATCTAACAAAATGGGCAGAAGCACGAGCTACGAGAAAGAATGATGCTAAGACCACTGCTAAGTTTCTATGGGAGCAAGTGATCTCACGATTCGGCTGCCCCATCAAATTAGTTAGCGACCAAGGCACACACTTCATCAACGAAGTGATAGCCCATCTCTTGTTCTCCTTCCTAATCATCTATTGGAGATCCTTGCCTTATTACCCTCATCCAAATGGTCAAGCCGAATCCACAAATAAAATCTAAATAATTGTCTTGACCAAAGTCATCTCTCTGCTTCACATAGTGATTGGGATAACAAGCTTATGGCGGCCTTGTAGGCCTACCGCACGACTATAGGAGAGACACCCTTTAGATTGGTATATGGTATAGAGGTAATCCTTACCTTGGAATTCTTTGTACGAAGCCTCAAGATAGTCCTTTAAGAAAGATGGGATGGGAAGGAGGTATGGACAGAACACCTGATTGAACTTGAACGCCTATCGAAAAACCAGCTTTTAGCCACCCATGTACTAATATGCGAGAAGGCAAGGTGCAAAATCTAGTTTGACAAGCATGTCAAGCAGTGAAACTTTGAATAGGGTGACTTAGTACTGCCATACTCAGTCAAAGGACATAAGCCAAAACTGAAGTTTCGGGGGCTAGGACCTTTTAATATTCAAACCATCATTTACATTGGCAAGATAGAACTTGAAACCCTAGAGGGCGAGGACATAGGCTTCTTCAATGGCAACCGCATAAAGAAGTATTTCCCTTCCACACACCCATTGCATTGGCCCCCAATACTAGCACCCCTTGTCCATGTACGAGTAGCCACTATCACTAAGATGGATAGTGAGGATGAGAAAGCAGTGGAACCAACTTACCTAAGCATAATAGTTACTATTAAGCACACATGCACCATCAATGCATTGATCAATGAGGGAGTTGATTTTAATGCCTTGATCCATGACCATTACACCCAAATTGGCAAATTGTAGTTGTAGCCCACTAAAACTAATCTCACCCCTTATGGAGGCCAACCCTACACACTTTTGAGAAAGTGTAAGGTTACAGTTTCTATCGAGTCTGACAACGTATCCACCTAGCTATGGGCAATATTTGTGTTGTTATAGCTTTCAGCAACAAGGACAATGCGACCCTTTCTAGGTCTGCAAAGCCATCGATAGAGAAACCCACCGCCAAGAAGAAACTATAAACATCAACATATGGTCATGGGTCCCCAAGGCCTTATTGCGAGCACAAGGCTACTATGTGAGTAACACCTGGATTTGGTTGCCTAAAGCCAAAACAACCAAAGACTCTACTCGAATTCCACCCTCAAGCTTGACCACATGATACATCATGCCGGAGACACTCAAACCACAAGAAAATCAGGTTGTATGTCCATAGAACATCCAAAGCCTAGCTCAACAGGACCTGAACCAATCTATCGCCCAAAACCACAGCTTACTCTACTAACAAACCACCCAAATCTAGCCCCGATTGTCCCCCTCAAATCTCTAAGGCATCTACTTACATGACACCCGAAACTACAACCACACCCATTGAGCTTGAGGTCCAACTACAACCTAAGGAGCCAACTAGTAGCTGTTGAACTCTCTAGTTCTATCAAACCTCAGCCACCTACCAAGCTTAGACCCTCTTATGAGCGGTGATCATTTCTAACCTTGGTTGTCACTGATTTAGTTGAAAATACTAGGGACAACTTGGTTGCTTGCCTCTGACACTTGGACACTATTTTCATGACATTGGCTAAAAGCTACGATCGGCTAGACTTAGGCCTCTTGAAAGAACCTATAGTGACTGAAGTACGAACAATCCCTTGCTCTTAAGAGAAGTTGGAATTCGTATTCATTAAATCTTTCGAAGCAGTTGAGGAGTTAATTGCAACCGAGATATCCAAAGAACAAGCAATCAAATAGCATGCCATTACGTCGTATAGAAAGAACATGATCATGGCCACAAACTAGGAGATCGAGAAGTTGCAACAATTTGCTGACAACAACTCCTACTTCTTGTAGAAATGGTATGCTCTAAGATTGCAATAGGAGCTCAAGGGATGCCAAATAATGACCAACACTGAACATCGATGCGCAATCAAGGCATGTAAGTATGACCCAACCTATGTCACTCCAACTTCCTTTAGGGTGTTGACTACCCTCTGTAATCGACCCCTTGAAGAACACATTAAGGGATATCCTTATTTAGATCGCATCCTCACTGAGGGTGAGTTGCATGTTGCTAACCAGGTGGACTCTGGTGACTTCTTGCTTGATGTTCTCACTTACATTACGCATGTAGGCATCCACCCTTTCGATATGGATAGCTATGCTAAGTTGGAATATAATCCGAATTTCTATGCTTGGCTCATGTGAAAGTAGAATACTAAGATTGTGCACTAAAGGCCCTTTATCCTCTAACCCTTTAATCCTAGGCAGGATTCTTCTTATTTCAAAAGGGGGAGGGGGTAAGGTGAATCAAACCAAACACATAAGGAAAACAATAAAGGAAAAGCACACATTGCAAGGGTAGAATGCAACAACCTATGACTGAGAAAAAGGTCAATAAATTTTGATTTCAATAGACTACTAGAAGGAAAATGTCTACTTCTGCACTCAAGCATTTCAGTTCAACAAGTATGTAGACGTTTCCTATTGCTTGTAATTATTCTGAAAACCACTAATGGTGAATATGGCTTCATGATAGGCACCCATCATGGCAGGCCAAGAAAAGGTTGGCAATTTGCCTTTTTCAGTTCCCATATATCTTCAACTTAGAAGATGTGGTCATTGAAGAGTGGGCCATGAGGTAGATCATCGAGCAATGCAATCTGCAGAAATATGTGGAAGCAATAAGTCAGGGGTGGACTACTTCCATTAGGCAGATTTCCTAAGGACTTTCCACACAGGAACTATGGCACCGTAACTATGCATGAGGGAGAGGGAACTTGTCACGTTGGAGGGATTTATGGACTTGAAAGACCCTTATACAAGCCCTGGTGGAAGGTGTGATGGAGGGATTCATGCCTTTGGAATTGAAAATAAAGTTGGACGAATCCCTGCATGGAGAGAGGCTGATGGGCGGATCCAGCTTTAAAATTGAATATGGTGTTAGATGGATCCGTCTCCTGGCCCTTTGCAGTTGCCTTCTCTTGCCCTGTTCCAAATGAGCTTTTTCATTCACTTTTTGATTGGGGCTACCTCATTGTGCCCTTGATTTATGTCACTTGCATGGTAACATTGTCGCATAAGATGAGGAGTGCATTGCATGGATGATGGGGTCTCCGGAGCTGGTGGTTGGGGCCTTGGTTTGTATCTAAAAAGAAAAGAAGGTGCACTACCTGGGGGTGTGCTCCATTGTCATGTGGTGCATTGTGCTCATGCTAGTGGGATTGGGAGCAATCCTGGACATTGTCCCTCACTTGAGGACTTAGTTTGGGCATAAGGGAGGTGTAGTGTGTGTAGCTTAGAGTGATAGGTCCAACCATAGGCAAGTGTTACCTCCCTAGGTGTGTCCTACCCTTGATGTGCCCCAAGCGTGATGTGGGGAATCAAAATGAGGCTAGGGGATTAGGGACGGAGCCGGCTGACCAAAGCCACCAGTCGCACCTAACTTGAGGACCCCTAGGTGCAGTGACTGTGATCGATGTGCAACTTGCAGTGGCTACGTGTGATATCTTTTTCCTTTTTTGAATTTTTTTTATAAAGTTACATAGGTGAGACAGAAGTTTAATCTTCATCATTGGAGTGAGTTAGAGAATGATAGATTCGGAGACTCTAATAGTGATGAAGCGACTAACATGAATTTTGATGTACATATATGGCAACAAGTTCTTGACGAAAGAAAAACGTTTACAACTTGACAGGCTACACTAAATTATCTAAAAGCAAGTAAGACTATGGATTCCAATGGCAATCGAGCTCCTCTCAAGATCCTTTGGAGGAATTAAGGCATAGGGGTTTGGATTTATTAGAGCGAGATGTATTGAATTCAAGAAAGAAAAGTGTTGATAGTAACATCAACAAATTTTGTGAGCAATTGGAAATGTGAAATACAAAAGGCAATTGATGTGTTTTAGGGCCCATGATTTGTGCCATGACTACGCTTTTCATTCTGACAAGCAACATCGACGTGATTGCGGCTCTTTGTTTTTCCTAACTGAGGAATTGCTTTGATGATTATGATATAAAGCCTTTTGACATTAACGAAGGTTGACATCAAAGAAGAAGAAGAAGAGATGGAAAAATAAAGCTTAAAAATCGTAAAAAACTTTATTGAAAGCATTAAACAATTGAAAGGCTTTAGGCTTTCGGCTTTCCAAAAAACCAAACTCAAAGTGTGAGAATCCGAAAAAAACTATATAAGAGAAGAGATGGAAGTTCTAGGGGCCCTTGTCCATTCTTTTAATGTAAGTTTGTCTCTTGTGAGAAGAGGGTCCCATACTTGTGTATGGATTTTTATGTGTGAAGGTCAAACCTTGCAACAATTTGATGCTGAGAAGTCAAATTTTCATGTATCATTCCCCAAAGAGGTACGAAGTGTCTATTTATTTTCAAACTCAAGATTTTATGTTTGGATGTTGTTGATGCTCTACTTTGAGGTTGATTTTAGACGTGTTCAAGGCTACAATAGGCATTGTTGATCATTTGGTTTCCCTTGTGAGTTGTATGGTGTTTGTAAAAATTAAATTTTTTGTGTCTGTGCTGTTCATGAACAAAGTCAATTATCCTATCTGGCACTCCATAACATTCTGTTATCAGATAGTGAGAGAGGCTTGTTCTCAATCACCACTTGCTTAACAATGGTTATATCCCTATGAATGCATATAAACATCAAAATTGTGGTACCATTTCCTAGGTGTCTACTTAAGGCCATGAAGGCTCTTTCTCAACTTGCGTACTAGGTGTCCTTGTCCTTTTTCTTCAAAGCCTATAGGTTGCTACATATAGATCTCATCATGCAAGTCCCCATATAAAAAAGTTATCTTTACATACATCTAATAAAGGTATGGATCTAGTCGAGCAACCAATGCTAATACCAAGCATAGGATCATCATTTTGACCACAATAGAAAAGATTTCATCCATGTTGACACTATATTTTTACTTGAAACCCTTAGCTACCAATTTGGCCTTATAAGCAGTCTGGACACATCCAAGGATACTTTTCAGTTTGTATACCCACTTTCATGGCAATGCCTTCTTGCAATTATTTCTGTGTATTTTGGAGACAATAATTATATCCCTTCTGCAAATCTAAAACTCAAAGAGAATGTGCATTTTCATGGTCCTTTCTATACTAAACCAATTCATGTTTATACTTCCAGATCAATTTCATATCCTTCATCTATCTACCAATGCTATTTTATCAAGTAATTTATGAGTACTTCATGGAAACTAGTTTGTCCAAAGTTATAGGTCAGTCTATATGTAAAGTACAACAAAAGGCATTCATAGCAATGGCCTCATAGAGCCCAATAGGTGCAACAACATTGAAGCACAATATCTTATTGTCCAAGCAACAAGCTCTTAGAGATGCTCAATGCACCACCCTCATAAGGTGCCACCAATGATCCATGGTGCTCAAAGTTGTAAGACCCCCATTATGAGGAGAAGCCAAAAGTGAGCTTGGACATTGGTTGACTTGTATATCAGATGAGGTCTATGTGATCGGATGGAAAAAAGGTAACCATTTTGGGTCTAATCTATGGGTTGGACTGAGTAGTTAAGCATGTAGCAACTCGAGGCACATTGCATCGAGTTGCGGGGTAAGGGAGTTAGGAGCGGCCCCTATTTTGGGGTCCGGGTGTCGCGGAAGCAGCCCCTGGCTGGATGATAAAGGGAATATTCCTTGGCCGAGTCGTGGAGGCTCATATGGTAGGTCAGTCATGCCGACCTAGCCGTCTTCACGGGCTATAAAAGCTAAACCCCTTCACAGCCACCATCGATCATCTATCTTTCACCCAGTCAGAGTTGTTCCAACTAGCCTTAAGATCTTCAACTATCTTTTGTCTAGATCGCCATCTAAGCTTAACTATGGAAGCACATGGGTGGACAGAGCCATCTCTGTATCAGTTGTTTGGAGCTAAAGAAAATTTTTAATTCTCCTCTTATCTATTGTATACTCTCTATCTCTATCTCTTTCTTAGATTTTGTTCACTAGCCCGTGTAATTTTTACATGGTATCAGAGCCCAAGGGGCCCTAGGGATCGAAGAATGCACAAGAGACAAAAGCTTCAACAACAAAGAGAAACAATGTCGTCTTCCGGAAGCAATTTTGGCTCATCAGGAAGCGGTGCAGGAGGTGGTGTTGTTGTACTAGCTATTCAAACACTGAGGATTCATCCACCAACCTTCAGTGAAGGCAAGTTAGATGGTACAAACTATACCTTGTGGAAGTTCAAAATTACAACTATCCTTGATTCTTATGAGCTTTTGGAGACTGTGCTGGGGACTGATGTAGAACCACAGCCTACCCCCGACCCATCAAATCCTAGTGTGATGATTCCTCCGAATGCAGATTTTCTATATAAGCTTGGAAAAAAAGGAATGTAGATGCATTGTGTGCCTTATTTACAAGCTGTTCTGATAGTGTTTTGACTTTAATTCAACATACAACCAAAGTATCTAAGGAGTTAGTATGAAATGCAAAACCAAACAAGGATTCAAAACTTGGAGAATAAACTAGCAGCGGAGAAGTTTTCTGAAGGAGAGGCAGCTGAACCATCCATCACTCAGATTAAGAATCTACGTGACCAGATGGCTAGTACTGGGATACAAAAGAATAGCAAGGAGCTAGCTTGGAGGTGTCTTTGGATTTTTCCACAAACGTTTGATGGACTAGTAACTGCCCTTAATACTCAGGTGAGACCTCAAGCTTTGAGTTTTGAGGAGTTTTGTGCATTATTGCTAGAGGAGGAGTTGAGGTTGAAAGCCTGAGAAGGAAGCAACAATGGAGATGCTAGACTCTCTGCCAATGCAAAAGGCAAAGGTGGTTCCTCAACCAAAAATGATGGTGACAAAAAGAAGAAGGGCAGTTTCAAGGAGAGTGCTTTGACTGCAAGAAGAAAGGACATGCAATCGCAGATTGTCGTGTCAAGAAGGCTGATGAAAATAATGGTACCCTTAAAAGTAAAGGAAAAGAGATAGCCAATACGACTAAAGTAGATTTGGAGTTATTCATGGCGACCATTGAGGAAGTGTACTCCTCGGCACAAGAAGAATCTACCACTCACTCATGGGTGTTGGATAGTGGGGTCTCCCAACAAAAGGTCTATATAGTTCTATGCATCCTCTACAAGAATCCATCACTGTGACGGTTGGAAATGATGCAAAATGCCCTACTACAGACACATGTACTATTTCATTTGTTGCTACAAATGGTGATGTAAAAAAGCTTTCAAATGTGTTGTATGTTAATGAAATTAGGAGAAATCTGTTATCAGTTGCTGCCATAACTGATCTTAGTCATGAAGCAAGGTTCAAGAAGATAGGTGCAGAAATTCTTAACAGTGATGGCAAAGTTGTTGGAAAAGGAGAAAGAAGGAACAACCTATATGAGCTAAGTGCTCTTACAACCACCGTTGGAGTGGGCAGAAGTAAGTTTTGGCATGAAAGGTTTGGACACATTTGATTTACAGTGTTGAAGGAGATGCACAAGCAAGGTATGGTTGCTCACCTACCTGCAATGGTTGAATTGAAGGAACCATGTGAAGCTTGTATGATGGGCAAGCAATAGAGAAAGGAATTTTCACAAGAAAGCAAGAATAGAGCACACACTTCTCTAGAGTTGGTGCATGCTGAATTGTGTGGAAAGATGCCTACATGGGCCTTGGGGGGGTCTTCTTACTTTATGTTGATTGTTGACGACTACAATAGGAAGATGTGGGTGTACTTCCTTCGTGATAAGGCTCAACCTTTTGGTAAGTTTAAAGAATGGCTAACACTTGTTGAGAATGAAACATGGAAAAAAGTGAAGAAATTTAGAATAGATGGTGGTGGTGAGTTCAACTCAATGGTGTTTGAAGACTTCTACAAGAGCAAAGGGATCAAGCATCAATTAATGACGCCTCATACACCTCAGTGGAAAAGTGTTGTGGAACGAAGGAATCGCACCATTTTGGAGATGGCAAGATGCATGCTAAAGGGCGAGGGATTGCCTAAAAAAATTTGGGCTGAAGTTGTTAATAATGCAGTCTACATTTTAAATCAAAGCTACACAAAGGCTCTCAAGGGAAAAACACCTCATGAGGCTTACACTGGTAAGAAACCATCTGTCTCACACTTCATAATTTTTGGATGTGAATGTTATGCACATATTCCAGATGAGAAGAGAAACAAGTTACAACCAAAAAGCAAAAAATGTATCTTCTTGGGTTATAGTGATGAGCAGAAGGCTTACAAATTATATGACCAAGAGGCAAAGAAGATCATCGCGAGCCGTGATGTAGTGTTCAAGGAGCAGCTACATACAGTGGAGAAGGAGAAGGCAAGTTCTTCCACTTTATCATCAAGCGAAGAAGTAGTCCACTATGAACCTGTCCCAAGAGATGTCCCTATCCTTAAGGAGGAGGAAGCATCATCTTTAGATGATGAGGGAAAAGTTCACCAACCTGACATCACCCCACCGGAAAATCCATTGTTGCATTGGGTGAAGCAGCTCTATGATCACAATAATCCTATGCCCACATCTGTTGAGACGGGCTAAGGAGGTCTCAGAGAATAGAGGAGCAAAGGAGGGCTAAGCTCACATAGTCCATATGGCCTTGAAGATGACTGAGATTATGAGAGAAGTAAAGGAGCCAACTGACTTAGAATAAGCACTTGCACATCTAGCATGGAAGGAAGCTATCCAAGACGAGTATGACAGCATAATGAAGAATGACACTTGAGAGCTAGTGGATCGGCCAGCAAAGCGGAAGGTTATTGGCACAAAGTGGGTCTGGAAGTAAAGTACAAGGCTAATGGTACCTTAGAAAATTACAAAGCTAGACTGGTTGCACAAGGATTTTCACATGTTGAAGGGTTTGATTTTCAAGAGTCATTTGCCCTAACTACCAGAATGACCACTATTCGCACATTACTTGCAGTGGCCGCCCACAAGCAATGGCCAGTTTACTAAATGGATGTTAAGTCAGCATTATTAAATGGTGATCTCAAGGAGGAGGTGTATGTGGCTCAGGGACTAGGGGTTGAGACCCCCCATTCTGAGAACAAACTGTGTAAGCTGAAGAAGGCATTGTATGGGCTAAAACAAGCCCGCAGAGCATGGTACCAGTGGATAGATATGTTCTTTTTAAGATTAAACTTCAAAAGATGTGCCTCATATGCTAACTTGTATGTTTACAGGGATAGTGGAACTAGTCTATTGTCCAACAGAGAACAATGGAGTAGATATCTTCACCAAAGCACTTACGAAGGATCTGCTTCAAGTTCTTCTTCAAAGACTCCACATTGGGCCGAGGAGATAGTTCACCTATAAGTGGACATTGAGGGGGGGTGTTAGAGATGCTCAATGCCCCACCCTCATAAGGTACCACCAATGATCCATGGTGCTCAAAGTTGTAAGGCCCCCATTATGAGGAGAAGCCAAAAGTGAGCCCCGGTGAGTCCTGACTTGTATATTAAATGAGGTCTATGTGGCCGGATTGCAAAAAGGTGACCATTGTGGGTCTATTCTTTGGGTTGGACTGAGTAGTTAAGCTGGTAGCAACTCGAGGCACATTACATCAAGTTGCGGGTTAAGGGAGTTAAAAGGGGCCCCTATTTTGGGTCTTGGTGCTGCGGAAGCGGCCCCTGCTAGGGGGTCCCATGGGGGGCCAGCGGCCCCCCTAGCAAGGGTCCAGGGGTAGTGCCCCTGGTCGGACACTAAAGGGAATATTCCTTGGCCGACTAGCGGAGGTTCATATGGTAGGTTGGTCATGCCGACGTAACCACCTTCACAGGATCTAAACACTAAACCCCTTCACAACCATCAATCATCTATCTTTCACCCAGTCAGAGTTGTTACAGCTAGCCTTAAGCTCTTCACCTATCTTCTATCTAGATCGCTATCTAAGATTCATTGTGGAAGCGCACGGGTGGACAAAGCCATCTGTGTATCAGTTGTTTGGAGCTAAAGAAATTTTCTAATTCTCATCTTATTTGTTTTGTACTCTCTATCTCTATCTATTTCTTAGATTCTGTTTGCTGCGCCGTGTAATTTTTACACAAGCAAGATTGATAGCAATTTTGAAAGTACAACAAGTATGTAGGAAATAACAATAGCATATCTAGAGCAGAAAATCTGAGAAGCAACAAATAATAAACTTTTATTTCTTTGCATTAATTACAGACCTAGAATAGTGGGCAATAGTATTCACAATAGCATGTCTATTTGCTACAATAGTAGTAAGACTCATAAAAGTAATATTTTATATTCATCCAACATCTTAGAATCACAAGCATTTAGAGCATGTAGATTTGAAGGCGGTAGCACAAGATACAAGTAAGATGATCTCTCACAAATGTGACATGATGTACAAGGATAATAAACCAATTTATGCTTGAATACTTGTTTGGAATCGTTGTTATAGCAAGGATATAGAGAGCATGCTCATTTCTTTTTTAAAAGATGATTCATCTTTATTGAAGTAAGAGAATAGCAGATACTATCTCCTTGTACATGTTTACCCAAAAATATTGAGTTTTTGTCTTGATCTAAATTTGCCACTCTAAATACATACTCTCCATGAAAAGAGATTGAATGCATATCCCAAGGATTTGGATTGTAGGATTTTAGGTTTAATGCAACATGGATAGAGATAGTTACAGTCAACTTATACGTTTGTCTGGCTATCAATAGCATAAGTCATAATCATGATTCAGAATTTCTTGTGGATATTGCAAATATACTAAAAATTGAGATAGAGGATAATACCAATCGATAAAAAAGGTTGGATGCTGATTTATTTTAGCAAACAATGAAGAGGGCTAATGTATTTCAGCCAAGAGAATAGGGGGATGATGTATTTCAAAGCCAACATTTATAGAGGGCTGATGTATTTCAGGTACACAACTTGGGGCTATTCTCATGCAGTCCAAAGAGAAGAATACTAATTTATTTCAGTTGAAAGAGTTGAGTGATGTCCATTTGTAGGAAGAGTCATGTTTGATGGATGATATAACAAAGGCATTGTAGGAGAATACTGAGGATGTAGAGATTTTGATTGAGAATATGCACGAGTTGCTTGAAGTTATAGATGCATTAGTGGTAGTTAGAGATGCAATATTAGCATATGGAGCACATGACATGCAGGATGTAGAAGAACTTGATGATTTAGAGTTTGTAGATGTAGAGGAAACTATGGAAGAGTATGTAGATTATATAGAGATTCCTGATGAAGAAGAGCTGGAAGATGCTACAAAGTTTGTGGATGCGGATGCTACAAAGTTTGATGGTGTAGACATGTAAACTAAAGATGGAGATGCTACAAAGTTTGGAAGATTGAATGATCATGAGAAAGATAATGTGGATAATATCAAGGGTAAATAGATAATAATATATACAAGAGAGACATTAATGTAAAGATACCACCGTTTGGGATCCAAAGAAAGACAACCTAAGTAGATAAAGTGGATTAATGACATAGATATTTGATATTGGCATATTTCATGTGATATAAAAGTTATATAAAGTCAAAGGGGATTTCTTGCATGTATGTATGCATTATTGGTCTACTATCTAGTGGATGTTTAACCTAGGAGGAGATATGGCTCTATAGGAGACTCTAGTGGACAAGTAGGGTTGAGCTAAAGATGTCTAAAAATTTTTTAATTGGGAGAGGATTAATGGTAATTGATGCACCCAAAATGGGCTTTTATACCTTGGAAGGGTCCTACAAAGTTTGGTTGACATCCAAGTTCTTGTATAGGAGATATATAGTTGAGAAGGTCAGTGCCTGGCTGGGGGGCTGCATGCTATAATGAATAGTTGCATGTTGCGCAAAAACTTTTAGGGGCTGAAATCTTTGGAATTTCGTTTATCTCTTCAATAAACTTGTAGACATTGAGTGGGCCTACATCTTTTCTTTCTAAAGCTTGCTAATCCGAGTTATGGTTCAAAAGATATAAGATGTTTTCTATAAGGTGGTCATGTAGGAAAGTTTTCTATAGAGAATAAGATTTGATATGATGGATGTAAAGTATTGCATGTGACTTATGCTTTGACAGAGATGTTTGAGATTGATACGAGGGTACCAAGGATAGGGAAGATGATCATGATATGCGAGAGAAGAGATGCAAAGGAGGTCTATGTAGCAGTGTTGCATAACAACCTGAGTAGATGGACATAGATGATGATGAAGAAGGCATATAAGTCAACATATCATTTTTTGATGCCATATGATCCAATAGGATTCACAAGGATTGGGATGCTGTAGGAGGATTGATGAGCTATCATTGCCAAGGTTGGATGTAGAGGGATACATGTTAGTTGAGATCTCCTTCAATAACTACCCCCTAGCTTGCC